>NC_051160.1:33616092-33926925 GCF_013339745.2 Dermacentor silvarum
AAATCTTTGCGATTATAATTTTTTCATTACATTTTTTATCATGAAACTGGCATTAATAAAAGTTTATACATGATGAGCCCATACTACATATCGCACAGAAATGATCATGCTAAAAAGGTTCGAGAAGTAAGGTGTTGCATGGATTTATTTGCGCATTATTTTTTCCTTTTATGATTCACAAGTGGAATCAGTTGGACGCTAGTGTTGTCAACGTTCCCGCAAATATGTTTTTCTCTTCCTTGCGAGATGTGCGCTTTAGTTGAATGTTCAAGTGAGAGCTGTGCCTGTCCGCTTCCTTATTTGGATTTTGGCTTTTGTTTTGACCCCCCCTACAATAATGCCCAACTGGGCGATGTAGGTTTCTAAACAAAATAAATAAATGGATATAACGAAGCAATTTCACCTCCTGCTTCAGCTTTGTAGTACCGAGCTTTGAGTGCATTCACCTTAGGACTCTTGGGACAAATTTGAGCACTTACCAGGAATCTCTTGCACATGAGTGTCACTGTCCTTGGATTCAACGAGGTCTCTGGTTTCTGTCCACCTGTGCACCTTGACAGCAACAAGTGACGCCTGGGTTGATTTGCACATGTCAATGCTCCTTGATGTCTCAACTGCAACATCCACACTGCTGTTGAACAGCCATGAGGCCTCAGTCTGCACAGGTTTCGTTGATTTTCCATGAGTGCAGCAAGAGGCAGGCTTCTTTTTTCTATCCTGAATGAGCAAAAGGGAAGTGTAAGTAAAGAGAAACTAAACAGAAGGTAAACAAAGCTTATTAATGTGATCAATTTGAACTGCCATTGATGTCTCAAGGGTAGCTGAGACATCAATGATGAATGCGCAACGGCATGCCCACGCTAGAAAAGAGGTCACCAATGTTGCTACTACCCTTTAAGAAAGTAAAATCTTCAAAAGCACTGGAACCATTGCAACTGACAATGGAACTATTCACAGTAAGACTTGTACGGAGGCCTGCAGGCTCACCTTTCATTAAGACATCCGCGAAACATTGCTATTGTCCACTTTTCCCATTAATAGAACGATTGTTGGAGCTCTACCAGTTTGAATACTGTAGTTCAATGTTCCTTGTTACTCCGAATGCCAATGTACATGCATACGAGTTCCTCATATGTCTGCAGGCCATAATGATGCACTTCCCATGTGAGAAGTACCCATTTGTCTTTTACGGGGTGAAAATGTAAAAGTACAGTTCCGTATTACAAAAGCATAAAAGACGTGTTCAAAAAGCAAACTCGGTAAACATCGGGCAGACTGTGAGATGATGTTACAGCTCCGTCAAGCTTCACAGCAATCTACACAAGCATTGCTGTAAAGGGTGTGGCAGAAATAGGGTTTTATAAAATCGAGCGACTGCATAGAGCGCGCTCTTGTGGTGTGCTACGTGAATGAAATCATTCGTCGCCTGCCTGCACAAACATTGGCATCTCGAGTGTATTTAGAGCACAGCTCCGTTGATCTTCACTGCACTCTATGCAAGCATTGCCGTTAAGCCCCTGGCAGAAATACGATGGCATGAAATCAAATGAATGCATAGATCGCGCTCCTGTAGTGTTCTACGTAAATAAAAGCATTCGTTGCCTGCCTGCACAAAGGTTTGCATCACGAGTTAATTTTGAGCAAACCATATTATCTGCAGTTCCGTCGACCTTCACAGCACTATACACAAGCATTGCTGTATAGTGCTGGTGGCAAACGTTCAGATACAAGCAGACAGACAGACAGACAGACACGGACAGACAGACAAGACGAGACCCTGTAAAGTTAATCAAGTACCCTAGGAATGCTAATCACATTAACCTCCTAAGACCCCTCGTACATTATATTACACATTGCTTTCAATTTCATTTTTCAAAAATAACTCGAAAGCGATTACTCAAAATATTCACATTGGATATGAAGCCCGGTGCATGTGGAGCTGTACGGACGCAGTTTACTCATACTCTTGTTGTCTGCTGTCGAGAAATTTGACACTCAATTGGTCTAGACTTCTGTATTGTCACGGACAGTGAAAAGCAACCTTGAAGTGTGCAAAATTCCTTGAGATTGCGTGAGAACCCTGGATGCAGCAGCAACATGGCCACATACTACACAATGAAATGTAGTTTTTAACATAGCAAACATGGAGATGGTTGCTTCTTTCACATACATGAAGATCCAGCTCTCTGCACCTAACTGTGCTATTTAAAGAAAAGAATGCTTTCACAGTTCGTGACATACCGGCAGACGAGAAAAATTGGCTTGAAGAGTGATTATGTCCCATGGCAGTATTCAGGACTCAAGAGGTTATTAAGTACGAATGTGCGATGATCGTTAAGGCTCCTGGCAGCACTTACCCCATCTACTTGATGGCTGTACAACGTGGAAACTCCGGGGCTCTGATCCAAGTTGGTAAGCCTTGGCATTCCACGCACGTGCGGAGCTGCATGAAGAAAGACCGTAGTTTCTTGTTCTAGTCATGAGGAAATTGGGGTTCCTGCTATGGGTAGGGGTAAATGGTTTGTGCAAGCTAATATTGACTGTATAGAATAACACATATATTGTGCATTTGAAGCAATGTGCGGCTTTGTACACCACAGTGTCTGCATGTCCCAAGTACCACGAAGGGGATACACAAATTCACATATGAGTCACATTAAGAATGAACTAGGTTGGAACACTTTTCAGCAGCGAAGAAAGTTTTTGCGATTAAAATTTTTTCGTTCCATTTTTTTTATGATGAAACTGGCATTAATAAAAGTTTACACATGATGAGCCCATACTACATATCGCACAGAAATGATCATGCTAAAAAAGGTTCGAGAAATAAGGTGTCGCACAGATGTATTTGCGCATTCTTTTTTTTCCTTTTACGATTCACGAGTGGAATCAGTTGAATGCAGGTGTTGTCGATGTTCCCGCAAATATGTTTTCTCTTCCTTGCGAGATGTGCACTTTAGTTGAATGTTCAAGTGACAACTATGCCTGTCTGCTTCCTTATTTTGATTATGGCTTTTGTTTTGAACCCCCTACAATAATGCCCAACTGGGCGATGTGGGTTTCTAAATAAATAAAGTAAACTAAATAGATATAACAAAGCAATTTCAGCTCCTGCTTCAGCTTTGTAGTACCGAGCTTTGAGTGTATTCACCTTGGGGCTCTTGGGACAAATTTGAGCACTTACCAGGAAACTCTTGCACGTAAGTTTCACTGTCCTTGCGTTCAACAAGATCTGTGGTTTCTGTCCACCTGTGCACCTTGACAGCAACAAGTGACGCCTGGGTTGATTTGCACACGTGAATGCTTCTCGGTGTCTCAACTGCAACATCCACACTGCTGTTGAACAGCCATGAGGCCTCAGTCTGCACAGGTTTCGTTGATTTTCCATGAGTGCAGGAAGAGGCAGGTTCCTTTTTTCTGTCCTGAATGAGTAAGAAGGAAGTGTGGGTAATGAGAAACTAAACATAAGGTAAACACAGCTTATTAACGTGACCAATCTGAACTGCCATTGATGTCTCAAGGGCAGCTCACCTCAACAAATGTTAGCATTCTCGGTTGGCGATCAAGCTAACAAATTACAAAGATGCCTGCCCCAAACAAAAAAAGTATATTAAAGGGACACTAAAGAAAAATAAATCAACTTAAACTGATAAAGTATGCTTCGGAAACTCTGCTGTCATTAATTACACTGCAATAGGTCAATTATTAGAAGAGAAAATGAAGCTCAAAGTTAAATTTTTTCTTTAATTTCGCGTGGGAACCTCAACGTCAGCACTTCAGTGTGACATCACGACTTCTAAAGTAATTTTTCTTATTTGGGCCATGTTGGCTCAGTAAAAGTTCGCGAAATTTGCCACATTCCGTCTTGGGGGTTCTTTAGAACACAATGTAGTCAATCTTTACCGCTAAAGAATTAACTGGGACCCAGAAGACGCTGTCAAAGTCCATGACGTCACGGTGATCTAGGGCGGGAACTTCAAGGTGGCATCGCCACTCGCCTCTGTGTTTTTCGTTTCTTTCTGGCTTACTAAGCGGCTCCTCTCAGTAAGAGTGGTGTTTTTGGTATTGTGGAAGGGTAATCTACTGATACAGAAGAAATCATTTTTCCCTTTAGTGTCCCTTAAGAGGGATACTGAGGCAGGTTTGTTAATAGCAAACTGTTTTATAAATCTAAAAGACGAGGGCACATGAACCATGTTGTCGAGATCATTGGTTCCAACAAGGCATCTCGTGTGGGCAGCAGCTATGACTCCAGCTTGCATAGACACAAAACTCCGGTCATTGGCTCCATTTTACAGCAAATAGTCATTGCCAAGCTGTTCTGTCTAGCTTCACCAGACATGCCTTGCCCTCACTGCCCACTCTCTCAGCCACTGACCTGCTTTTGCATTCCCTTGGCCACCATCACACACACTGTCACCCTCCTTGTCACTAATGGCCTTGCCTACTTAGTTGTTCTCTGCTCCACTGTATGGTGCTGGCATCAGCGTGGCTACCAGAGCTAGTCACATGTTCTGCTATGACATTCGGCTACTACTAAGTGACTTGTTCCTCTCCATAAGGGTGATTATCCTTAAAGCGGCCTCCTGGAACACCTTTTCTGGAAACTGAGTAACATGTTGAAATAAGCGCAATGCCTTTCAAAGAATATATATTCCCAAATTAACTATTTAAAAGCACCTAGTGCAAATGGAGATATAATGAGTGCAATGAAAAGGAGGAGTCATTTACTCGGAAGTAGCAATAAATTACAAAGGAAACCCGTATGGGTTTCACAGAAAGAAATCTTTACAATTGAAGAAAAGCTAGCCTTGGTCTGGGAATCAAACCCGGGACCAATGCCTTTCCAAGGCAGTCACTCAACCATTTCACCAAACTAGGAGGCTAGCATATCGTACAGCAAGGCCAAATTGACATGAACTACGGAGACACTAAATATGGCAATCAGTTCTGTGGAAATCAACAAGGTGGAGGGTCACAAAAGGGAAAATTGTAATCCATTTAAGGGAGCACAGAGTTGGAAATAAAGCCTGTACAGGTTTCTCAAGAAAGGTTCTTAGCAGTGAAAAAAATTCATCCTGGTCTAGTGAATGAAACCAGAACCAAAGCTTTTCCAAGGCAGAGGCCCTATTGTCTGAGCTAACCAGAAGGTTAGCAGATCACAGAGAAAGGCCAAATTAATCGTGCCATGTTTATGTTCATTGGTTCCTCTCAGCCTGCCTATCACTACTTTTAAACCGATAGCTTTCTTTGGCATTTCTCCCCCACTTTGCGGTTTGTATGTTTCTGGCAATTTTGGCCAACTTGGGATGCTAGATGTCACCAGTTGCTACTAGAAATAAATTTAAATATTCACTGACGATTACAATACTCCCTAATGTGAAATTTGAGCGCCGCTCTTTAGGTGTTTTATATGCTTCTGCTTCGGCGGCACTCTGTCCTGGGTCCTCTTGTTGGAAGCAATGGTAAGCTTCTACTTTGGCGACGGTGAATGGCAGGGCCCTCTTGACGGCGGCGCTTAGCTTCTGCTTTGGCGGCGCACACCTCTGGATTCTGGTGTCGGCAACGCTGAGCCTCTGCTCGGGCAGCTCGTTTAGCGCCAACAGCAGCCGAAGCCCTTCCACCAGTTGCGTCGCTCATTGTTCAGAGAGAAATCGTGAAAACGGGAACGCGTGGCTTGTGTGGAGCGCATTCTCTAGCGGCGGTGACGCAGGCAATGTCACAGAACACCTATGACCTTAGAGTACCATATATTAAGCTCAGACCTCAGAGGTGCACTCAGAGATAGTTCTCGTCGCGTCGCATTCATCACTTCAGCGCTACCTTTTTAAAAAAGAGAGAAGCGACCCTAATCGTTGACATTGGTGTACCCTGGTGTATTGTTTGGGTTGACGTTGTGTTTTCCTTGTGTGAACTTTGTGTTATTAAAGTGAAGTACGACACAGACACAGAGGATGCTGGTTAATTATTTGTTAATTCTTCGTTTAAGTACACTACATACTCACACACACTATAGTTCTTCTTGGTCAGGTTTGTTGATGTATTCAGCTAAGACATCATCGTAATCATCTTCACCGTCATCATATGAGGATCCCTGGATTATTCGCTGGACAATCCTTTGAATCTCCAGTTCTCTTCGAGACACGGAGACACGGAGGAGGTGTCGAGACACGGAGGAGGTGGAAGAGATGGATTCACATCGACGGACATTACAATTGCTTTGTGGTCTGTGAAATGGCAGGATATATATTTCCTGCCATTTCAGTCTGCTTCACTGCAGACTTAAGTTGTATCCGACTATAGTATCGCTGCCTCTGATTTTAGCTTTGATGTACACATTATAATACCGTTCTGAGCAGTGTAGGCAAAGGCAGAATGAGGAATTTGTTGATGTCTAGTCCGAAAACAACAAATGCTCAAGTGAATTTTCCAGCTTGGCTGATTGGTCACATTTATTGGTATAAACGTGGCACTCCAGCCCACTGCATCAGACCTAGATACATTTTTTTCCATGCATAAAACAATACTGCAGTGGTTTTATACGGTATATGGAAACGTGTTTACATTATATTTAGCAAATTCTAATTTTTCAATTTCGAGAAATCCAGCTACTGTGTTTTATTGCTTGGCATGGCAGCTGTTTATGCATGGCTTTACTGCCTTGGCATGGCAGCATTTTGTCTACTTCCACAAGGAGAGAGCTGACTTCCTCTGCAGATTTAATTAGCAGTCGTTGCACCGCCGTTCCCTGGACAGAAACATTTGCTCGCACATATGATCACAAGCTTCCAGGAGGATGACTTTAGTGAGCTTGATGCTGTTTACGTTTTTCACCCAAACGGAAAATGTGGCAGCCGTTATACCTCCCACTGAATGCCAGGCCCAGCGGCCGTAAGGCAGAACAGACGAGCTGAGGATCTCAGCAAGCGTAGGTGTGGAAAACTGAAAGTTGTGGTCACCATTTGCGCAGGCCTTATTAACATCTCCTTGCTGGTATCTCTCCTCATTCTCAGAACAGCTTGCTGTCTTAATCATCTGTGTGATCGCAGTCCCAAAGAATTCTTTGTTTTCCTTTTTTGAGTATCATTCTAGAGAGGTGGGTGGGAGCACCTGGCAGAATTGATGGCACTGCATCGTTGGCAAGTCGTGGATGCTCCCGTAGCATCACAACAACCTCTACGTGGAGCACACGGGTGAAATCGCGCTCAATGAGATGTTCTTGAAAGTGTCACTCGCACACAACTAATGTCAGCTGCAGTTGCTTGTCCGCTGGATGAAGGGCTAGATCCCATTTCCTAAAAAGGTCAGGGTGCTTTGGCACCGAAAACAAGGCTACGTTAGGAATCTTTCTCAGAGATTTAGAACCAGACTTGCAGTTCGGAGCGAAGCAGTAAGTGACCTTGGTGGTCTTCTTTGGTGGAACAATACCGCCGTTAATCTCGTCGGTCACTTTTCCGACCAGGAACATTACACATCTCTTAGGAACTTTCAAACAGTAAGAGAGACCCGGAGCTCTTTACCTTTCAAACTGACACTAACAGACGACATACAACTATTCCAAGACGGGCTTTTTTTTTGCATGCAATCTGCCACCTACAGCAGGCGATGTGGACTGCAGAACCGTTATACTGACCACAGCGCCAATTTTGCATCATGATGCGGAGAAGTGGCGAACTACGCTCCAGACGTGCCGGTCGACACACCTACCATCCAGCCACCGTAATTGAGCCGTTAATTCCGAATTGCCCGGTGGTGTTTTGATATGCAGCTGGGTGAAGCTGTAAATGTTGAATTCTCATGAAGGGAATTCGGGGAGAAACTAGCCGTTCGGATACTAGATTCAGTCTTGGCAAACAGGCAGGTTTCAGGGGATACACGTACCCGTTAGTGACAGAGTAGTTTGGTACCTTGTTTAGGCAGTACTTTTACCACCTTTAGGTGGTACCTTTTTCAGACCGGTGTGCGCCTGATTTCCGCACTGGGCTTTACGTTGCTCCTTCTCTTTCCCCTGCGCGGCTCGCTACGTGCATGCGTGCCGTGACGTCATCGTGGGAGCCAAAGGGGGAGGGGGAGTGCCGTGACGTCATCGTGTGACGCTAAGCTCAGCGCTACTGCGCACACCACTGGTCCGTCGCGTCGTTCTTGAACCAGATTCGGTCGCACACATCACAAACACTTACCAACGGGTTGTCGAGAAACTCCTTCTGCTGGTAGAGTTGCGTCGCAGCGACATACTGGACGCGTCGCAGCTCCGCTTGTTCCTCGCATTCCCTCCGCCGTGCGACGACCTCCGCTCCACGGGCTTGGCGACGAGCAGCAATCTCATTTTGTCGTTGTCTTTGCAGTTCTCGATTCTTTGCGAGCTGTAGACTTCGTTTTGCTGTTGGTTTCTGCCTTTGGCGTTCTTTCTTCGCGAGCTGTAAGCTGTGTTCTTTTGCAGCTTCTTCAGCTTTGCGAGCCTGCGCTTCTTGTTTGAGAACTTGCTGTTTTAGACGCTCTTTCTCCGTTACCTGACGTGCACGGTATGCAGCTTTTCTTTCAGCATTTGTAGCGAATTTACGAGGTCGTCCAACCGGACGCTTTTCTCGAGGGGTTTCGTTTTGTTGTTGCTTGCGTGGTCGACCACGGGGACGAGTAGTCTTGGTCTGAACTGCCGTGGCGTTTTTCCGTGGTCGACCACGTCCACGTTTCGGTTGTTGCGGCTGCTCCTCTGTGCATGCTGGAACTTGTTCGAAGTCGTCGCCGGAGTAGTTGACATCATCCATCCGTTGTTGTTGTTCAAGGTCGTCACCAGAGCAATCGTTGTTCAACACTACACAAGGCCCGGCGTCCTTGTCGTCTACTTCCGTGGCGAACGGAACAGGCGGGAAACCGAAGCCCCTTAGGAGGGATTGAAGCACCAAATTTTGAGGCTATAAAAAGCCTGCTGTTGTTCCTAGCTTTGTATGCAAGGACACTCAACATGAAGTGTTGAACACAGCAAACGTTTAAGATATATATATTTTTTTAATTCGCTTCCAAAGAGTGCCTAAATGCTCGCTCTCGCGATCGAGACCAATCGCTAGCGCGATTCGTAGTCGATGGAGGCCGATCATGGAGCATGATGCCGATTAGCCAGAGTTTCTCACTATAACAATACTATATATAGTGAAACGCAAGCACCTCTGCAGTTTCCGGTAGACGCTGCAGATTTGACGGCGCCACCACCACCATGCCGAAATGCAGGCAGCGGCACTGCTACGCTCCTGGATGTCGTACTGGTTATGCCGGTGTCAAAACTGCAACGAAACTGTCTTTGTTTAGCGTGCCTAAAGATGAAGAACGCAGGAAAGTCTGGGATAAAAATCTTCATCGAATGGACAAGCCCCTTGACGAGAACTGTTCCGTATGTGAGCTGCACTTCGAGGAGCGGTATATTCTCCGTGACTATGTGCATATCGTGGACGGCAGAGAGGTGAGGATTCCACGAGGTGTTCCGATGCTGAAGAGTGACGCAGTACCCACAATCCTTCCCAATATTCCTAAGTACGTGAGCATGAAGGTACCATCTAGACGTGAACCTACTAAACGAGAGGCATCCGCGGAAAGCGTAGCTACCAGCAAAAAGAAGAAACGTGATGAGGATAATCAGGACCCATGCACCAGCGCGGACTTGCCCGATGTGATCGAAGATATGTCGCCGAACCTTGACTGTGAAAACGTGCACAACTTAGTCACGCCATCAGAATATTGGTCCAAACATCGATTCCCATCCTTCGAAGGCGTTGTGTATGCGCTGTCCGAACTAGAACCCTCATCTGGCACTGTCACCTCTGAGAGGTCAGTGATTTTCTCTGTCAGCGAAGCTCGAGAAGCTTCATTCAAGACATTTCTGATGGGGAAAACGGTTGCCGAAGGAACTGTAAGGACGGTTTCAGAAGCGGAGAGAGCATTACATTGCGCTTCTGAACTTCTGAAATGCCCTGGTGCAATGTCTTCCACTGCAATGAAGACAGCAGACTTGACGGACGCCCTTCGAAGCCGAATTACCCTGGTTGGCGGTGCTTTCCACAGCAAGGAATGCACAGGGATTGCAGCAACAGAGGGTAAGCTTTAAGCGATCTACAAATTTTTGTATAGTGCCATCTTTTCGTTGTGACCAATACTATTTTCCTGTGAGAAAAAGGGGGCAGATATCATCGCATCTGCTAAGCAGTGGTATTAATAATACGTTTAGTTTGACAGTTGGATGTTAACACAGAATTGCCAATATTTTAACAATAATTTACCGACAATTCTCTCAAGAGTATAACGATTGTCAGCGAGCAGGATGCAAGGACGTGCTATTTTCTAGGCATTTTTTAAGTTATTCATTCATCCTTTATGCTGCCGCATTCAACATCAGTGTACATAGGTGAATAACAAAGATATCAATGCATAAGCATGCATTCTTTGGCGAGTACCCCAGCAAAATCTGTCCGCCTCATGATGCCTTATATTGGCAAAATAAATGCATAATTGGTCAAGTTAACACATGTAATCGTTATAATAGTGTAATAGTAAATGATAGGTAGCGTTAGAAAAAAAATGAAAGAATTTATAAAAACTGGTTGCATTGCCGCGTCAAGGTCGTAACAAAAAAGGAAAATAAAAAGTTAAGACAAGCAATCGTTATAATAGTGTAATAGTAGATGATCAGTAGTGATGGGTAGGCGTGCCTGAGTTAGCTAAATAAGTAAGCAAAACCGAAGTGGCAGCCGAGCCTAAGAATAATGCTTACGCATTAGTAGACAATTATCAGAATTTCTTTGCATTTTTTTATTTCACTTTATAATGTTCTTCAAACTTATTCTTGACCACTACCACTTCCTCTCATTTAATAATAAATCGTGTTCTTTCCCAGGGACACCATGCGTCTTGTGCCTGAACTTACAAAAGGCTTTGCTGTCCAGGGCGTCCAGGCAATCTCTGTTACAGTTACAACGGCGCCTTCGCAAACCATTCAGGCCATCTGCGCCGAAGCTGAGATTGTTGCTACAAAATCACAAACTGCGAATTTCCTGAGCTTGAAGGGCCTGAGCCTGAAATGCCAGAATTAAAGAGGAATTCTTGGCAGAAAAAATCACAGTGCTACCCCTAAACAACAAGAGGCTGTGCGTCACTGCATTGCGTCAGCGAAGAGAAAAGGCACCAAAGGCATGCGTTTTACTAGCGAGTGGATGCTAGAATGCATCTTAATGAAAATCAAAAGCCCAAAGCTTTACAGGCACCTGAGAATTAACAACATTCTTGTCCTTCCCAGCAACACCACTATAAAAAAATACACAAGTGCTTACAAAGGTGGATTTGGCTTCAACAAGAAAATGCTAGAAGCGTTGAAAGAAAAGACAAGCACAATGGACAATTTCAGGTGTCACAGGGGTCTTTTGTTTGAGGATATGAAGCTGTCGAAGCACCTTTCTGTTGAAACTGGAAACTGCGAGGCTTCGTAGACTTGGGTCCCTTTACTCCGCCCCAAGATGCCAGCCTGCCCTGTGACCGTGGCATGGTTGTTACCTGTGTCTTTGTGGATTTCGTGACATGTGACGGAGCCTCGTGGAACCGTCGAATGTGGACAATAATGAGCATTCAAGGAACTGCGAATAATGTCACGTGCAAGGTGAAGCATCCTGCAGATTCAAAAAGAAGCCTTCATTTTTTGTCGGACTTCCCACATCTCCTGGAATGCCTCCGCAACTCATTGCCGAAAGGCGGCTTCAACACACCAGACCGGCGGGTAAGATTTTCTTTTCTTCTCTACGCTTTGGTGAGTTCTGATACTGCTATGTTACGTAGGCCTATCATTATAGCGTCTGTTTTATTTCGCAGGTGCCCACATATTTTGTCCGTGAAGCTTACAACTACGACAAAGACTGAAAGCAGTGCCCGGGTCGACCACCAGCCATCTTGGACCAAATTCTTTTGAGAAGATGAGAGTGTCCCTTGCGTTTCAGTTGTTAGGCGATTACATCTTGCGTGGCCTCCATCATTACAAGATCTCATCGAGACAAGTTACAGAAAGGGGTCCCTGGATGGTACAGAGTCATTCTTCAGATATCAAAGAGAAACTTCGGTAAATGCATGCTGTCAGTGCTGTGAAAGAGAACTGCACCATGCAAGGACTCCAAAAAAAAAGGCAAAGACCTAAAAAGAGCATGCGTAACGAGATGGGTAGTTAAGCTATATTCAATTGTGCCTTCGGTGCGATATCCTCTTTTTTTTTGTGCTGTCATAATTTCTGTAATTATAACTTGAGTCACCTAATCCAGGAGCTATTATGACTGTGCTGTCACGGCTTTGCTCCTGGCGCCCAGCGTGGTGCTTTGCCTCAGTGCACACGTCTCACGTGTGCGCCTTCATTACTTGTCAAGACTAGGGTGCATTAGAATAGCCTTGGGCAATTAGTCGAGACGCAGAAGCTCCTATTTGTGGCTATTATACCTTATGATACTGCGACGCCCACATTATTTGCTATTGTTAGCACTCGCATTTCGTCTTTGTATTTGATCCTAGAACAAGCAGGAAAGGTCGTGCGCCTGTCTGTGCCAGTATGTAAAAGTAAAGCCATCATTGCACTGACTTGTCATCACTGCGTGATTTCAGTCCCTATTTTCTATAGAAAAACAAATCAGCAATAAAGCGTCCATAACGTATAATAGATCCATTAACTTCCTGTTGATAATTTATTCGATTCCATTTTCTTGTTAGCGTAGAATGATCAATCAACTGATCAAAGTGATGACATCCCGCTTCAAGGCTGAAGCATTGTGGCCCAATTCTACTGGCGTCGCTCAACTGTCACATCGGCCAGTGGTAACTGGTGGCGGCGGCGGATTCCTCAGCAAATCGACGGCTGCGGGGTTCAGAGTCACAGTGTGCTATCCTTGCTCGAATATTTCACAAAGGAACTCCAGTTCCGCTACTTCATGACAGCGCATTTAAGCCTAGATCCTATTGAGAACTTATTTGGCATTGTGCGTCAATCATCTGGTTGCAATGACCGCCCAACTCCAAAGCAGTTCTTAATAACAGTCGACTGCTTATGCTTTTACAGCTTAGCAAAACCAGTGACAGGAGCTAATGTTGCACCCACTGTACTGACGGCGCTCCTAGATACTAGTGCCGCCAGTTCATCCCACTCAAAAGATTTGCAAGCAACTCTTGATGAATATATTTCACAAGGAAACCTCGACGAGCTAGAAATAGCTGTGAGCCCGAAACCCAGTGCCTTTCCCGTCGAGCATTATAGTTTAGCAAAGAAAACCAGTGATGCACGCCTTGTTCATCGCGTATGGCAGGGTATGTCGCAAGAAAGTGCGTGAAAAAGTCAGGCTGTGACACGTGGTGAGCACTGCTGCTCGTACCATCGTCAGAAGGCGAAACACATCTGTTCTCAGAGTTTTCAGCGTCATGCGATAAGGGAGGATTGCTCTATCCCTCTAAGGAACTTTTTGAATTTGTAAACTATTTGGAGGACGTCTTCACGGGCTGCTTCAGTTCAAATCAGCTTCACGCAAACAGCAATTTGGGTGTGTTGTCACTCGTCAGGGTTAAGGAAAAGACTCTTGGTTGCACTGAGCATGCAGAAACAGTCAAAGCTAACAAAGTAAAATTATATGTTGTTACGCAGTTGCACTTTTTAATTAAAGGCGTCAACAGGTCGAAAGAGGAGTGGCGCAAAATGGCACAGCTTTTAAAAGTCAGAAGATGCACGTAATTTCTATGGCTTTAAAATTTCTTGCACATTTGTGTTTCAGTTTTTTCGGGGCGTGATGCAGTACATCAATAACACTTGCATATATATATATATATATATATATATATATATATATATATATATATATATACAGCACACACACATATGAGGTGTTCTTGCTTGCTATGAATATTATTTCTGCGAATGAGTTTCATGTGCAGTATTCATAAGTGTGTTTATTACTGCAAGCACATGCGCTTATTCCGGTCGGGAATTCTCACTTTTCAATTAGTGCATTTAGAATATTTCATATTTTTTCTCATACATATACGTCGTGAATATATATGTCAATGTACCCTTTGACTTAATTACCTAGAAGTGCATTGGTAATTCTTCACGCCACACAGTTAATAAACCCGGTTTATTTCACTCTAATAATGTTGTCTTCAATCATTGTCCCTGATCAATATTCCATCAACAAAAGAAGCGCGTAAAGTGACACGATATCAATAAAATTTTATTACGTAGCTTCATGTTGCAGATATGAGGCTTATTACTTGTTACATTTAGAATACAATGTTAAAAACAGCAGTTCACATGTCTAAAACTACATTTGGTGTCGGCCGACAAGAGTCATGGGCGCACCAAAGCAACTAAAACATTAAAAAAAATGTACCGCACAGACGATCTGCGAATAATGATAATAATAATCTTTATTTGCAGTAACTTGACATACTTGCATTCACGTCGCGATTAACGACAACAATATCACGTGTGGTGCAAATCCGCATTTTTCGGACAGAAATCCCTCTGATGGTGTGGGTGTGACGATAAGAACGTGTTGAATGCCAATCTCGATCTCAACGTGTCGAACTTGCCCATATATCATGAAGAACGGAGAGCACAGGTAAAGGGTAATAACATTAATGATAATTTCTGGTGTTTTACTTCCAAAAATCACAATATTGCTATGATCGAGAGACGCCGTATTGGAGGGCTCCGGTAATTTCGACCGCCTGGGGTTCTTTAACGTGCAGCTATCTATGTACACGGGTGTTTTATGCATTTCGCCTCCATCGAAATGTAAGCCGCCGTGGCCGGGGATCGAACCAGCCTTCTCGAGCTTAGCAATCTAACCTACCAAAGCCACTAAGCTACCAGCCACGGCGTGTAGGTAAAGGGGAAGCGAGAAATATACGGCGGCAAAAAAAAAACAAGACAAACCAAAATAAATGAAGCGCTAACAGTGCAACATTGTGTACGTACGCATCATTTCATAATTACGAGCGAACGTCAGAAAACGAACGTGATGCATTATATACGGATGTGCAACTCGATCGTCTTTCGCCTTGTGTTGCAAGAGCGCTAACACTAAGCGAATTTTAAGATGAAAGTAACTTTAGGAATATTTATTGCGTATGCTCGCTGGTGCGTACACAGCAAATATACTTACTGATAAATAATTACGCACTTGTAGTTACGTAATGAAAGAGGCAACATTCACCAGAACACTTTTCATGTTTTGCTGATTGAAGGTAACTATACTTTAGGGATATGTAGAATCAATAGCGATATTTGTAGTGCATCAAAGATTGTAATTTTCAAGACGATCTTCCACTAAATATAATGCAAGCACAAACATCATCACGTGCCATGAATGCTTGTTAGTTTACGTAAAAAAAAAAGCACACGTTAAGCAATATAACTATGATATCATGAGAAGTTACACGTTGGTATAATTTCAGAGAGGATTCGCGGATTATTAATACAAGCCTATTGCTGCAATAACTTTTGCATAATAAATTAGTAAATAGCTGGCCAGTAGTAGCTATCTATTCATTTCAATGTAGAAAAATATATATTTGTTCACCTTTTTTATGTTTGTTTACCTATTGGCTGGAATGGCATTTCTTTCGAATGTCTGAATTTGAAACAAGCTTCGCTCGCGGTGAAACTTAAGGTACATCGTACGCGAAGTTTCTATTGAAGAGATATAGCGTACAGCAAGAATGGTTCGTGTACGCTTTCTCTGAAGCGAAATAGGCCAACAATATTGCAGTGTTAGGGCCGTCTCTGCTCCCTCTTGTTTCCCTTACACCTTCTCATTGCGCTCTGTTCATAATAATAAATTGTCGAGGCTAAAAAAGTCACGAATAAATACATATGCATATGGCTCTAAACCACTGCTGACCGTGAGTGAAAAGCGCGTAGTGGTGAGCGAAGCGGTCACTGCACGCGCGTACGTATTTCACTTGACTTCGCGAGTAATTTACTTTATTCGTTACTCTTATTCTTGCAAGCATGGTGCTATTGCCCGCGTACCCATGCGAATACCGTATTTTACGTTCTTTCCTTGCGCGGGCTCATTTAGCGCGTTTCTACGCACGCACAGTTACCGCATTACCGTTCAAGAACTCTTCTAGCACCGGAGCTAGTCCGCGCTGATGAGTTTGACGCGTTAGTTTTTGCATTCTCTTG
Source organism: Dermacentor silvarum (assembly GCF_013339745.2). Lineage (NCBI taxonomy): Eukaryota > Metazoa > Arthropoda > Arachnida > Ixodida > Ixodidae > Dermacentor > Dermacentor silvarum. Next base: position 33,632,285 of record NC_051160.1, read on the forward strand.
CTGCCCAAGCCACAGCACAAAGACAACGCTAAAAGATGGGTAAGCTCCATGCAGCAGCACACTGTTGATGTTAAATAGACTTTAAGTGCTTTGCGTGGAAACTGAACGCAAAAAACTACAGCGCGTAGCAGACGACCCTCGCTTCCCACGCGCTTCGCGAGCGCGAAAAGCCCACGGGTCCGCAGCAGCAGCAGCGGCGCGGCAGTTCACAGAAAAAGGCCCTCGCCGGAGCCGGCGCTTTGGACACTCCTATAGAGTCACTCTAATTTTAACGCAGACGAAGGATGGCACACCAACATGGCTGCACTTTCGGCATCAAAAACATGACGTTATACGGCCCAACAATGGCCCAACCGCTAGAACGACCGCCATTTTCACGCCATCGACCGGGTCGCAACCTCCATGGTCGCAGCATTGATGATAAGTGGTTCTTGAGGGAAAAGGGTCCCGCTGGCGTCCCTTCGCTGTGGTCGCCTCCTCCCCCAGCGCTCCTCTTCTCCTCTTCACCACGGCTGCTGCTAGCAGACCTGCCCTCCTGAGCCGCGGCTCTCACCCTCTCCTGGTCACGTGACCTCTCCGGCCTTGCCCATGGGCTCTGCTCCTGCGTGACGGCGGCCGTCATCGCCGGCGCACGCTGTAGAGAGCAGGTGTTGGCGCCGCGCTCTCTCTACACGATGGACGTCGCTCGGCGCGAGCGGCAGCGACGACGTCGAGCCAACGATGCTGAGCGGCAGCGGGAGCTGGCACGAGAAAGGCAGCGACGACGTCGAGCCAACGATCCCGAGCTTCGAGAGAGGGAGGCCGAGCAGAGGCGACAGCGGCGACGTCGAGCGGATCCCGAGGTTCGAGAGCGGGAGGCCGAAGCCAGGCGCCAGCGCAGGCATGCCGACCGCGAACTTCGAGGGCGGGAGCCCGAGCAGGTGCGTCGATCGGCGCAACAGAACGAACAGAGATCCGCTGTTCCGACAGATTCGTGGAATATAGCTGCATTTTACAGCGGAGCTGTTAAAGTCGAGCATGGTCCGTGCGCAGCGATGTTCGCAGCATAGCCAGGTCGGGAGAGGGGCAAGTGTATAGCGAGAGGGAAGAGGGAGGGAGGTGAGTGGAGAGGAGGACCGGCGGCACAGGTGGCGGGGCGGAGTTAAGCGGGAGTGGAGCCAATGCACAGCAGCGCCGAGCGCACGTGACATGAAGTGGATGGATGGATGGATGGATGCTATGAGCATCCCCTTTGAAACGGAGTAGTGGGTTGCGCCACCAAGCTCTTGTTAGTAACGACGTCAGCGCCCCCTAGTAAGAGGCGTGTTCTCACATCGGCGGGCCTCTTCAAGATATCTTTCTCCAAGTAGCGCAACCCTAGCAAAAATTCTAATAGAAATATTTTATTGGTTGGTTTCTATAGCTTTCATCTTATTGCATTATGAAACAATAGACCTGATACCCTAATAAAACTGATAGCCTGTATTGGTCTATAAAGTAACATGCCCTCATCATCATCAGCCTATTCATGTCCACTGCAGGACGAAGGCCTCTCCCTGAGATCTCCACTTACCCCTGTCTTGCGCTAGATGATTCCAACTAGCGCCTGCAAATTTCCTAACTTCATCACCCCACCTAGTTTTCTGCCGTCCGCGACTGCGCTTCCCTTCCCTTGGTATCCATTCTGTGACTGTAATGGTCCACCGGTTATCCATCCTATAGCATTACATGGCCTGCCCCGCTCCATTTCTTCCGCTTAAGGTCAACTAGATAATCGCCTATCCCCATTTGTTCTCTGATCCACACCGCTCTCTTCCTGTCACATAACTTTAGGCCTGACATTTTCCGTTCCATCGCTCTTTGTGCGGTCCTTAACTTGTTCTCGGGCTTCTTTGTTAACCTCCAAGTTTCTGCCCCATATGTTAGCACCGGTAGAATGCAATGATTGTACACTTTTCTTTTCAATGACAGTGGTAAGCTCCCATTCATGATTTGGCCATGCCTGCCTTATGCACTCCAACCCAATTTTATTCTCCTGTAAATTTCTTTCTCATGATCAGGGACCCCTGTGAGTAATTCACCTAGATAAACGTACTCCTTTACAGACTCTAGAGCCTGACTGGCGATCCTGAATTCTTGTTCCCTTGCAAGGCTATTGAACATTATTTTTGTCTTCTGCATATTAATCTTCAACCCCACTCTTACACTTTCTCGGTTAAGGTCCTCACTCATTTGCTGTAATTCGTCCCCGTTATTGCTGAATAGGACAATGTCATCTGCAAATCGGAGGTTGCTGAGGTATTCGCCATTGATCCTCACTCCTAAGCCTTCCCAGTCTAAGAGCTTGAATACTTCTAAGCATGCAGTGAATAGCATTGGAGAGATCGTGTCGCCTTGCCTGACCCCTTTCTTGATAGGTATCTTTCTACTTTTCTTGTGGAGAACCAAAGTTGCTGTGCAATCCTTGTAGATATTTGCCAAGATATTCATGTATGCCTCCTGTACTCCTTGATTACGCAATGCCTCAATGACTGCTGGTATCTCTACTCAATCAAATGCTTTTTCATAATTTGAAGAATTATCATGTATTGCCTGGGATTTTATTGGCCTTGGTGAGGTTAGGAGAACTGGTGAGGCTTATACAGTGCTGACTAACAGTCACGTCCTCTGCTACAGAGGTCTTCCAGATAGGAAAGAATTCGTAGTAGGATTTCTAGTCCATAAGGACATAGCGGGCAACATTGATGAATTCTACAGCATTAATGAAAGGGTAGCAGTCGTCGTAATAAAGCTGAATAGGAGGTATAGAATGAAGGTAGGACAAGCCTACGCCCCAACCTCCAGTCACGACGATGAAGAAATAGAACAGTTTTATGAAGATGTTGAATTAGCAATGAGAAAGGTGAAAACGCAGTATACTGTAGTCATGGGAGACTTCAATGCAAAAGTAGGAAAAAAGCAGGCTGGTGAGCAAGCAATTGGCAACTACGGCATTGGTTCTAGGAACAATAGAGGAGAGATGTTGGTAGAATTCGCGGAAATGAATAGGCTCTGAATAATGAATACGTTCTTCAGGAAGTGCAACAGGAAGTGGACCTGGAAAAGCCCTAATGGAGAAACAAAGAATGAAATAGATTTCATACTTTCTGCCGATCCCAGCATAGTTCAGGATGTAGAAGTGTTAGGGAGGGTAAAGTGCAGTGACCATAGGTTAGTAAGGTCTAGGAGTTCCCTCAATTTGAAGAAAGAAAGAATAAAATTAGTCAAGGAGAAAGAGGCCAACCTAGACACGCAGTAAGGGTAAAAACAGACCAATTCAGGCTGGTTCTCGCAAACAAATATGCAGCTTTAGAACAGGAAGATGAAGACAACATAGAGGTAATGAATGAAACCGCAACTGGGCTGATCTCAGAAGCAGCAATTGAAGTGGGAGGTAAGGCACCAAGGCAACCAGTAGGTAAGCTCTCCCAAGTAACAAAGGATCTAATAAAGAAATGGCAAAACATGAAAGTGTCGAACTCGAGAGATCAGATAGAATTCGCTGAACTGTCGAAACTGATCAATAAAAAGAAAGTAAGAGATATCCGAAATTATAACGTGGAAAAGATTGAGGAAGCAGTAAAATGTGGACGCAGCATGAAATCAGTGAAATGAAAACTTGGCATAGGACAAGGCAAAATGTATGCTCTGAAAGATAAGCAGGGTAATATCATCAGCAATTTAGATGACATGGTAAAAGCAGCGGAAGAATTCTATACTGACCTATACAGTACCCAAAGTAGCCAAGCTACTTTCATTCGAAGTAGTGATGAACAGGATACAGAGGCGGCTCCTTCTATAACTAGCGATGAAGTTAGAAGGGCCTTACAAGACATGACCAGGGGAAAAACTGCTGGAGATTCAAGATGGAATAACAGTCGATTTAATAAAAGATGGAGGAGATATCATGCTTGAAAAGCTTGCGGCCCTTTATACGCAATGCCTCACGACTTCAAATGTACCAGAAAGCTGGAAGAACGCCAACATTATACTCATTCATAAGGAGGGAGACGTTAAAGAATTGAAGAATTATATATGCCCGTTAGCTTTCGGTATTAACATGCCCTATACAATGGTAAAACTAACTATTGATTGCCTGTATTGGTCTATTAGCTTACAGGTGTATTGATGTTGACAGTAGGACTGTCTACAAGTGGTTTGTTCTACAAAGGTGTTTATTCTTAAGCGAACCTTGCTACGTAAATCCTCCCGGACTTTGAGCTTTTTGGCAAGGCAGCAGCAGTAACCACGATCAGCATGCACATACAGGACAGCACTTATATAACGAAGGGTGGCCTATAAATAGCCCCATCATTTCTACCCCTACAGATGTGTTGGCGGCCAGCTATGATCTCTACGAAATTACGCAGTGAAACAACAAACAGTACCTAAATATCCTCAGTAGAACAAATAAACAGCTTGGAATGCATAAACCCTTTATTAAAGCAACGCCTTTTCTGCCTTCATTCTCCATGTTTGGCGCGTCTGTTTGGTCGACCTCTTGCCAAGCTATACTACCAATACAAGTTCTATCATAATCACTACTTCTATTGCATATATTGGGACCTATACAACATTTTATTTATCCAATACAACTTTATATCAGTACTTCTATTGCTTCAATTGGGACCCATAAGACATTTTATTTGTCTTATAGAACACTGTATTGCCCTGATACGGGACCGACAAAAATCTTTATGGGACCTGTACGTTTTCTGATTAGACCTATATATTTCGTATAAGACCAACAGAGATTTCTATTGGAATTTTTCCTAGGGAATGACGAAGCCGACCGCTAGAACGCCCGAAGAAGAAGCCGCTCGATTGGAACGCCGTAGGGAAGCGGCTCGTGAGCGTGCTAGGAAACGGAGAGCCGATCCCGAGCAACGGGCAAGGGAAGTTGAAGCCAATCGTCGCCGAAGAGAAGGTGCAGGTGTTCGAGCAAAAGAAGCGGAGGCCAAGCGTCGGCGAAGAAATGAAGATCGCGAGTTTCTCGCCAATGAACGAGCATCGGCATCGAGGTATCGCGAAGCTCATCGAGAGGTGATCCTGCTTTCCTAAACCACGCTCTTATTCGCCTAGCGTTGCACAGCTTTGCTCACGCTTCCCCTCAGCTCCGCAGGTCATTCGTGTTTGCGATTGCAAAGCCGCGCCTAATTTTTAAATGCAGAGCATTTCTTTAACTCACATGTAGCGTGCGCCGTCCGTCGGACTCCGTCCGCAACAGCTCGAGCACAGGTGCGCCCTCTCCCCCACTCCTCCTCTCCCGCGTCACGCTTGCAGCACATGTGCAGCGCGCGAAGCGTCGTAGTTGAGTCGCGCTCCGGCGCTGCAAAGACCAGTGCTGGATCATCTCCAGTGCTATGAGAAGGATTGCGCTCCAAGGGCTCTCCTTCGCTTTGTAAGGGTGCGTCCTCACAGTAAGGGAGCACCCAAGTGCCATGTGGGGGTCTTCGCCCCCACCATCAATGGCAATAAAAGTTTCTACCACCACCACCGGCGCTGCAAGCACCGTAGCAACAGCAGGTGCTGGCGTGATAGCGCGCCCTCTCTCCACCCCCTCTCCCTCTAAAGCGCGCGCTAGGAATATAAAGCGGGTTGGCGCGGGCTCCACTCGTCAACTCCTGCGCTCTCTTCTCTCGCGTTCGTCGGCGGTCGCAGTTGATAAGCGATGGAAGCAAGACCTTCAACTAGTAAGTACCTCGACGCAATCCAACATCAGCGCCGAAGCACCAGTTCAAGACATCGTACCATCGTCTTCGTCGACGGCGGCAGAAGACGAGGCGGCGCGCTGCCGACTCCGAACTTCATGAACGAGAAACCGCGGCCAGGCGTCAACGTCGACAAGCGGATCCCGAGCAGCGGACCCTTCGAGTCGAGAACGACACGCGGCTGCGACACGTCAGCGTCGGGCCGCGGACCCCGGCGTACGGGAACGAGAGGCGGCGGCGAGAAAGCGTCGTCGTCTGGAGGGCGCTGGCGCGGAAGCCGTCGAGCAACGTCAACGGGACTTTGGGGGTGCCGACGCGCGCTTCAAACGCCAACACCACGGAACCCTACTATGCTCTGCATTTGCACGTGTCCCTCGCGCGGGGGCATGCGACGGAGCTTTTTTAAATGCGAATGCATTTCTTAGTCGGGGCATGTCAGGCGTCTGTCGGTGTCCGCGCGCCGGCACGTGTTATCTCTCCGCTCTCACTCCCTCTCCCATAGCAACAGCTGCGGGCGCGAGCGCTTATCCTCGCCCCTAGCAACCGGAGCAGGTGCTGCGGGCGGAGTAGCGGAGAGTGAGTGGAGAGGAGGAGCGCGCTCTGGCGTGTGAGGGCGCTCGCATCGCGGGAACTCGGTGGAGCTCCCGCGTGTGTGGAGAGAGTGTAGAAGAGGGTAGGTGCAGTGCTTCGCCGCTCCTTCTCTCGCAGTTCGCTCTCTCTCCTCCCTGCGCCCCACTCTCCCGTTCGCTCGCTCGCACGTATATATAAATGGAGTGAAGCGCGCGCCTCACTCTCGACCGTTCGCTGGCTGGGCGCCTCTCATGGCAGAAGTCGGTGAAGGCGAATGTCTGACGGCAACGGTAATACAATCCAACCCGAGCATTACACCTCTCGCTGGAGGTGACGTCACTGCAGTAGCTTCAACGTCATCATCAACCGGAGGAGAGGAAGCGGAAGACAAGGCTGCGAAGCGAAGAGCGCGTGATGCCGAACGCAAGCGAGCGAAGCGAGCTGCCGATACCGAACTCCGTGCTCGGGAAGCCGCTGCGAAACGCCAACGCCGAGCCGAAGACCCGGAAATGTGTTCTCGATACGCCGCTGTGAGACGTCAACGGCGAGCCGAGAACGCTGAAGTTCGTGTTCGAGACGCGGCGAAGAAACGTCAACGGCGAGCCGCCGATCCTCGAGTGAAGCGGCGCGAGGCCGAGTCCAAGCGGAAACGACGACAGGCTGATCCCGCTGCCGTACGCGCTCTCGATCGCGCCACTCAAGCGGCGGCGCGCGCTCGGCAGTTTACGCAGCCGGACGCCCGTTTCAAGTTTGTGAGTCATTTCAATGTAATGTTGATTTCATTTTAACACCGAATAACAGATGTGTGTTGCTACTAATGACGCATGGATATGCAACTTCGCTCAAAATCTTGGTGAACCCATGGGCAAAGTTCTGACTGACTGTGTGTACGTGTTGCCAGTCTTAGGGGTCAACGTTGCCAGACTGCCTGCCAAATTTGACGGGGGAAAACACCGCCAAATATAGCGTCCGCCAACCCATGTTTCTGAATTCATGCAAAACTCTCAAGGCCCACCAGTGTAAATCACGTTTAGATTGCGACGCTTTGTTGTGACGAATGATGTGATGCGAGCTGGCGCAACAAGCATCGAACTAGGAACGGTTAAATGATGATTTTTTCCGCCGAGCAGTTAGTAAGTAAGTGAGTGAGTGGTCCTGATCCCTTTTGACGCAGGGCAGGCGTTTGTCAACGCCACAGGAGACGTAAAGAACAAGAAAGGCGTATAAAGCAAAAAGGAAAAAAACAAAACACAGTTTGTCACAGTTGGCCCCGCGAAATGTAGATGGCGTTGCTGTGCCTCCACAGTATAGATTGTTTTTCCTTTTTTTTTTTTTTTTCTTTTGGCTAGGACACTAATGTAGTGAGTCCACCCGTTACAAAGGGTTCATTAGCCACAAATCATCATCATCAAGCCGCCATTGCGGGACATATGAGTACAAGCCTCGCTTCTGCGTAGCCCCGCTCTAGACAAGCAAATCCTGGCTGTCCGGTGTGCCCGCGACCGGGCTGGTGGGCTAGACCTGCCGGTCCCGACGTGGGACTAGCCGGGTGCGCGACGAGTTCGCGTCCTCGCTGGACCTGTAATAAAAGTTATTTCACTCACTCACTCGCTGCCATGCGTGTATATATATATATATATATATATATATATATATATATATATATATATATATATATACACACTTTGTTAGTGGTTTCGCACGTTCCATCCCAGCTACAACAATGCCTCCTTTGGCTACAATATGGGAAGACCACGGGTAGTGCGTACTCCTGAGGAAGAAGCTGCCTACCGCGAGCGTCAGCGAGAGTTGGCTCGTGAACGGGCTCGTCGTCGTAGGGCCGACCCCGAGCTGCGCGCCAGAGATGCCGAGTTTAAACGGCAGCGCCGGGAAGGCCGATCCCGAAGTGCGCGCCCGAGACGCGCAAACACATCGGCAGCGCCGGGAGGCCGACCCCGAGCTGCGCGCCCGAGAAGCCGAAGCTCAACGGCAGCGCCGAGTGGCCGACCCTGAGCTGCGCGCCCGAGACGCGGAAACACATCGGCGGCGTCGGAATGAGGAACCCGGGCTCCGCGAACGAGAAGCTCTAGAACGGCGTCAACGTAGAGAAGCAACCATCCTGCACGGTGGGGCCACTGCTCGCTTCAAGCGGGAGTTCCTGCATGATCGAGACTTTGGTCACAATTGCAAGGTCTGCTATGGTTTTTATTTCGCGCCAAACCTTGCCCTCATTACTGGCGCGCAAACAAGGGGCGGTGCAGCTTGCACGCGAAAAAAGAGCACGGCAAACACAGAGAAACATCTCGCGAAAAAAAAAAAAAAAAAACCCGCAGAAAACCGCAAAAAAGCACTCCTAAAGCACGGTCACCACGCGAAGCACGCTAAAACGAAAGTTAGGTGAAATAATGGTGAAACAAAAGGTTTACAATATAGACAGCTCGCGAAGTTTGACTTGCATGGTGTAACACTCGGTGTAACTAGCACAGCTTCACTGTTTGACCATCTTCACGGAGTGGAAGGGGCGGTAATGTTCTACTGCATTGTTTTATTTAATTAAGGCTGAACGTTTTTTTCTCAACAAATATGGTGACGGAAAAGCTGCTAATTGGCAGAAGTACACTAATTAACCTTTTATAAGCAAGCATATTAAACCACATGTTACAAGGGAGTTCATCCTTGTTGGTGCATGTAGAGCTGATGTTGTGCAAAAAATACTACAACGAAGGTGGAGACAGGCAGGCACAAATAAACGCTGTATAGAAGGCCAAAATGTGGGCCTTGTTTTGCGTGATTATAAATTTCCTACTGTAGTTAAACACCTATACCTTTCTATCATCACGTTTGAAAATTGCAAGAACATAACGGACCCCATTTCGAGTTTTCATTTCGTCGCACAAAAGTTTGTTTTTTTCTATGCAGTACAAAGTGAAGCAAGTTCTTAGCCTTGAAGTCTTAGCTGAAAACAAAGTGCAGACGCTTTCAATATCATTTTGCTCGGGGAGGGGGGGAGGAGAAAGCTAAGCACAATAGACACAGAGCAACCATATACATTAAGCAACAAAATTAAAATATAACAACTAAGAACAAAAAGTATATATGTGCACCATGTCCGCTACAACCCGGCAGATACAATATCCATAGAAACTGCGAGGCCAACCGTGACTATTTTATTCACCGGGGGGGGGGGGGGGGAAAATAAAACTGGGACTACACAAACTATACAGTTGCACCATGTCACCTCGCACCGACGTGGTTTCTTGGCCCACGTCATGTAGTCTTGGTCCACAAACTGCATATATTCCTCTTTTTCTTCGTCTGTTGTGTTCTAATATTGGGGATACTTGGAGCTTCGATAGAAATTGGTAAAAGGGGGCCGGGGCGAGAGGGTGGTTGGTCTGGAATAATTTTCTTTTGGGGGGGGTGTCGGGATCCTCCTGGGGTGGTGTGTGTATACATTCCTTCATGGGGGGGCTTCTGTACCCATCAGTCTGTCTGTACAACCTTATTCAGACCTTCGAGGACAGACTCACTCGTGCATATAGCACTGCACGCAAAAGTGGTCAAGGATTTCTTGCTTCTAGCAGCCAATGTGCCACAGATTGGCAGCAGAGAGCATTCCACTGCTCTAACAGGATCGGTGGCTAGGTTTTACTGCGTCACACATGTTCGCTTTTTGCTCAAAAGGTTGAACCAATGTGCTACTCACAACAAACAGGGTTAAGCCCTGGGCTTTGTAAAAATGTGGTCTACTGCAATGACTGTGCTATTTGCAATAAACTTGTATTAAGTCAGGAGCGCTTTGTACAATTTAAGAATTTTTTTCCACATTGTTGATATATGGCATTAACTTCCTCCCTTCAAAGTATTATTACAATCACAAATATGTCACTAATGTGTGAGTGACACATTCAAGGTTGTTTCAACATGCTGGCCTTCCACGGTGAACTACTTTCGGCAAGGCATAAGTGCGTTAACCTTGGCAAGAGGTGGCCACAAAAACCTTCACTGTATCGACTGCATGATTGGTGCTCGCTGTTTCTACGTGGAATGAGGACTTCGTCATGTGCCGTACCTGCGCAGGGTCCCTCTGCCTAAACAAGGTACCACACTACTCTGTCACTAACGGCCATGTGTATCCCCCGAAACCCGCCCATTTGCTGAGACTGAATCTAGTATCCGAATGGCTAGTCTCTCCCCGAATTCCTTTCATGAGAATTCAGCGTTTACAGCTTCACCCAGCTGCGTATCAAAACACCAATGGGCTATTCGGATTTAAAGGCTCAATTACAGTGGCTAGATGGGTAGGGGTGCCGACTGGCGCGTCTGGAGCATAGTTCACCACTTCTCTCCATCATGACGCAAAATTAGCGCTTCGGTCAGTATAGCGGTTCTGCAGCGCGCGTCGTCTGCTATAGGTAGCAGACGGCGTGCAAAAAATAAAGCCCGTATTGGAATTGTTGTAGGTTGTCTGTTTGGTGTCAGTTTGAAAGGTGAAGAGCTTGGGGTCTCTCTTACTGTTTGAAATTCCTAAGAGATGTGTAATGTTTCTTTTAGAAAAAATGACCGACGGGATTAGTGGCAGTATTGCTCCACCAAAAAAGGCCACCAAGGACACTTACTGCTTCGCTCCGAACTGCAACTCTTGCTCTAAATCTCTGAGAAATACACCTAACATATCCTTATTTGTGGTGCCAAAGGACCCTGACCTTTTTAGGAAATGGGAACTAGCCCTTCATCCAGTGGAAAAGCAGCTGCAGCTGACATCAGTTGTGTGCGAGCGACACTTTCAAGAACATTTCATCCAGCGCGATTTTACCAATGTGGTCAACGGAGAGGTTGTTGCGATTCCAAGGGAGCATCCACGACTTACCAACGATGCAGTGCCACGAATTCTGCCAGGTACTCCCGCCCACCTCTCTAAAATGATGCTCAAAAAAGGAAAACAAAGAATTCTTTATGACTGCGATCACACAGATGATTATGACAGCAAGCTGTTCTGAGAATGCGTAGAGGTACCAGGAACGAGATGTTAATAAGGCCTGCGCAAATGGCGACGACAACTTGCAGTTTTCTACACCTACGCTTGCTGAGATCGTCAGCTTGTCTGTTCTGCCTTACGGCTGCGGGGCCTGGCGCTCAGTGGAAAGTATAACGGCTGCCACGTTTTCCGTTCGCGTGAAAAACGTAAACAGCATCACGCTCACTAAATTCATCCTCCTGGAAGTGTGTGATCATATGTGCGAGCAAATGTTTCTGTCCAGGGAACGGCGGTGCAACCACTGCTAATTAAATCTGCAGAGGAAGTCAGCTCCCTCCTTGTGGAAGTAGACAAAATTCTGCCATGCCAAGGCAGTAAAGCCATGCATAAATGCTGCCATGCCAACAATAAAACACAGTAGCTGGATTTCTCGAAATTGAAAAATAAGAATTTGCTAAATATCGCGTAAAAACGTTTCCGTATACCGTATACAACCACTGCAGTATTGTTTTATGTATGGAAAAAATGTATCTAGGGGTCTGATGCAATGGGCTGCAGTGCCACGTTTATACCAATAAATGTGACCAATTGCCAAGCTAAAAAATTCACTTCAGCATTTTTTGTTTTTTGACTAGATATTAGCAAATTCCTCATTCTGGCTTTGCCTACACTGCACAGAACATTATTATAACGTGCACATCAAAGCTAAAATCGGAGGCAGCGATACTATCGAACACGCTACTCATCCACACAGTGCAGCCAATGTTGCGCACAACATACACGATTTCTACTTCACCAACAAAGATGGAGACTTCACCTTCTACCACAGTAGACCAAACCCAGACCGTTCTTTCGTTGACGAGTTCCAACGGATGCGAGAACACCCTCTCAAAACAATTACTGCAGAGTGTCATGAGATGACTAGCCAAGCCGACTTTGTCGTTGCATGTGTAAACGTCCGATCGCTGAAGAAACGACACCTCGATGTTGCTCACGACCCCATTCTCAACAAGGCGCATGTCCTTTGCCTCACCGAGGCTTGGACCGACGGCCAGGCCTTCTACGGTATCCCCAGCTACATGTACGTTACCGGAGGACGGTGCCTTGACCCATCTGTTGCAGCGGGTGTCACTATTTGTGCAAGAACAGACTTAAGCTATACTTTAGAACCAGTCCGAGATTTGGCCGATGGCTTGTTTCCTATGGCAGACCTGTGTGGCATCAGGATCAAGGAAACCAACTGCCACATCTTCTGCGCCTACGTAGCTCCGAAAACGCCAGCAGATAAACTTGCTCAGTTCATCAACCTAGCTATTCAATTGTTGCACATGAGGGATAAGCCTATGATCCTTGTGGGCGATTTCAGTTATGACATTCGGCGAAGAAAGTACCGATCGCCGAACTGTGAGCACAGATAGGGGAACCTGCATCAATTTGGTCTTCGAAAACAGAGACACCATCAAGGACCTGAAATATATATCCTGCCATTTCACAGACCACAAGGTTATGGTAATGTCTGCCGACGTGAATTCGTCTCTTCCACCTCCTCCGTGTCTTGACGACTTTTTCCCTTCTGACGACGAGTTTCCAGACGTTTCCAAGGAAGAAAGAGAACTGGTGATTCAAAGGACCATCTAGCCAATAATCCAGGGATCCTCGTACGGTGACGGTGAAGACAATTACGATGATGTCTTAGCCGAATACGTCGACAAACCTGACCAAGGACTATAGTGTGTGTGTGTGTGTGTGTATGTAGTGTACATAGTTTACATTGTTTACAGCAATAATTAACCAGCATCCTCTGTGTCTGTGTCGTACTTGAGTTTGCGATTAACAAACCTGCCTCAGTATACCTCTTAATGTGCTTTTTCCATTTGGGGCAGGCATTATTGAAATTTGTTAGCTTGATTGCCAACTGAGAATTCTAACATTTGTTGAGGTGAGCTACCCTTGAGACATCAATGGCAATTCAAATTGATCACATTGATAAGCTTTGTTTACCTTATGTTTCGTTTCTCTTTACCTACACTTCCCTTTTGCTCATTCAGGACAGAAAAAAGAAGCCTGCCTCTTGCTGCGCTCATGGAAAATCAACGAAACCTGTGCAGACTGAGGCCTCATGGCTGTTCAACAGCAGCGTGGATGTTGCAGTTGAGACATCGAGAAGCATTGACGTGTGCAAATCAACCCAGGCATCACTTGTTGCTGTCAAGGTGCACAGGTGGACAGAAACCACAGATCTCGTTGAATCCAAGGACAGTGACACTTATGTGCAAGAGTTTCCCGGTAAGTGCTCAAGTTTGTCTCAAGAGCCCTAAGGTGAATACACACAAACCTCAGTACTACAAAGCTGAAGCAGGTGCTGAAATTACTTCTTATATCCATTACATTGGTACATCAATTATTGCCTTTTGCTGCAATATACTGGTTGTTTCACGCAACTTGAGCCAATGATTACAAAAGGGGGGTAAATCGCCGCTCGGTGAAACCATTGACAGATTGTTTGTCATCACTTGGTGCTAAGAGTATCTTTATAATTAGCCTTAGTTAAGAGAAGTGGATAAGTGAAAATAGGCCATTTCAGAAATACTTTGCCACAAAAAGTACTTCAATGCTTTCAACAGAAGTGGAGTTATTGACAATCAACACAGCCTCTGCTGTGCTCCCGTTCCTTCTTCAATGCCTTGCACTGCGAAGGATATGGCAGAGTGGGGCGTGGCCACAATGCTCCACCTTCGTAATGTCATCGTGGTGCGCAGTTAAAATTTTATTTTCGTTGTTAATGCAGACGCAACGACTTCAGATTTTGGTGCCTATGACACGCTAAACATAAGCCAAACATGGTCGAGCCACAGTGCTCTTAGCTAGTGGACTAGTGTCGGCGGCGGTGGTGTAGCCAACTGCAGCGACCAACAGCAGCTACGTATGGGAATCTGCTTTATTACAAAAAAATCACATCATCTCACCCTACGGGCAACCATGGTGGGATGCAAAAGCATCGCGGGGGGTGTGCATCGAGTTTCCGTTTCGTTTCACTTGGCAACACAATGCAATGAAAGTTAGAGTGAGAGAATGTATTGAGAAGAGAGGGAGATGTTTGTACGGGGTTGTTTTGATTTGATGTGTACTTAGATCGCCGCGTCGTCGGGAACGTTCCTGGGTAGGCATTGCATGGGTTCCTGCACTTGATTGGAACGTTCACGACTTGCCCCGACGCTGACGTTCGTTCTGGACGCTCCCGACCTTGTTCAGGTTATTGTCGAACCAAAGCCGGTCGCACAAGTTGCAGCTGTGCCCGAAGCTCCGAACGCAACAACCCCGGCTTCCCGAGCCTTCCTCTGCTCCGCGGCGGTGGCGCTGCTGCTGCAACTAGCGCCGACGTTGACGTTGTTCATGGCGTTTCGCACATCGTTGCACAGAGAGAGAATGACGAAAGCACAGCGAACGCGCGCTTTATACTGCGCCGCGACACTTGTGGCGCCTACCGGCGTACCCTTAGAAAGAGAGTGGAGAGTAATATGCAATGATTTGCTGCGCCGCACCTGTGGCGGAGAGAGGAGGAGGAAAGCACACACCTGCGTAGGAGAGGAGAATGAGGGAGAGTTGTGCATGCGCAGTATGGGTGCGGACGCCGCAGAATGGACACTGCCCCGAGCATAAGATGCTCTCGCATCTAAAAGTCGCAGTTTCGTCCCAAAGGCGAAGCATCAATTGCGATGGCAAATTTACTAGTAGAGTATACAGAGTAAGGATAGTAGTTTTATCGGCTGCATAAATTTTGACACATTCGCTTACTAACTGAATTAACAAGCATAGTGTCAGTGTGCACAAGCAAACATGAATAGATCACACTCGATGATCGGAGACAAGCACTGTCAAAACGCTGGCGTGAGCAAGCACAGCAGGAGCAGCGACCGAAGGTTCGTGCGGTCTATCGCTTCTACGGAAACTGAGCGGTGAAAGCACAGCTTACACAAAGGTCAGAACCGTGTGGAGATCGCTTTCAAGATACGGTGCGCGCGACAGCCCGCAGCGGCGCAAAGTGCAAATACGCAGTTGCTCGCAGAGTAGAAACCACACCCCGTCCCTCTTGCACTGCCTTCCCGCTTTCCTCCTTTCGCGTGGGAGATTGAGTCGCCAGTTCCCCTTGCGCCCGGTCGTAAGATACACATTTGGTGTCGCAGCGTTGCTCCTACCTCCCCCCCCCCCCTTCCCTCCCATCCCGCCACGGCGTGTCGCGCGACGGAAGTCGCATTTGCTTCCTGCCGTGTGTTCGCTCTCCGTGAAAGTGCGCGTCTCTCGCGCAGCATTCACTCGCACATACTGGTGCACGACGACGATTTTATCGCTGTTGGACTTTATACGGAACCTCACGGCGATGACGGTGGCGACGGCAGGAATTCTCTTGGAGTGTTCATATAATTGCTATCGCAATACTAAAGCATCCAGGAAAGAGTGAGGATCATGGCTTCTATTGAAAAGAGGGCGTTTGAGAGAAACGTGACTTCGCGCTCTGCTTGCGAGCTCCATGCACCACATACAGCAGCAAAATTTGGCTGAGGTGTTCACAGCAGCGTATGCTGCCCTCGGAGTATGTTATTTTACCAAGCCCGAGGGGTGGTTCAGGGCCCCTTTAATATTTACTTTAGGTCCAAGTGGATTTCGTGACTCCGCATCACTTGTTGACTTCCGCTGTGTAAGCTTTTTCAATATTCAGTATAATAACAGTGGTATAGCTGCCTGGAATGAAGAAGTGCATGGTAAATTTGAGCCACTGACAAGCAGGCAATGTCTGCATATTTGGAGATTTTGTTTGTAAACAGTCGAAAGATTATCCCAGAGGTCAAAAGGTCTTGAGGTCTAAACTGCTACAGTCAAACCTCGATATAATGAAATTCCCGATATAACAAAGTTTTTCGCTGCAAGTACAACTTCATTATACGGAGGTTTGGCTGCACTATATTGGCTCCAAATGGGATGCATGCATAAGCGAAACCTTTATTTCTTAGTTTAATAGCAAAGAAAGGTCAGTGCGCTCCATCTTGCAGTGATGCAATCATTTTTGCTCATATTTCCCTGGTGTGTTTTTTTTTTTTAAATAAATATGTGCTGCTTCATTGATTGTGCATGCGGGGTAATATCCTTATCTGACAACTCTGATGAAAATAAAATTTAGCTTAAAGTTTGCACTTGTCCATGTCGATACCATCTCGTGCTTGTCTGCGTTTTGCACAGTATCCTTTTCTGAAGCATTATGAAAGAAATCACCAACAAGTTTTATTGGGCTGTTAGCTGTAGCTTGACTGAAACATGACCACTCGCCCTTAGTATAACGCGCATTTTGTCTTCTGCCTTTCACCAACTGGCTGCTCTTTGAGACAATGAAATGGCTCTTCCAGTTTGTTTAAGTAGCGTTCGGTCATTAAATAGGTTGAGAATAAATATATTAATAGTTAATATATTAAAGAACCAATCTACAAAACCTTTCCACAACTGGGATAGTCTTTCAGCAGCTTCGAACAACCGCACACACGGATCTCCAAGCAGACACCTTCATTAGACACTTCCTGCTTGCTGGTGGCTCTTATTTAATATGCACTCCGCATTTTTTTTTATTCCTGGTAGCTACACCAACTGTTAAAACTTGACATATCAAGAAAGTTTACACTACGGTCGTGAACGCGTGATGCAGAGAGACATGGCCGACCGCAGCAGTGAGCAAATACAACAGCCCACAGTGCCTTGTCATGTGCACAGAACAATTACTAAATGTTCCCGCAGAAAGCATCTCAGGTCTACTGTCAATGTTAATGTGATTAGCAGTGAATCAACGTGGCGACACGCTGTATTGCCACCGGCAGACGACATCATGTCTAAGGCATGTGCTGCACTTGTGCTACTCTCTCTTGCTTCCTTCTGGACACACCGCCAGGTGTCGCTGCAAACTCCACTTGTTGCATGTGTCTGAATATATATATGATGGGTTCGATTCCTCCCAGTGCCAGAGAATATTGAGATTTTTTTAAAAAGCTACACATACCTAGTAGTAGACACCCGGGTTCCTCAAAGAGGTTCATTGAACAGTAAAGGATGCCCAGTGGCCCATACCCGGAAGCCCAGGTTGGCATCAAAGAGATTTGTTAAAGAGCAACAGATACCCAATGGCAGAACCCAGTGACCCAAGTTGTTCCACTGATTGGTTTCGAACCTAGTTCCCTCAGTACAGCAGCCTGATGACCTATTAGACAATGGATTACCCAGTGGCCTAAGCTGGTATGAAAAAAGTTAGCCGAAGGAACTTAGACATGCCGGTAATTGGGTGAAGTTTCGAAGAAGGCTAATCGCATTAAAATGGCAGCCAGCTGCTGTGCCATGGTGCGCCAGAGAACCATTGAATATCCCTATATGATGAAACTTTAATGAATCAGCAAAAAGAACCTTTGGCTTTCTCAGTGTGCGCAGTTCCTCTCGCTGTGGGCTGTGGTGAGAAAGAGCAGTGTTGCTGAGTGGAAGATTGTTTTCATTTCCTATTTTTTTCTTCCTTGGGTCATTAGCTTACACAAAGCTTTACCCCTACCCATAGCAGGAACCCCAATTTCCTTATGACTAGATCAAGAAACTAAGGTCTTTCTTCATACAGCTCCGCACGTGTGTGGAACGCCAAGGCTCACCAACATGGATCAGAGCCCCGGAGTTGCCACGTTGAACAGCCATCAAGTAGATGAGGTAAGTTCTGCCAGGAGCCTTAACTGATCTTCGCACATTCGTACTAATAACCTCTTGAGTCCCGAATACTGCTATGGGACATAATACTTTTCTATAGGTTCATATGCCTTGCCACAGATGCACATGACCTTGTTCACACTTTTCCATGTGAAGCTGTTCCTGCAGGTATGTTTCCAAAAAGTTGTTGTGTCAAGGTTCAGGGGGTCCTTATAGCAAAGAGATTTTTTTGACAACTTTGCGTCAGGTAACCAAAACTTCTCCAATGTGCAATTGCCATTTCGTTGTAGCTGCACTAATGGAGGCTCCCACTTGGTTGCTCTGTTCTACACGAGAGAGAAAAATGAAAATCAAGAACTCATTAAGGACAAAAGAAACAGATAACATAAGCCCTATAATCTGTTCCTCATATCATGTCAGTGTGTTCCATAGCCTCGGGTTCGGACAAACTAGCCTGACTGCAATGTTGTGTTGAGGACCTGTGTTGCTGCACATGGAGAAAATTCTGAACACAACACCAAACATATACAAAACAGATATGAAATAATATGTTCAGCTTGTGACATCTGAGCTATTGTATCTCTCTCCAACTCGAGCACCATACAGGACACATAGTACACAACATCTTGTGGGTGAGTGCTTACAAGAAAAGTAGAGCTCGCTTGAAGCTTAAGGAACATGCTGGTTGGACACAAAAGCGTAACAGATTTTTTTAACTTGCTAAAGCGCTTTACTGATGGGACTAAGACAAAGAAACATGTAAGAGAAACACTGTGCTACTTCCAACTGGAATTTATTGAAGGGTCACAAAACATATCAAAACGAAACCAAGATAAAGACAGGTAATGTTGCTCTCAATGTGATCAAGGCGCATGTGCAAGATACCATAGTTATCTGTTCGATGAGGACAGTAACATGCTTTAGCAAGTTAGAAATGGATTGCCAACTTTGCCCAAGTTCACATCTTCTTAAGAGACGTGACAATGTTTGCACTACGTGGAGAACCTTGATCTACAGCTGATTTTATCTTCCTGAAGAAGGTTGTTCCTATTATAACATGTTCTTGCTCCTTATTGAAATTGTGAAACTCACTCTGAGGGATCGACCATGAATTGGTCAATGAAAAATTAAGTAAGTATCTTGTAAATCAGAATTAAATTGTCTGCTGTTACAGATATGAACGAAAAAAATAATTAAGTATCACAGTAAAAATTATGCAAGCATAATAAGTATAAAGAAGAATTGTACTTAAAAGCTTCATCTCTCAGAACTTCATCTTCTTTTACTTCACCTGAGCTTATGATTATGAGGCTTACAGATTACGTGCTCGTATTTCAACGTGAACATCCACTTCCTTTTCAGTGATTTTCATTTCTGTAATAGCAAAGTAAATTTCTGCAGATAACAAGGGCCAATGCATTTTTTATTCTTTATCACTTGGGGCTTGCTAGCCTGCTGTTATTGTGTAGTAAAGCTTCAAGAGGACAGCTGCCTGCACCCTTCTTTTTTTTTTTTTCTTCTGCATGCAGTATTACACTTGAATGCAAGCCTCTTTAAATTGAAGTTGAATAATGAAAAAAAAAAGAAAACACTTTTTTTCCATGGATTTGTTTCATTGGGGTATCAATAGAAAACGATAAAACTTCATTGTTGTGGGGTCTCACACGTACTCTTGGGACAAAGGAACGACAACACAGTAGTGCAATAATCAAAAGGGCATTTATTGCACCTTTCATACACTAATGCATGCTAACCGAATTACTACCCATAGAACATTCACATGGGCGTGCAACAAATCAAGGAAGTCCAACTCACCGCTGACCGGATAGCGAGCGAATATGTTCGCCCCATGCTATGACACCATCGCCTAGTCGTTCACGTGTACGGTTCACGCGAACGGTGGCGAGTTCGAATGATCCCTGTTCGTCCATACCGGTGTCCTGCTCCTAAGCCTTCTCGGGACAGTCCCGCGAAGCGGGCCGGCGCACACGCAATCAGTCCGTGCGTGCTGCTCGCCGACCCCCAAGCCAACAGGACTACCTTCTCCCTTTTGCGCCCAAGTAACCCAGCCGTTAGGTGGCGTCAGCCGCGCAACACTAGCGCCATCCCTCGCAATATGCCGCCGCCGTAAAGCCACGCAGTGAAGCCGGATTACATGAGACAGGAGCCATGCGGGGAAAACTACATCAGGCGACGCGTGAGATTCATGCATCCCCACATCGTACTTTATAAAAAGCTTTGTTCTATACTCTGTTTAATATATATAATAGTGAGTTTCTCACTGTGATTGTTCTATAAGTGATCGACAGCAGCTAAATAAAGGGTAGCCTGGCTGCAGCCAGTGTTTCAACAAGAGGACCAGTTGACAAAGACGAGTTTGATCACAATTTTGGCTCTAGCCCAAATATCCCTTCTTCGACATCACTATTTCCATCTTCCTGTGAACCTGTGTGTTGCTTCAACTCTAATAACACAAAGATGGGTTGAATGAATAAGCTTAGTTGTAGAGCTATATATAGTCAATGAAATGCTGCACAAGTTACCTCTGTAACAAAAACACACAAGACATTTTTAATAAACTAAAGAAAAACAACAAAATATCATAATTCTAGTAAAACAATGAAGTTGCACAAAGGAAATCAGTTTATGCGGTACATATATCCACCCATGCTACAGGACGAGTTGTTTTATATATTTCACAGGTCATGGATAAACACTAAAGGAAGTTAAGCAAATCAACTACGCAAGAACAGTGTGTCTTTTTACAAACCATAACAATTACATAGGCCGGTGCATTTCTCTCAGTGAGCATGTCAATCAGACAATCACATAGGCAGCCACAGCAAACAGGGTATTTATGCATAACGCAAGTTGTCAAATACACAAGCTTGCTTCATGTTCTGCATGCGAGATTTCCACTTTGGTGAACAACAATTCTGACTTTGGACACGATGAACCGCGAGGCCTTATGATTACCTATGGGAAAAGACAGACAAAATTACAGGAGCACGGTTTAGAATCTTAATAAAGTTTGCACCGAAGCTTAACGTTTTCTTCTCTGAATATGTAATTATCCTATGTTTTACATGTAAACTAACGATTCATAGGGACATCAGAACGTGTTTCGGGAGTAAAATTTACTCCAGGCTAAGATTTCGCAGCAAAATTGTAAAATGACCACAGGTGACGAGCAAATGAATGCAAGGTATCTTTGTATAAATAGAAAGGGGCAAATCTATATGTCAGAACACCAAATATTTAGGTGAGTTTGTAAACAAAACAGGCGGACCAAGCAGAGAACAGAAACAACACGGCGCTGCTTTCAACACTCCTCATTTGTCAGAGTTGGCACAAGCGTGCAATGGCATGCATCCTTAGATCACACAGGCACCCAGCGAGCATTGGCCAACAGCCCGGGAGATTCACGCCGCTTACACGACCACCGAGGGACGTTATAATGCTTGTTCCTGCCCTGGCTGTTTAGAAGGACGCTGCGACAGCACAAGTACTACTACCACAGAGTGTAAAACTGGGCAAGTTGGTTGATCTTGATGGTAAAAGCAGCGCCCTAATAACAGCAACACAAGACAGTGAAATACACAGGACAGGAGCCTGTCCTGTGTTGTAATTTTTGCGCTGTTTTTACCATCACTACTAGTTTCTACTACTTGCAAAAGCAGCGAAGGCATTCACGCAAACCACATCACCATCAAATGAGTCATCCAAACACGCGAACTGCACATTCTACAACTCTAGCACATTACAGTGGAATCTCGTTGATTCTGCATAATATGTTTTTCGGGATGATACGTTTTTTGTTCTTTTTCCCGGCCAATGTCTTATAGGAGCAATGTATATCGGATGATATGATTTTTGGTTGGATACCGTTTTATTTTATGGTTCCCTTGAAGATTGTATAAACGAGATATTTCACTGTAGAATCACAGGCGAAGACCATTTCGAGATAAACTAAATTGCTAAACCGGCCACACCGGCTATCTACGGCAGCGACCGAGACCACAGAAAAGGATCACACGGACATAAACACACCTTGAAAATATTTACCATCCTCACGCCGCGCTCCTCATTGAAGCGCCACCTTTTAGAAATCCAAAGGGAGCCAAGCCAAATCTGCCTTTTCTGGCTATTTGGGTGAATGCAGTGAGGGTGTTACAGCAACCCAGTGAACGTAACACAACCACTCAAACGGCCAGATGCGCGCAAGCTAAAGTGATGAACGTGTCAAGAGCACAGACAAGTTGGCTCAGACAAGAGCTGATTTGAGCTATGCCATGAGTAAGAATACTGATATATAGTTTGAGGGTATTGTAGATGTTCTGTGACTTCGTCTGCACCACTGCCGCCACTAGAGAATGCGTACCACGCGAGTCACGCGTTCCCGTGTTCACGATTTCGTTCTGAACA
This sequence comes from Dermacentor silvarum, assembly GCF_013339745.2. NCBI lineage: Eukaryota > Metazoa > Arthropoda > Arachnida > Ixodida > Ixodidae > Dermacentor > Dermacentor silvarum. Next base: position 33,654,710 of record NC_051160.1, read on the forward strand.
ATGAGCGACGCAATCGGTGGAAGGGCTTAATCTGTCACTGCTGCTAAACGAGCTGCCCTGTCAGAGGCTCAGAGTTGCCGATGCCAGATTCCAGAGGTGCGCGCCGCCGAGAGGACCCTGCCGTTTGCACCGCCGAAGCAGAAGCACCTGAAACGCCTAAAGAGCTGCGCTCTAGTTTCACATTAGGGAGCATCGTAATCGTCGGTGAATTTTAAAATTTATTTCTAGTGGCAACTAGTGACATCTAGCATCCCAAGTTGGCCAATATGGCCAGAAATATACAAAGCACGAAGTGGGGGAGAAAAGCCAAAGGACGTTAACGCTTTAAAAGTAGTGATAGGCAGGTTGAGAGGAACCAATGAACATAATCATGGCATGAATAATTTGCCCTTTCTCTGTGATCTGCTAGCCTCCTGGTTAGGGCTGTAAAGGCATTGGTTCTGGTTGCCATCACTGGACCAGTATGAATTTTTTTTACTGCTAAGCAGCTTTCTTGAGAAACTTGTGCTTTCTTGGGTGGATTAGAATTTTCCCTTTTGTGACCCTTCACGTTGTGGATTTCCGCAGAACTGATTGCCATATTTAGTGTCCCTGTATTTCGTGGTAATTTGGTCTTGCTGCACGATATGCTAGCCTCCTAGTTTCGTCAAATGGCAGAGTGACCGCCTTGGAAAGGCATTGGTCCCGACTTTGATTCCCAGGCCGAGGCTAACTTTTCTTCAGTTGTAAACATTTCTTTCTCTGAAACCCATGTGGGTTTCCTTTGTAATTTTTTGCTACTTTCGAGTAAATGGCCCTTCTGTTTCATTGCTGTCATTATTTGCATATCTGCAGTTTATTTGGAAATATATTCTTTGAAAGGCTTTGCACTCATTTCAATATGTACTTAATTTCCACAAAAGTGTTCCAGTAGGCTGCTTTAAGGTAATGACTCTTATGGAGAGGAACGAGTCATTAGTAGTAGCCGATGTGATAGCAGAAGATGTGACTGGCCCTGGCAGCCATGCTGATGCCAGCACATACTTTGGAGCAGAGAACAACTAAGTAGGCAAGGGCATTAGTGGCAAGGAGGGTGACAGTGTGTGTGATGGTGGCTGAGGAAATGCAAAAGCAGGTCAGTCGCTAAGAGAGGGGCAGTAAGGGCAAGGGAGTTCTGGTAAAGCTGGACAGAACAGCTTGGCGATGACTATTTGCTGTAAAATGGAGCCAATGACCAGAGTTTTGTGTGTATGTGCGCTGTCATAGCTCCTGTCCACACGAAATGCCTTGTTCGAACCAATGATCTGGACAGCATGCTTCATGTGTTCTTGTCTTCTAGATTTATAAAAGAGTTTGCAATTAACAAGCCTGCCTCAGTATCCCTCTTAATATGCTTTCTTTCGTTTGGGGCAGGCCAACTGAGAATGCTAACATTTGTTAAGATGAGCTGCCCTTGAGACATCAATGGCAGTTCAAATTGATCTCGTTTATAAGCTGCGTTTACCTTGTGTTTAGTTTCTCTTTACCCACACTTCCCTTTTGTTTATTCAGGACAGAAAAAAGGAACCTGCCTCTTGCTGCAATCATGGGAAATCAACGAAACCTGTGCAGACTGAGGCCTCATGGCTGTTCAGCAGCAGCGTGGATGTTGCAGTTGAAACATCGAGAAGCATTGACGTGTGCAAATCAACCCAGGCGTCACTTGTTGCTGTCAAGGTGCACAGGTGGACAGAAACCACAGATCTTGTTGAATCCAAGGACAGTGACACTCACGTGCAAGAGATTCCTGGTAAGTGCTGAAATTTGTCCCAAGAGCTCTAGGGTGAATACACTCAAACCTCGGTACTACAAAGCTGAAGCAGGAGCTGAAATTGCTTTGTTATATCAATTTATTTATTTTATTTATTTAGAAACCTACATCGCCCAGTTGGGCATTATTGTAGGGGGGGTCAAAACAAAAGCCAAAATCAAAATAAGGAAGCAGACAAGCACAGCTGTCAGTTGAACATTCAACTAAAGCGCACATCTCGCAAGGAAGAGAAAACATATTTGCGGGAACATCGACAACATTAGCATCCAGCTGATTCCACTAGTGAATTGTAAAAGGAAAAAAAAAAAGAATGCCAAATACATCTGTGTGACACCTTATTTCTCGAACCTTTTTAGCATGATCATTTCTGTGGGATAATTAGTATGGGCTCATCATGTATAAACTTTTATTAATACCACTTTCATCATAAAAAATGGAATGAAAAAATTTTAATCGCAAAAATTTTCTTCGGTGCTGAAGAGGTTTTCAACCTATTTCATTCTTAATGTGACTCATATGTGAATTTGTGTATCCCCTTCGTGGTACTCGGGACATGCAGACACTGTGGTGTACAAAGCCGCACATTGCTTCAATTGCAAAATATATGTGTTATTCTATACAGTCAATAGTTAGCACGACAAGCCCATTCCTCTCTTGCGGTGATTCAGGCATTCAGCGGCACTCGGAAGGCATCGAATGACCTTGGAGTCAGTAGCGCCATCTCTTTTGCACTCTGAAAACTAACCTCTGTTAATGGTCTATACGTATGAATTTATTATCCTGATCACTTTGCTCCAGCTGGGCTGTTCCCATCTACAGTTACCGTATGTACTTGATTCTAATTTATTGAGTTGGCAAACTCCAGGTAAATTCTCATAGTTGCCACGATGTTCTGTATCAAGTCCAAGTATGATAAGAACAAGTGGCCTCTGTGCAGTATGCTGTAGGTGCGAGGGCAAGCATGCGAGGGTGAGCCGACAAGCATGGTGGCTTGATGCGCCCCTAATGATCGAGGTCACATAATTGAATGCGCACTAGTAGAAGAGAGTGCATGGCTGCCTGTCACGCGGCTGAATGCATACACGACGCACGTGCTTTGTGTTGGAGATTATCTTGGGCCGGTGCCAGGGATAAAGGTGAACCGAGGTGGCTGGTGACTTCATGAGCTCTGTCTTCCCGCGTGCCCAGTGCTGGAGGTTGCGGATTCGTAAGTTTCGGAGATACTGTGCATTAAGCTTCAGTACAAATCGTTTGCTTTCGTACAAACAGGCACGCTCCTCGCTGCGAGCATTCCTTATCATGGCAACGTTGTGACAGCGAGTGCTTGCAGTCATTTGGTGAAATTTTTCCATGTTTGTTTGTGCATGTGTAACACCATGCTTGTTTAGTTGGTAAGCGAATGTCTGCTGCAATTTATAGGGCCAATAAAGGCATGAGTCGTTCTTAGTGTAATCATCTAATCAATTGCTATTGTAATGAAGTAGAACGCCGGGACATTGGCAGCAGGATTGCCAACGGCATCGCGCACCGCGGACGCTCGAGATTTTGAGACTGTGCTCGGGGAAGCGTGCTACCCATCATCGGCCTTTCGTTGCATAAACCTCCTTTACAATTGGTGGAAGTGCTGGGTACTCTTCAACTCTACCATCTTGGAACTCCGCACTCGGACGCTACCTTCCACCATGCCAGACACCGACCAACAGTCGCTCCCGTCACCACCCGTTCTCTGCGCTGGCACTATCAGCCAGCGGAATCCTACCATCTTCAGTGGGACGGACGACAACGACGTTGAAGATTGGCTTGTGTCCTACGAGCGGGTAAGCGCTCATAACAAATGGGACACCTCGACCAAGCTAACCAACATCGTTTGCGGGTGTGGCCAATCTCTGGTTCAAGAACCATGAGGCAGATGTCCGAACGTGGTCTACGTTCAAGACAGAGTTTACCGAAGTAGTTAATCGCCCCGCCGTCCGCAAACTCCGAGCCAAGCAGCGTTTGCGCACATGCGCACAGGACACGGGTGAAACGTTCACCAATTACATACAGGACGCTGTCGATCTGTATAAACGTGTCAACGCCACCATGTTGGAAGCGAACTGAATTAAGCACATCATGAAAGGCATTGATGATGGTGCCTTCGAAATGCTACTGGCTAAGAACCTGAACACTGTTGCCGACATTATTACCCTCTGTCAGAGTTACGACGAGCTACGCAAGCAGCGAGCTTTGACGAGGCCTTCTCCTACAACTGATGTGTTGATCTCTAGCCTGACCATTGGTTCCGATCTTGCGTCGCTGATCACGCAGATTAAGGCCTTTGTCTGCGAAGAAGTCGCTCGACAGCTGTCCCTGGTACCCTTCACCCAGGTGCCTGCCAGTACTTCGTCTTTCGTGTGGAACTACGACTGAATTTTTTAGAAAGATTCACTGAAGTATGGTGTGCATTAGAAACTTCTACAAAAGCACAATATGTGGTGTCCAAATTCTACCATTCATTCAATCCAGATTCCCACCTCCCAATCTCAAAGGCAGTCTCTTTTACCACACTCCAGGTGCTATCATCCCTTGCGAGCACTGTCATCATTTTACACCACCTGTAGTTGATGTCTGAATTGCACTTCCAGTGACTACAGAGTAATGAAAACTGATGTCCGAGGCCGTGACTTTTTTTCTACTGTGGGCACCGGACCTTCGCCATGGCTTCAAGAATCAAATCCAGACTTACTGTAGCTGTAGGAGCAGTTGATAGTGATGCTGAAGCTTCGAACAGCGACAAGTGATGCTCGGTCCCCTGTGACTAGGATGAAGTAAATTTTCTGTTTCAAAAGGAGAACAAATTGCTGTTTCTCTCATAACATAAAAATGGGTTGTGAGAAACCTACAAAATTTATTGCATTTTTAATTTCTGGCTTGAAAAATTGGGTGCACATTACTATTGAGGGTACGTTAGAATCGAGTAAATACTGTGCCTTTCCTTGGTTGTCGGTATTTTATTCCTAGATGACAACAGCTGTCCTTTCTAGGCGTTACATTTCCCGCTAATAGACAGTTTCTGTTTAACCGTGTAATAGTGGGATTAAGAGAAATGCAGCGTTGCCATTTCTGCAAGCAAACTTTGCGGGAAATAGATTTTAACTTAGCGTGATATCGTTGTTTACGTCCCAGGAACGCTATTCAATTACACTTCAGAATTTCGCATACATTGTGCACATAACTTATTTTATCTAATAGTCAAGCATTGCGTGTGTGTGCGAGATCCAGCACAATGAAGGCTGGGAGCGCAGTGTATTTGTCACGTCGCTAACCATAGCTTCCCATATACTTTTCATGCCTGCATCAGTACAAACCAGCCACCGCGCCTAGCTCTCAACCTCGCCCAGGTGACGCTGTCATCCCAGAAGGTTCTCTTTTTAGGCCTCGAAGCGTTCCAAATGAGAAGCTATCTAGAAAACTGCAAGGTTATCTATAATGCTTTGTTGTTGAAGAGGCCTGACACCTAGCAAAAGCCATTTTACACACTCATTTGCTACGAAAGAAGTGAATTGGACAACAGAAACCCCCAATTCAGCTCTAAGCGGGTGGCTGCAACTGCTGCCATGTTGCCATGCTATTTACGTAATCCATGTAAAGCAGGTAACATGAAATTTTTTGAAAATAGCTTGTGTATCGCAAACGTTATGGGTCATTTAGGATTTTACAGATTCACATTTTGTGCTCATTGTTCCCCTAAGCCTTCTATTAGGCTAAACTAAAGTAATCTAATGTTGACTTCTTGCTCATGACTGTTTCAAAAATGGGGCCCTTTATAGTAAAGATTGTTCTCATTTCCTATTCTTTCTGCCTTGGTCATTAGCTTGCACAAAGCGTTACCCCTACCCATAGCAGGAATCCCACCAATTTCCTCATGACTATATCAAGAAACTACGGCCTTTCTTCATGCAGCTCCGCACGTGCGTGGAATGCCAAGGCTTACCAACATGGATCAGAGCCCCGGAGTTTCCACGTTGTACACCACTCAAGTAGATGAGGTAAGTGCTGCCAGGAGCCTTAACGATCATCGCACATTCGTACTAATAACCTCACGAGTCCCGAATACTGCCATGGGACATAATCGCTTTTCAAGCCGATTTTTATTGTCTCCTGTTATGTCACAAATGCGAAAGCATTCTTTTATTTAAATAGCACAGTTAGATGCGAAGAGCTGGATCTTCATGTATGTGGAAGAAGCAACCATTTCCATGTTTGCTATGATAAAAACTACATTTCATTGTGTAGTATGTGGCCATGTTGCTGCTGCATCCAGGGTTCTCACGTAATCTCAAGGAATTTGGCACACTTCAAGGTTGCTTTCCACAGTCTGTGACAATACGGAAGTCTAGACCAATTGAGTGTCAAATTTCTCGAAAGTGTACGACAAGAATATGAGTAAACTGCTTCCGTACAGTTCCAAATGCACCGGGCTTCATATCCAATATGAATATCTTGAGTGATCACGTCTGAGTTATTTTTGAAAAACAAAATGGAAAGCAACGTGCAATATAATGTACGAGGGGGGGGGGGGTTCAAGGTCTGATTGGTCGCGAAATGGAAACCACAGTGAAAATCTGATGACACTGTATGCAGATGTGTTGTGCACTGTCTCTAGTATGCCCATTGATTGCATGATTTCTGCATGCTGAGAGGTGCAATGCAGCCAAAATTCATCGACAAGTGAGTAATGTGCACGGTACAGGTTTCACGAGTGACAGCAAAGTGCGGCATTGGTGCAGGAACGTTGAAGCAGGACGCACAGACGTTCATGATGCAGGCGGGCAGGGAAAGAAGCGAGTGTCAACCGATGATGTTGTTCAGTGATTGGATCAGGTGATTCGAGAAAATCGTCGGTTCACTGTTTCTGTGTTGAGTGATATGTTTCCCGAAATTTCACGGTCAGCTCTCTATACCATCGTGAGTGAGAGACTCCAGTACCGCTAGCTCTGTGCAAGGTGGGTTCCTAAGATGCTGACCGACCATCACAAAACACAGTGAATGGGCGCAGCCTTAACGGTTCTCCAGCGCTACCACAATGAAGGAGAAGATTTTTGGAAGAAAATCGTAACAGGGGACGAGACATAGGTCCATTTCGAAACTGAAGAAACAGAAGAGCAATCCAAACAGTGGATGCATTCTGATTCCCCGAAAGCAAAGAAGTTCAAGCGAACCTTCTCCAGCAGAAAGTGTATGGCTACTGTACTCCGAGACAGTAATGGTGTTCTCTTAGTGGAATTCATGGAACCTGACACGACCATCACTGCAGCCTCGTACAGCGTAACCCTTGAACGTCTATGAAAGGCAATCCAGGACAAGCGAAGAGGAACGTTGTCATCAGGCGTTGTCCTTCTTCATGACAATGCGCGGTCGCACAGTGCAGCTGCAACGAAGAAGCTCCTGCAGCGTTTTCGATGGGAAGTGTTTGATCACCTACCGTACAGCCCGCAATTCGCTCCCTCGGATTACCGTCTTTTTGTTCACATGAAACGCTGGCTAAGAGGACAGGAGTTTGACTTGGACAGCGAGCTGCAGACCAGCGTACAGAGTTGGCTGAGAGCACAGCCGGCTGCCTTCTATGGACGAGGGTGTAGGAAAGTTGGTACCACACTACAACAAATGTCTCAATCGTAGTGGCAACTATGTAGACAAGTTGCTGGAAAGCGTATCTAAATGTTCCAAATGAAACAGTTTAGATTTTCACTGTGGTTCTAATTTCGCGACCCATTGTACCTCGAAAAAAAAAAAAAAGCGCTCGTACAAGGAGTCTTAGGAGGTTAATGTGATTAGCCTTCCTAGGGTACTTAATGCACTTTACAGGGTGTCTGTCAGTCTGTCTTTCGGTCCAACAATTCCATCTTCCCCGCCATCTGACTGACCCTAGATGGGTATTCGATGGTCTAATGGGTTAGCACATCACACTGCTTTGTTGAGGGAACATGATTCGAAACAAGCCGTTGGACCAACTTAAGTCACTCGGTATGGGCCGCTCTGACGCTGACTTGGGTGACTGTTCAATTGTCGCTGTTCAGTTAAACCCTTTGACACCAATTTGGGTCACACTAGGTATGTGCCACTCTTCAGTGAAGCTCTCTGATGGCAAGTGGGGTAACTGGGTGCAGTGGAATCTCGTTGATACGATTCTGCAAAGTACTTTTTCGGGATAATGCGTCTTTTGGTCGTTTCCCGGCCAGTGTCTTATTCCTAGGAGCAATGTATTTCGGATAATACAATTTTTCGAATAATATGTTTTATTTTCCGGTTACCGTGAAGATCGTATCAACGAGTTCCACTGTATATGCCACTGCGTATGTGCCGCTCTTCAATGACAAAAAAAAAGATCCTTTAAAATTGCTTCAAATCCCAGTGGAATCAAACAGACCTCGCAGCAGCACCACTAGATTGCGCAGCATGTGCAGTGGAAAGTATGAGGGAGGAGGCCCGTTGCATACAAGTTCCAGCGTTGGCAATACACTACATTGCTTCAGTGCTAATCGCATTAGTGTTGACATTTATGTTGAGATGGCTCCTGCCATAATTTTTTCTTGGAAGTTCTCTCTGACATCAGCTTTACCAGAAACACAGTGTGCATCTAAGGGTTAACCAGAAATTTCCATGGTGTCGACCCGAAAAAAAAAATATTTTGTTAGGATTTGGGTAGAGCATGATCCAATTTTGTTCCTGCTTGGAGAAATAAATTGTAAGAGTTGGCGGACTGACTAACTGCTTTATGAGCCAGTTCACCAGTTCCGGAAGCCGGTCAAGTGGAATAGCAAAAAATGTCATCTCTTGTATGCTGAAGGCCAGTTCACACAATCTTTCCTGAAAGGGGCCCTAAAACAATATTATAAATATAGAGTGGCCTCACTATTAGAAGACGTCGCTTTTTGAATCTCCTGCCTCAACGTTTTTAATCCTTCAAATATAAGCAGAGTTAGAGGTAGTTACTGCACCGATGTGCAGCTTTCTCTTTCCTTTGGTCGCTGCTAGAGTGCAGGAAGCTACACAGGGGGAGGGGGGGTGGAAAGGGGGAAAGGCCCCACCCGAATACGCAAAGAATGCTATTAAAACATCAGCACCAGTCCTTCGTGTTCCATCCACCTCTGCCTCCTCTTCAGGAAACTAGCATATTTGAAGAATTTGTTAACCGTATGTGCAATGTTTCGCCAGACAACAACATTGGAAGCAGGAGGATTAAGTGCACTGTATCAAACCAGTTTGCAAACTCTTAAACTCGTACAGGAACTGGTTAACTTGTTAAGGTCCAGAGAACAATTAATGAGTGTTCCGCATGATCACCTGATGCAGATCTGAAAGTGCTAAATGAAGAATAAAAAATTTAACTGGAAAAGTGTTGTGAAAAAGAACTCTGTGTGATTATTGTTGTTCTTTGCCTGCTAAGAAGAAAAGCCATTCTTTGCTGATGCTATGCATAATACGTGCTAAGACTGCCCGAGAGAAACAGGGTACCGCGCAAATTCTGTTTTTCTGCAACATTCTGTGCACAATAGCCTCAAATAAGATGAGCCCCTTTCCAACTAGAATTCACTGCAGAATGTCTGTACTGTTTCATACATGGCAGGCAACGTTACGCTCATGTACCTAAATTTAGGTGCAAGTTTGGTGCAATTTTAATTAGTATAGGTGCAATTTTGACCACCCCAGATGGTCAAAATTAATCCAGTCTCTCCCACTACGGCGTGCTGCCTAATCACATCATGGCTTTGGCACTTAAGTCTCCAGAATATAAATAAAAAATTAAGACAACGCCGCGAAGGCTTAAAAGGCTTCTCATTGCTCACACCTGTGACCAAGAAATAGTGCTTCACATGTAAAAGAAGAGTATAGGTATGCATCATCTAATTTGATGTCAGTTATTATGTCTCCTACTTTATTGCAAAATGTCACGTATTTATTACATGAAAGGTGTCGGAGATCTAAACTTATTTACCACCAAACGAGCAGACTGACCAGAGGCCACGGTGCATCACTTGCTCTCGCAACCAAAACATAGTATGCCGCATACTAGACACCCAAAGGTACAAAAATATGTCATTTGACATTAACTTGCATCCACAAGTTGTAGTTGTAGCATATGGAGTAGTTATTCCGTTGAAAGCGTCACAGATCAGAAACAACTGCACTGAGAAACGGCCCAGTGAGCATTCTGTGGCCGCACCAGTAGCTTCCACACCGTTGCCAAAAGCAGCATCACAGTCCAGGTAGCGTGTGCCATTTATGCTAGAATGTTACCGTATTTACTCGCATAATGAACGCACTTTTTTTCCTGGAAACCATGCGCATAGTTGGGGGGTGCGTTCATTACGCGGAGTAAAATTTTGGGCGATTTTTTTCGGCGGCCACCTCTAAAAACATTGCAGTTTCGCCCGAAAGGCGAACCATCGATTGCGATAGCAAATACATAGACAGCTATACGAAGTAAGGGTAGTAGTTTTATCGGCCGTGTAAACTTGCAAATAATTTAACCAGCATGGTGTCAGCGCGCACAGGCAAACATGAACCAATCATACTCGATGACCGCGGACACTCACTGTCGAAACGCTGGTGTGAGGTAGCGTGGCAGCAACAAAGTGAAGTGACCTTCGTGCCGTGTATCGTTTCAACGCAAACTGAGCAGCGATAGCGGAGCACGCACAAAGGTATAAGCCGCTGTCGCACTTAGACTCAGCCCCCGACGCAGATCGCTTTCAAGATAGGGTGCACGCGGCTGCGCAATTTGCAGTTGCTGCGCCGCCTCCTTCCCTCCCCTCCCACCGGCGCCATGCGCGCGACGAAATACGGCGCGTTTCCTCCCCGCTTTCCTCCCTCGAACGCGGGAGATACAGAGCCGCGAGCGTCAGCGCCGACGGCAAAAATGCGCCTGGAGTGTCCATATGATTGCTATCGCAATAACAGTAGGAGACACACGGTACAATGCGGTGTCCGATACGGCGTCCGATACAATCGTGCCCGCCGGACGCCGTATCGGATGCCGAATCGTACTGTCTCTCCTACTTCACGGCAGCAAGTTCAGGGTGCATTTATTACGTGGGAGAACAAAAAAAAATCCACAATTTGACGACTAAAGTTGGGGGTGCGTTCATTATGCGAGTGCGTTCATTACGCCAGTAAACACGGTATATTGCAGACTCTTTTTACAGAAAAGCTAGAGAAGGGAAGGGTCAGGCGAGCACACGACAGAAGCAGTAACTAAACTCGCTAAACTCATCATCGACATCACTCGATTCCAGTGATGCCACCAGTGCCATATGATCTGGTGAGGTCTGACCTTAGTCGCAAAGTTTAAAAGAAAAGCTTTCTAAACTAGGCGCACGTGCCCTCAGCTGTACTCGGTTACTCCAGCGCTTCCATGGCAGAGGTAATAACTTGTGCCATCCCTAATTGAGGCGTGAAGACAACTTCCTCACAACGCCCTTGGCCCCCTCGACTGTCTCTGCGGGGGCCATTTTTCTCTTAAGCTTTTTTCTTGCGTTGCCAAGAGGCAAGCGTAGGCAGCATTGCTGGCCTCACTCGCTGTGTATTTCATTTGATTGGCTCAAATGTGTTGCGCTTATCTGTAACTTGTGGGGAGTGCTTACAAGTTGTTGAAGTATATCATTTTCATCTTGATGGCAGATCTGTATCTGTAGTCTCCTTGTTTTTGTGTGTGTTCTTTAGTGTGGCACCTTACCGAACTGAACAGAGAAGGCAAAAAGGCTTGGCACCAGGTGACACTATTCATACTGTGAAAGATACGACCCTGCTTTTATGACCAAGTAATTGCGCTAGGACAGAAGAAGGCAAACTGTGAGAAATGATGAGAAGACTGCTTTCAATATGATTGTGGCAGTAGTTCCGCGAGGTTCGTAGCTTCAAGCATTGGATTGAATGAACATTCATGCAGGTGCAAGGCTTTGAGTGAAATTTTCTACAACTGCTTGGGCAACTGTTCTATTCATTTTGTCTGCAAGATTCTCCTCTCCTTCTAAGTGTGCCATCCTCTATATTTACAGCAACGTGACCGCACATTTGTGGATCGCTCCACTAGCCCTGCTGCTGTTCGAATACCATATCACAGAAAGTGCATTGTCCGCTGGTGCACCAACAGGTTGAAGTCATACCGAGGATTATTCCGTATTCCTAAAGACCACAGGTGAGCTTGGCAGTTTTTGTCTTGGCTTTCGTTTGTGGTAACCATGGGTGCAGCAATATGTCGCTGCTTTGCAGTGAGCCAACAGTGAATATTAGTATAATAAAGCTGATTTGAGAAGAGCAAGATGATGCTATAATATTGTTTTGTCAACCAGCAACAAATATAGAGCACGTGAGCCATGTAGCTTTACCTTCGCTCCGCTCAGCGTTATTTAAAAATGCATTTATGAGCCTCAAGGCAGAAGTACCACAAATTGCACTGTGCCAAGACGGCAAAACGAGCTCACTCTTGCACAGTCTCTTCACTTTATCTTATTGGTACGTATCATTTTCACTCACTCCTCTTGCAGGATGGAAGCTTTCCTAAGATACGCTGAAAGGCCAGAGCTGATAGGGTTGCCAAAGGAAATAGTAAATAATTACAGACTCTGCTCGGCGCACTTCACGGAATCGGACTACATGAACTCCGGCAAAAAACAAACTTACATGGACGGCCGTGCCATCTGTAAAGGCTCCAGATGAGTCGAAAGGTAAGCGAGACGACGAGGATAAACCTTTTATGGAGAGGCTAAGTGAACTTTAGCTGACAGTTCACATTACTTCACTATTTGATCTGCATTGATGCATTTCGTCTGCATTATACATCATATTCCAAATGCTGGTTTTAACTTTAATGAGCACAGCTATCTTGTAACAGTGTTCTTCGATTAACTGGAAAGGAAATGTGTGATCACAGTGACAGCTGTAGGTTTTTTGTCATTCACTGTGTGGTGAACACTTCACTTTTGAAGCTTCTTAGAAAAAATAACTGTATTGCAATCTGTGCAGACATGAATTGTGGGGATGCGAGACTCTCACATGTCCCCTGATGTTCGTTTTCCCTGCATGGCTCCCATCTCCTGTAAGCTGTTTTCGCCGCGTGGCTTTGCGGCGGCGAAGATCGGTGTGGTTGCGGAGTATTACGGTATATGGCGCTAGTGTTGCGCTGCTAATGCAGGGCCATCTAACGGTGGGGTTATTTAGGTGCAAAAGGACGAAGGTGCTTGCTCTTGGACGTGGGGTCGGTGAGCGATGCAGACATTCCACGCGTGCTCCGATCCACGCTTCGCGAGACCGTCTCGCGAGGCTAGGGGCAGGTCACCGGTATGGACGAACATGGATTGTTCGAACACGCCACCGTTCGCCTGACCGTACACGTGAACGACTAGGCGTTGGTGTCTAGCATGCGGGTGAACATATTCACTCGCTATCCCGTCGCGGCGAGTCGGACCTCCTTGATTTGTCGCGTGCCCATGTGAATGTTCTATGGGTAGTAATTCAGCTAGCATGCATTAGTGTATGAAAGGTGCAATAAATGCCCTTTTCATTGTTTACACTACTGCGTTGTCGTTCCTTTGTCCCGAGAGCATGTGTGAGAACCCACAGAATATAGCTTTCTGTGAATATGTATTTCAGTTTGATTTCAGACAGTGGAGTGAGCCATGAATAACCCCATTCACTTCTCTCAAGAGCACTTTTGCATCATTAATACACTAGGCTGTAGTAAACTTGTTCATCCTTTCATGGTTGTAAAAGTTCGTGAAATGTTCTAGTGCAACCAGTACGAGTAAGCAATGACCTGTGTGGGACCTTAACAGTCGACATTTATGACATAACCCAGCGTGGGCCCTACATTAACGGGACTCTGAAACGATTTTGACAATTGTGTGCAAAAGTCAGTAGGGTAGTTTCTTCTGGTCATTAAGAGGCCAATTTAAGCGCTCTGTGTGAAAGCGTGTAATTTATTACAAGGTTTTAAAAATGTGCATCGCTACTGATCGCAGTGGCGCTGCTTCCCTCAGTGATTCGATTCGTTGCCAGATATTTGAACGTGAAAAGTGGGCATGCACGCGCCTGACCCCTATGGTGATCCCAATAGCGACTCCTTTAGTGCAGTGTCTGTCTCCGCAGAGATTATGGGACAGTGAATGTTTTGGAACACACATCAATTTCCCATCGAAAATGCTGATTTTCGGCCCACCCCAGGAAGATTTTCAAGCAATAACCGTAGCTCGCAATCCACATTCTTGGGTGTTTCCACATCCACATTCTTGGTTGTTTATGTACGCATAGTAAAAGATTTGACCCTGGACGACTCATGGCCGTGGCGGTGAATGTATCGCAAAACATAGTGTGGATACAGTTAATGCTGATGACCTGTGCTCTTATTCTGGTGACATAGAAGCATATTTTGCCCTTGTTACTGCTACTTGTCCTTGTTTTCTGCTGCTTAGTGCAGCATTCATTAGTGTGAAACGTGAACTGAATAACTATGTTTCTGGTATAATTTTTTCCAGGTGACGCTGCCAGCCCTGGGCACCTGCGGGAGCCACCGCCTCAGCCAGGACCGTCTGGGCTATGAAGAGGTGAGCCCTTTGTTGTAGCACATTACAGAGCATAAGTGTAGGTTCAGAACCTGTCTGTGTGAAGTGTTTTCATCATGAGCTGAAATTTCTGTTTTACAGATCCCATCAAGTCATCCTGCTGCTTTAGTGAGGCCACTTCCTAGTCAACACAAGCGAAGCTCCCTTGCCAGAGGGTCCCCAGGGAGATGCAGTCAGAGATGTGGCATTCAACTACACGGCCAATTAGTTCACGCAACAGCAGCTGTTGCAGCCCAGTTCAGTCAAGAGCAGCAACAAGCAGTTCAATCAGTTACCGTGGCCAGAGGAAGGTTCGATGTGTTGTGTGTTTTTATGCAGTATTCCTTTCCCTCTTCGTTATTGCAAATTGCACGCCACTGGAGAGGCAGTTCTGCTACACTTTAGGATGTGACGAAGCAGGGTGTTGAACGAGAATGTTTTCATACCTTTTTTGTTTCTTTTAAAAGAGTTCAATTATGTGGCAGTTTAGGGAGTTCAAGATTTGCAGTGCTCAACAATTCATACTATACATGACCACGCAAACCGGATAGAGGATGCATTGAAGAAAGCAGAGGATTATGTAGCAGTGCAGAACACAGTATGGGATATGGGAATTGCAATCCTTCTGTACAGCTGATGGAATATTCACCTAGGGCATTGCTTACATCTGATGCAACTTCTCAAATGAAACAGTTGCTCTTGGGAAATTGAAGGCATTTGCCAAGGAACTGTCACATGATCACAGATTGATGTTAAGTTAGACATTATTAACTGCACTGTAATTCTTGTTTAAAAATAAGTTATAGGCATTCAGGCTTTTTGCCATGAATATGATGATGTAAAGAAAGTTCACTTTTACAAGCGGCACTGCCTTCGCAAAAGCAAGTGTAGTGGCAAAATGATGGCACCTTTTATGGTGCCGCACCAGACACAACTACGTTTGCGCAGTTTCAAGTATGTTGATATTAATGATTAGACGCACACTACTGTGTACTATTTAAATAACCTTCTAAAAGTGGTAGTTGATCTTACTTCTTGAAGCAACATTGCCTACAACAACATAGCCATCATGGTTAATATCTTACCTCATTGTAAATGCTCTTGTTAGCATAGCTAAACAGATTAGGCAGAACCATTTTAATTTGTAACTATTGCTTGATACAGTCCAACCTCGTAGCAAAGTCACACCCAACACAATCTTACGTTTTTCATATCCAATATTCATTATAAGCAGTCATTGTTAGCTGCTGATATTGGGGAGAAAATGTTTCGATTTTCTACATTGCAGTATTCAATAATTCGTTATAGTTATACCGTTAAACCTCGATATAACGAAGTCAGTAAAACTGGCAATTAGCTTCGTTATATTGAAATTTCGTTGTATTGAAATTTAGCCTTTTATGCAAATAAGTACAGTCGCCGATCGATTTTTCTGACACAAAAAGGGGCCGCAGAACTTTACGCATTGTCGGGCAATCGCAGAAAGCAAATTTGAATGAGAAAACAATTCATTTTGATGAATTTGGCAGTCAGGCACGAATGATATGGTGTCATGCCACGTTTACGATATTTTCACATTGGCGGTAGTAGTTGAGCGAAGCCAGCCAGGCTTTTGCATGCGCTCCGTCCCCGCAGTTCATAGCGTCACCCACACTGGGACGACGCTATCATGAAAAACGTCGGCAGCGGGCTGCTTCGTCTGCCTCTCGCTCCAATGGGTCACTGAAACTCGCGATTAAGCAACCTCCAATACTAAATGCGCGAGAAGAGAGCTTACATGATGCCACGCTGTCCTGGCATGCCCACACGCGGCAGATAACCTCTAAAGTGGGGTGCACGGCTGCGTTTGCGCTCAGCCGCGCTTACAGCCATGCGCAGCCACATGCACAAACTTACCGCACTCTCCGCCTCCTCTGCCCCCATGCATGCACTTGATCGCGTTACAGCGAGCTCACTTCTGTCCCCCTCTTTCCCTTTGCTCGCGCGGGAAGGCGGCACTCGTGCAGCCACCATCTTTCTTGTCACAACCTCACACGCTTTCACTTGCACCTAAAGCACATAGTGTGAGGGGCGCGATAGGATCTTATCGCACTTGGACTTTATATGGAACATGATGTGGCTCCACTTCGGCTGTCACTCTTGCCCCGCGATTTGAGAGGTGCGTTTGCAAGCAGCTGCTTGTAATTTAATCATTTCATCATCTGCGTCAGACAAGAACAACGAAAGAATGGACAAGAACAAAAAAAGGCAGCGCTCGTGTGTGTACCTACCTTTCTTCAGCCTCATCTCTTTTATTGCTGTATTGTCAAGTACGGGAAAGGACAGTTCCAATTTTTCTCCAATGTTGCTGAGCATCAAAGGTATCAATTTGGCATTGGTTTGTGTGGCGCCTCACTAATACTTAAAAGAGTTTATATGTTGTTGCACTTTGCGCCAATTTTTTCACTGTTAGCACTAGTATTCATGTTCACTGGCAATATTCCTTGGCTGCACAGGCCACTAAAATTTCTACTATATTTCAGGGATGATTCTAGTCCCCGTGAGTTTGATGGGACCCAACCTTCAAGTGGTGCCACAGTGTCTTGCAACTGATGATTCCTTCTGCCAGAGGCAACTGCCCAGCGCAACTGGGAACCAGCGCCATTCTTTGTGAAGATGCAAGCTCTCCCGTTGCCACAGCGAAGTGAACAAGTGTCGCATATGTCTGGACATTTTGCTTGCAAGAATTTCGGGAGATACGATCCCTCACCGCCCATGTGGAGAAGTGCCGTGCTCGCAGCCATATCAGTTTCACTTGTGCTCTAGCCATTGCTCAGACTGGGACACGGCGCAGATCCATCTCAGGGAATCAGCAATGACGTGCCCTTTTTGCAAGCATACAATAGGCAGAAGGACCTGGGAGATGATGTGGCTGTCCAGCAGTTCATGTGCAGTGTTTTCAATTATCCTTCACGAACGGGTACGATCTTGTTGTGCACGTTTGCCAGCTCCACCTGGTGGAAAATTTATACAAGTGTGGCTGGTGTCCAAAGTCATACTTTATAAGAAAAGTCTGCGAATTCACTGTTTTTCGACTCACTGGCGAGCAGCCTTGGCCGCTTGGATAGGTTTGACGCCAAGTCGAAATTCTAGCGGCACATGTACCTGATATCATGACTGTTCAGAAACAGCACCGTACAAGTGTGCTCACATGAGTTTGTGAATCAGTAGAGTCAATCTGAGTCTTCATCAACTTCAGATTCAAGATTTTAATTTGACACGCACTTTTGCAAATTTGGAATTGTCTCAAAAATGTCAGGTTGATCCCTGACCAGCCTCCCTTTGCAAGCAAGCTGCCCAAATTTAGTTTGTATTTTCTTGAGTTGACTGTAAATCGGCATTTTAGGATGTTGCTCAGTGAAGTAGCACCATGTATGTGCCTGTCTGGTATAGCAACCACGTATTGTTGGCACTGTGCAGCGAGATGTGCATGCATTGTAATTGCAGTAATTTTCTAATTATCACTTGTGGGGAAGTCGCGCCGCTGAGGACCCAGGCGGCTGTACTCAACCGGCGCTGTACTGTTGTTGTTCCTTGTCTATGCCACACACTGTCACTGGGGCTGTCCACTCTTGCGCACTTGACACCATCTCCCCACACACTGTAGTTGCCTATTTAAGACCTGCACTTTCTTCCAACATCTTGACATAGTGCAGCTCTTGCACGAGTGAGGCATATGGCTTTCTGCTGACACTGTGCACTGTGCCATGTCTTCTTGGGTTGTAAATCCACTGACGACTTCATTTGGAAATATGTAATTAATATTGCGTACGAATATTGTTGTTACTGAGATTCGTTTCTTTGGATACATGCGTTGGTACAAGTGCGTTGTGTGACATTCTTGCTTTGCCTTGACTTTTTTTTTAAACTTTTTCCAGGCCAACTGCTATTCTGTTACACATTCCTCTACTTCACTTATGATCGGTTTGCTTTGTATCTTTATGCATGTTGTTTTCCTACTGCTACCAAATTCTTAGTCCTGTCCTCCACGGGGTCCTTGTGCCATTTCCTCTGATAATAATTATCAAATGCGTGCCTCAGAACCAATATCATTCATCAGGAATGACATCATTTGCATTGCACAAACCCGAACCACAGAGCCTTAACAGTCTCTCTAGGGTTCTGTTTCATACTTTGCAGGCCATTCAGCACGAGCTATGAGAGTAGTGCCATTATAGAAGTCTCACTTCAGTGCATTTCACACTTCACTTGTTTAGGATTTGCAACGCTTTCTATGAAGTGACTACTTCACTTGTTGCAAATACAACTTGTAGTCTTGAGGTTACATCAAGTCGCGTATTTGTGTACTTCTGTGCTTCCAGTAGCCAATGCACTATGCTTTGGTCGCAACCACCGGCTGTGCACTATGGCCACTGGTCACAGAAACGTGTCACTTCACTTGTTTGGTGATAAATAGATCTAGCCATGTGATGCCTTCCATGTTATAATCATGTGATATTGTACTACATTGAATTACATGATGCATACCTACATTATTCTTTCATGTGTGATGCACAATTTTTTGATCGCCAGTGCAAGCAGTGAGAGAAGACTTTTGTAGTGTCATTTGATATTGTAGGAGCTAGGAGTCGTGGCCTCAGAGTCCGACGTCAAACTGGGGGTCGCTCTCTAGCCTACGCCGCCGGTGCGTCTCAAAACTGGTAGCTGGCCTACGCTACCGGGACGTCACATGGAGGCTAAGCGGGCCCTCGCCGTCGTCCGAGCAGAGTTGATGAGGAGGGTTGCTTCTCTCGTGAAGAGTAATAGGTCGAAAGGTAGGGTAAACAGAACAGGGGGTTTATTTATATCGGAAATGGCACACTTATTTACAGGACATGGGGATACACATACTCGCCGGAGTACGGAGCAGAGTACATTGTTCTTGTAGCATGAGCTACATGATGGAGCTGATGGGAAAGTCCTGGAAAGAGCACCTACTACATCTCGGGGCAGATGGGAGAGCTCTGGCTGAACCGCAAACGTCCACTCAAAAGCCCTCTGGCCAAGCTGCGGTCCCACCTTCCTCCAGTCGGAGCGTCGAGAGTCATCGAAGGGTCCAGGCCGCCTTGAGGGCGAGGGTGCGCATAATCCCCGGGTGCCTTCGTTCCCTGCACACATTCGGGAAAGTGCCCTAGGGCACACACTGCTCACTCCCCCACAGAAAGGAGGGGACACTCGTAGACAGGTGACTTCGCGCTTGACTCGAACTGGCGCGTCTGTGTTCCCTGGAAGGGCCAGCCATCGACGGGTTTGTCTGGAGAGAACGGCCTTGGTAGCCAGCAGGTCGGTTGAGCAGCCGTGAGAAAGCGTCGTAGAAGTGGCCCTTTTCCAAGAGTTTCTTGCTCCTAGCATCGTGGTCGGCGCTCGGGTAACATCTAGTAACCACGTATTCTCTGAAACGTAAGTAGGCATGGTGTCGCCGCTGATCTTTTCCGTGGAATGTTTTTCAGCTTCCCAAATCGACTCGTCACAGGCAATCGGGAGATACTCCAAGTTCGCTGACCCCGCTGGTCGCCGAACAAAACAACATAAAGAGTATGTATGACCAGTTCACGTCCACCTTATGAGGAGCAGTTCTGAAAGTCTGAAAGTGAAACAGCGGCTCTAAAAGTGCTCCTGCATTACATGAAACGTGCCGGGTTGGACAACAAATTGAGACTGGGTGACATAGTGCACTATGTGATGCTTTGTCTCTCTTTGTGACACCGACAGTGTGTGCCCACACAGTCTTATGTAATTTTTGATTTTCTCTCATCTTCCATGCCACATTTCCCCTTCCCTAGTAACAGGTAGCCAGCAAAAGGTTCTGTGGCTAACCTCCCTGTCTTTTCATTTTTATCTTTCTCTCTTTGCATATAACTTTCTGACATATGATACTAAATCATTACAAAAGCAGCACCAACACCTAGTCGTGGAGTCTGCAGTTGTCGTTTTAAGGGTGCAATCTGGAATATACGCCACCCTCATAAACATGCAAAATTGGGTAGCATTTATTGGTGTGCACGATGAAAGAAATTTGTCCCAACTTTTTTATTTTGTCTTGTTTTCCTTTTCCCTGGAACACTTCTGCTTTTGCATAGTCAGAAATTGGCCTGCTGAATTGCGAAGACTTGTTTCTTTATGCAGAGTGTGGAGGTAATGCTCCCAACATAATGGCAAGATACTTAGTGCTGAGGAAGCTGTTAATTCATGACTACAATGTGCAGCACGCCTATATACGAATAAGGAAAAAGAAGACGACACTTTGTTTAGTCTCGCTGTACATTTTTAGTTGTGAATCAGAACCAACTAGGCTGCCAACATGCTTTAGTGGTGATTTAACCAGAGAGAATTGAGTCTGCTGCTGCGGTTTACTTATGAGGGAAATGAGGTGCACCAGAAATAATTAACATGAGAAGAAGCAGACTTGTTACAATGATTGACAGTGCTAGACCAAGTGGACCTTGTGCCTTTGCACTGGTTTTGAAGTGCGAGGTATGGCGTTTAGCTGGCAATAGGCCTCTTGCACAGTGCCGACAACCCTGTGCTCACATAGGGTTCCTGCTGCCATCGCTACCATGCAGGCGAACGTAGGACGTGCATAGGAAGATTGTGAACTGCACGGGCTATTATGCAACAGGTCTATTACTGCCCATCATTGATTAGAAGGTTTTCTCCCAAGCACTTCACACTTGTAGTAAATGATGCTTTCGGCGCAGGCATTCACTGTAATTATCAGAGAATGCTGACCTCAAGACCTTGTTCTATAAAAATGTGCCATAGTGTGCAAGCTGCTATCCGCAAGCTGTGTTCAAAAATACGCTGCAGCAGGACATCCTTACCGGACCAAAGATAATCTGCCTTAAGATGGGCATTTTTAATATGTGAGGTGTTCATCTTTAAGTTTTCCGGATTTTTAAAAATCACCTGTTGCAGATAGCGTAACTCTTTTCCTTGAGCTGGATTATTCGAAGAGGCGGACATTACTAGCACGAGAAATCGAAACACATATTCAACTAATTAACACAAATTCACTAATTAACTTATTAATTGATCACTCTATGGCAAGATATGTACAGTACTTTCATGTTAAGTATACATTACCACAAGCTCTTTAAGGTGGTCACAAGAGAAATGCTGGCTTTAATGAGAAACTAGAGAGATAAAAGGTAGCTGTGAAAATGCATTGAGAAATTATGCAGTGTGTAGCATTTACTCAGTCCAGAGAGCTAGACGAATGCAAATAATAGTAAGCAGTTGAATACTGGACGCCAGCCACAAAAATAAAAAGTACGAGATGTTTTGGCCACTTGAGAGCCTTGCTAATCACAATGATTGTGAACAAAGCTTCAGTTAAACCATCTCTTGTCTTTAATTTTCGTGGTCAGGGTCCAATTTTATACTACTTACCATGCCTCTTTCAACCAGATAGTCTTTTGCCAAACTCTTCACTACTTCAATTGGAGGTAAGCAAATATCAAATTTTTCTAATACGAAACGAATATGAACAGCAAGTATCGAATAGTCGAATGCAGATGCATATATATACAGCAGGCATATTTATTTTGGTATAATTAAGCGCCCTGCTTGCACCAACTAGTAAAAAAAAAAAGACTGCTAACTAGCAGGGAAGATTAGGATTATTTTTAAACGCAAGATTGCTAATTGTCATTTAAAAAAAAAATGTTTTGTCGAGTGGTTACGAAAGCTCTCCCGTAATCGAGAGTCGATGCAAAATGGCTACCACGTGGCATCTTTTGCTGCCTGTGGTGCTGCCGCCTTCAACTGCTTTTCTTCTTCCAACAGTGCAGTGCACTCGGCGTCTGTCGCTACTTTTTCTTCCTGTTGCAGACTGCTCATGACTCTCAGACCGCTGGCATTCAAAAGAGCACAGGCAACCCTGTCCCAGCGCCAAAAGATGACAATCAAGTGTATGGTGCCTTGTATCTGCCTTTTGAATGTCGCTATTGAAAATGACAATACTTCAGCGTACTAGAAGTTGCAGTTTGAGTGATATTGTGAACGAACATTAGGAAGAAATCGGAAACAATATTTCTTGTAACTTGTTAGGGCAGTAACTAGCGTATGTAATGCGGTGCTGTACAAAGGATTGAGGGTCAGAGACTGCAATTTTTTAACTTTTGAATGGTTGCCTGGATGTTCTCGTTTGAGTGCTCGGATAACAGCTCTGGCTTTTGGCTCAAGGTCACTTGAAGGTCGCCGAAAAGCATTTAATGCTTAAACCTGCTTACACAGCCTTTCAAAATCTTTAGTGCCTGGTGGCAAACAAGCTTTCTTAGAATGAATAGCTGCTGTATGACTAGCTGTAAAAAAATGCTAAATAAAACGGAAAACAAAAGATGCTGAAGGACTTGTTTGCTGTAAACACATGTAAAAGGATGCATTACAAGGAAGAATAACTGGTTATAAAGAATGACTAGACTGCCAATAATATTAAATGATAGACTATAAGCAAAAATCATGGGTTGTCATGTAGCCTTCCAACATGAAACCAAAAGCACTTGCATTACCCATTTTGTTTCCGCGTTGCTTCGAAAACTTTGTTGTTTCACTTCTGATAATTTTTGATACTTTGTTACCAGGACAGGGAACAGTAACAACTTTAACACTCGGTTATTGCGAAATATTTAGCTGGTTTTATTACATAAAAAATGCCAAATTGTGAAGTATATTAGAATACAGATAGTTTTAGTATGTAATATTTATATTCAACACTTCGAATATTCGTCCACTCCAACAAATAATACTTCCTTTGCCAGTGTTCATGCCGAAGCCCCCCCCCCCCTCCCCCGTCATATATACTCGGCATTCACCTCTACAATCCTGAGGCACACCAACATTATGCTGCCTGGCAACCTAAGCGAATAAATAAAAATCCCGAGACATGATTAGATCTGCATTGTGTTGCAACTACCAGTCTGCAATGGCTTGGATCTGCCTGCTGTGCTGAGTAATTATACGTCACACACTTGTGAAAGTTAGGTAGTGCTTCTCAAGAATCGTGTCCGAACTGCACACGCTGAAACAAGCTGGGATATTCAAAAAGACAAATACGTGTTTTGCTTGCCAAGTGACTTTTCGTGCACTATTATACGCTTAATGTAATTTGCTAATGCAAAGAAAAAACAAGCCAGCATCCTTGCTTTATATATATGCACTGAACCAAGAAAGTAATTGAGAAAGAAGAACATCAGAAATAAACATTTGTGCTCTTAGTGGCATAAAGTAATTCTCAACGCAATATATTTGGATGAGGTGCGCAGCATGAATGAAAGCCACATAACATGCAACTTACCTGTGTTGCTCAGCATCATTCAAGAAGCTTTCACCAGATTTTATTTTTCATTTGAATAAATTAGACAAGTCTTGTAATAGGTCATGCAGTTGACCTCATTTTTTGAAGTTGCATGTCAGGAAGTCGGTACTATACTCTCTTGGGTATAGCATTATGCATTGCAAAACATGAAGGCCCTTTCTAAAAATGCACATAATTCATGATCATTCACTGCGTTGGTGACTACTTCCCACTGAAGCAGACTGAGAAAATATCGGGGGCATTGCATTCAGTAGCTGCTGTAAAATGAGAAAATTTCTGCTTGGCATGAAAGAACCAAGTGATTAAAAAGTATAGTAACGTTATTTGCTGGGCGAGTTGGACCGTATTAATGGGTGAAAGAAACCAGCGGAAAAAAACACGAAGACAAAGAAGTACACAGGACAAATTAAATTTTTAGTTGTTAACTCAGTGTTTGTCCAGTGTAGTTCTTTGTCTTCATGTTTTTCCGCTGGTTTCTTTCACCCGCAAAAAAATATAGGTTCTCAAACTTCTAGTATTGAGTGTGGCAGCACTTAAGGCAAACATATTGCAACTAAAAATTACAAAACGTTATGATATTACTGAAAAAGCTAGAGACAGTTATGTAGACCAATAAACGGGAACCGCAAATTCCCAACATTTCTAAATACTTTTCTTCACACTCCTCATAAATATGGCTTCCCGTAATTGCTCGCACCTCCGCCTTAATTGCACAATTCCCTGCACTTGCTGTTTTGCCCATACTGATTGACACCTAGCACGAAGGTTAGGGCAAAAATAGCTGAGCATGTACTTGTGTTGTGAGGCAAGCTGTCCACATCTGGTAGCCACATGTCAATTTCTCAGAGTAGATGAAAGGGAAGCCATGAGGGTTAGCCATAGAGAGGACTGATGCCTTGGTTCAATGATAAATGAAAACGGCACCATGGAAAAATGGGACAGCCCACAGAATCAGCAGAATTGACATGGATTGGAAAAACGGAAAAGATACAACATGGCATTTATGTTACGCAGGTCCCAGTCAAGTTGAAAGATCTGCACTAATAAACTTGTAAGAATACATGACCAGCAATACTGTATGGAACCAAAACAATTTTAATAAAATCGTCTGGAAGACAGAAGTGACTGAATTGAGGATGCTAAGGTGGATGAGGTGGAGGCAGAATGTGAAGATAGGTCTCAAAAATAATTACATCCAACACACACTTAAGGTGGTAAAGATTGTAGTCAAAGTTCAAGAAGAAATTGACTAAAATAATTTATTCTTCTTTATTCTTATTCGGCCAATGTTGTTTTAATATAGCAGTTGCCAACTGGCAGATAAAACGTAAATCTGCACAACTAAGTCTACAACTGGAATACGGTAATATAGCTGTTTGCTGCTTATAATTAATAACCAAGTCCTCATTTTTTTTTCTTGCACGCAAATAATGCGCTGATATTTCCAAAAGAACATCATGCAGTAACTTAATTGTGCTTCATTAAGGCATAAAAATGCTTCACTCAAACCTGTATACTGCAATTGTTTAAATGAATGATTAGATGTCGAACTTGTCAATGAGGACTTTATTTATATTTTCTGTTGCAGCAAAATACTGGCAATACTACATAAATGAAATGTGATCTCGCTCCGTATGTACACGGCCCCTATTCATACATGAGTTATGGTGCGCTGTCAATAAATGTGTCGAAGTCAGATGATTTTATTCCGCAGAGCTCGACACTCTCTTGAAATGACGCAAAGATGGCAGGAATATCCTTTATGCATTGTTTAGCGAACCCTTGTTAATACAGAGCAATTAAATTTTGACTCGATGTACATATATAATGCCGCATCTTTTCATAAAAAGATTTACATCACCAGCCGAAACCACATGAACAATAACTAGGCAAAACAAGGAATAAAAGAAATACTACTTCACCACTGCTGGCAGAACACAGCATTGAACATGTGCCGAAAATTTCCTTTGCATGGTCCCTTTAGTAAACCTGTCATTTGTAGCAGTACCACAGAACACCTATGCAGGGTGTCCCAGCTATCACGCAGTACAATTTAAAAAAGAGGAACGGCGTTACGCGAAGCCAACCTAGTGCGTATTGTTTTCAGTACAGTGGAGTAGCCGCCAGTAATTTTTTCGTTACTGAGATTTAATTAATTGTAATTAATTATCTAACTCGAGAAGTACTGTCCTAATTATCAAAGTGTCAATGAGAAAGTTGTAGAGCAACATGAAAAACTCCCGATACAGCTTTCTGTTGCTCAATACGTACTACATACATGTGTTTTTCCGAGCGTGAAAGAAGCCCACGAATTCACGCAGGATTGCCGCACGACTGGCCGCTCGAGGCACTTTGCGCTTGTATTCGCGGGCTTCTTTCATGCTCGGAAAAACACATTTATGTAGTACGTATTGAGCAACAGAAAGCTGTATCGGGAGTTTTTCATGTTGCTCTACAACTTTATCATTGACACTTTGATAATTAGGACAGTACTTCGTGAGTT
This sequence comes from Dermacentor silvarum, assembly GCF_013339745.2. NCBI lineage: Eukaryota > Metazoa > Arthropoda > Arachnida > Ixodida > Ixodidae > Dermacentor > Dermacentor silvarum. The sequence goes on from NC_051160.1 coordinate 33,680,938, forward strand.
AGATAATTAATTACAATTAATTAATTAATTACCAAAGCATGTATCAAAAGAAATGAATCTCAGTAACAACAATATTGGTACCCAATATTAATTACATATTTACAAAAGATGTCGTCAGTGGTTCTACAACCCGAGGAGTCTTGGCACAGTGTCAGCAGAAAGCCATATGCCTCACTCGTGCAAGAGCTGCACTATGTAAAGATTTTGGAAGAAATTGCATGTCTTAAATAAGCAACTACAATGTGTGGGGAGATGATGTCAAGTGCACAAGAGCTGACAGCCCCAGTGACTGTGTGGCATAGACAAGGAACAACAACAGTAGAGTGCCGGTTGAGTACAGCCGCCTGGGTCCTCAGCGCCGCGACTCCCCCACAAGTGATAATTAGAAAATTACTGCAATTACAATGCATGCACATCTCTCTACACAGTGACCACAATGCGCAGTTGCTATACCATACCAGACGGGCACATACCTGGTGCTACCTTACTGATCAACACCCTAAAATGCCGATTAACAGTCAACTCAAAACAATACAAACTAAATTTGGGCGGCTTGTTTGCAAAGGGAGGCTGGTCAGGAATCAAGCTGAACCTCTGCTCAGTAAAAGATTTTTGAGACAGTTCTGAGTTTGCACAAAATATTGTGAAATGAATAGCTTGAACCTGAAGTTATTGAAAACCCGATTAAATTGGCTCCACTCATTCACAAGCTCATGTGAGGACACAGGACACTTGTACACTGCTGTTTCTCAACAATCATGATACCACATGTGCCATCGGAATGTCGCTTTGCCCTCAAAGCTACCCAAGCAGCCAAGCTGATCACCAGTGAGTCGAACAAACATGAATTCACAGACTTTTCTTATAAAACATGACTTTGGATACCAGCCGCACTTGTATAAATTTTGTATAAATTTTGCACCAGGTGGCGCTAGCGAACGTGCGCAACAAGATTATACCCATTCATGAATGATTGGAAGACGCTGCACATGAATTGCTCGACAGCCACGTGCCGCTTTATGCGTGGCATCGTCTCCCAGGTCCTTGTGTCAATTGTATGCTGGCAAAAAGGGCACGTTGTTGCCTATTCCCCGAGATGGATCTGCGTCCTGTTCCAGTCTGAGCAATGACTAGAGCACAAGTGACACTGATATGGCTGCGAGCACGGGCACTCCTCCACATGGGCGGCGAGGGATCTTATCTCCCGAAATGCTTGCAAGTAAAATGTGCAGACGTATGCGACACTCGTTCACTTCACTGCGGCAACAGGAGAGATTTCCTCTTCAAAAAAAATGGCACTGGTTCCCACTTGCGCTGGGCAGTTGCCTCTGGCAGAAGGAATCATCAGCTGTAAGACACCCTGGCACCCCTTGAAGGTTGGCTCCCGTCAAACTCACGGGGACTAGAATCATACCTGAAATATAGTAGAAATTTTAGTGCCCTGTGCTGACAAAGAATATTTCCAGTGAACATGAATACTACTACTAACAGTGAAAAAACTGGTGCAAAGTGCAAGAACATATAAACTGTGATGTGCCACAGCTAAGCAATGTCAAATGGATACTTTTGACACTCAGCAACACTGGTTACAAGTTGTAACAACTGGCCTTTCCCATACTCGACAATACAGCAGTAAAAGAGATGAGGCTGAAGAAAGGTAGGTACACACACGAGCGTTGCGTTTCCTTGTTCTCGTACATTTTGGCGCACTTTTGTCAAGTATTAATTTTCACCGACTAGCCCATGTTTCCCTGCTACAGGCCTTGCACATTACTAGGAATATGTTTCACTATTGCTAAACCTTGAACATATTCTATTTTCAGCAGACAACTTGACACAACTGAGAATTTTTAAAAAGTGATGCATGCTCGTTTCAGGAAGATAAATAGCAGCACCATGTTTGGTTATGGTTAATCTTGCATGCTGTGTAAAATGTTTATAGTAATGAAACACCGAGCAGCAGCAAAAGACTGAAGAAAAGGGCACACAACCCAAGTGCTCACTCACAACTGATTTTCACTGCATGCATGTGCAGTACCAAAAAATCGCACGCATGCAGAAAAATCAGTTGCGAGTAAGCGCTTGTGTTGTGTGTCCCTTTCTTTGTCTTTTGGGGCACTCCAAGTTTCATTACTACAATGCAATACCAACTGGCCCACCTATCCAAAATGTTTAGGTCCCCTTCTCTGTGGCAAGCAAAATGAACTTTGTAGCAGTGAAAATATGTTCATATGTTACCGCATGCCCCAGGGACTAGCAAGTTGCACATGTGCATGCTAAGAAATGGTATAATACAGTTAAACCTCAATATAACGAACATGAACATAACGAATTATCGGACACTGTAATGACACAAATCTAAACATTTTCTCCCCAATATCAGCAGCTAACAATGTCTGCTTATAATGAATATTGGATATAACAAACGTAAGTTAGTGTTGCGTGTGACTTTGCTACGAGGTTGGACTGTGTCAAGCAATAGTTACACAATAAAATGGTTCTCTGCTCAATCTGTTTAGCTACGCTTACAAGAGCATTTACAATGAGGTGAGATATCATCAACCATGTTGGCTATGTTTTTGTAGGCAATTTCGTAGGCAATGTTGCTTTAAGAAGATCAACTACAATGTTTAGAAGGTTATTTAAATAGTACACAGTGTACATCTATATCATTCATGCGAACGTACTCGAATGTGTGTAAACGTACTTGTGTGTGGTGCAGCACCATAAAAGGTGTCGTCATTCTGCCATTACACTTGCTTCTGCGAAGGCAGTGCCGCTTGTAAAAGTGGTCTTCTTTTACATCATAATATTCATGTAAAGAATTTGGAGGACGCTTAAACTTCGCCTTTAGGAGTGGAACGCAATAGCATTCGAAGATCCCTGAATGCTTGTCAGGCTTCCCGGCAACTGCAGCTTTCTTTTTTCTCCACCTTCGCCTCTGCGCACCGCTGCCATTTTACACTGCCAAGCAGGCGAGCGCCATCTGGACGGTGTTTTTGCAAGTAACCTACCCGGGCGTACCGCTGTTGGTATGGTAGAAATGCTGGAAAAGGGGTTTGTGTTTGAGTTTCCTCATAACAGAATTATGTTTTCTTGTACATTCACAATACAATCCGACACTATCATATCTGTAGGTTGTGGTTAAGTTGCACTTTATGATTTTTCTGACGGATTTCATTTTGAGAAATTCAATTAGTTTACCAACAACTTCGCATCACGCGGAGGGCCTGCGTGGTCGGGGTGGTTCGAGATTATTTTCTGAGCCACGGACGCCGGCGTGACTACACCGACACTGACGCTGGATTTTCCGCGACATGGCGCCCTTAACGTTATCGGTTTAAAAATCGTGAATGTATATAAATTAGTTTTAAACAAAAAATATGGTGCAGTTAATAATGCCTAACTTACATCAATCTGTGTTCATGTGACAGTTCCTCGCCAACTGCCCCCAATATCTGAAGAAAAAGAGCAGCTGTTGCAATTGAGAAGTTACATCATAGATGTAAGCAATGCCCCTTGTGAATACCCCATCAGCTGTGCAGAAAGATTGCAATTACCATATCCCATACTGTGCACTGCTACATATTCCTGTTTTTTCTTCAATGCATCCTCAAGCAAGTTTTTTTTTCTTTCTGCTATGCAAGATTCCTATTAGAAAAAATATCCGATTTTCGTGGTCATGTATAGTATGAATCTTGAACTTCCTAAACTGCCACAAAATTGAACTCTTTCAAAAGAAACAAAAAAGTATGAAAACATTCTGGTTCTACACCCTGCTTCGCAGGTCCTGAAGCATAGCAGAACTGCCTCGCCATTGGCGTGCAATTTGCAATAACGAAGAGTGAGAGCAATTCTGCATGAAAATACGCATCGCACCTCCCTCTGGCCATGGTTGCTGACTCAACTGCTTGTTGCTGCTGTTGACTGAATGGGGCTGCAACTGCTGCTGTTGAGTGAACTGAGTGGCCGTGTAGTTGAATGTTGGATCTCTGACTGCATCTCCCTGGAGACCCTCGGCCAAGGGAGCTGCTCTGCCTGTGTTGACTGGGAAGTGGCCTCACTAAAGCAGCAGGGGAACTTGATCGGGTCTGTAAAATATAAATTTGAACTGATGATGAAAAGACTTCACATAGACAAATCTTGAACCCACACTTATGCTCTGTAATGTGGTGCAACAAAGGGCTCACCTCTTCATATCCCAGACAGCCATGGCTGAGGCGGCGGCTCCCGCAGGTGGCCAGGGCTGGCAGCGTCACCTTGAAAAAAATTATACAGAAGCTTAGTCATTCAGTTCACACTTCACACTAATGAATGTTGCACTAAGCAGCAGCAAACAAGGACAAGTGGCAGTAACGAGGGCAAAATATGCTTGTAAGTTACCCTAGAATAAGAGCACAGGTCACTGGCATTAACTGCATCCACACTATGTTTTGTGTTACATTCACCGCCATGGCCATGAGTGGCACTCGCTAAGACTCCCAGGGTCAAATCTTGTATACGTACACAAATACCCAAGAATGTGTACGTCGAAACAGCCGTTGCTGTGCCTCAATGGTAGAGTGTTGCGCACGTAATGCGGAGGACAAGGATTCGGTTCCTACCAATGACAATTTGTTTTTTCGCCCATTTTCATTTCCTTTACCTAATCATTTCTACATTACAACTAAAAGGACAAATGATTTTGACTATGTTTCATTGGCTTCATATGGTCGCAACTAACAAAAATTGGGCCCCTTGGTTTCCCCCCTTTTTCTCGTTTAGTACTTCCAACAAGTGAATGACTCTGAATTAAAGGGTCCCTGCAACAGCTTTTATCGCATGCCTAGACAGAGGGTATCTCTCAAGGAATGCTTTCTCACAAGAGTTGTGTCAGCGTGCTATAACACAGGTACAAGTGGTGAAACCATTACCTTTTCAAACAGCATAGCCCTCGCCTCATCTTTTTCACCGTGCAACCATCGCTACGTCTCACCTGCTTCTTGGAGTGAAACAAGTGTTGTCTACTTCCGGTTGATTTCAACCGAGTGTTCCCGCGTCTCTTTCCTATGCAGTTTTCTCGTTAAGCCTTGGCGACAAGGAGTGACCGTTCAGGGCGACCTTCACACGGCGGATGAATACGTGGCAGCATGATGCACAAAGTTCACTGGCTTGTGCTACATGAAGCAAAAAAGAGGCAAAGCCCGCCGGGTGTTCGCCGCATAGTTGCAAGCCTATAGAAGGACCACGACGATATCACGATGACCGTATGACAACGATGGCATGATGAGAGTCGGATGACAAGGCTGGAATGATGACGTTATAGTGACTACGACATTAGAAGAACACGACGGCATCACGGCCACTATCACACAGGCAGTCGCCCTAGCTGGAAAATCACTTGGGCTGCTGTGATGGCGCAAGAAGTTAGATCATCATCATCATCATCAGCCTATATTTATGTCCACTGCAGGATGAAGGCCTCTCCCTGCGACCTCCAATTACCCCTGTCTTGTGCTAGCTGATTCCAACCTTGTGCCCGCAAATTTCCTAACTTCATCACCCCACCTAGTTTTCTGCCGTTCACGACTGCGCTTTCCTTCTCTACCTTTGCAAGCTCGAGGTAAACTGCGGAGGGAAGAGTGACTTGTGTGGATTCAGGATTAGCAGAGCTCCTCTTCATGGCTCAGGGAGGCACAATCGTCGCAGTGACGGCGTGGAGCCTTCGACAACTCGAGGAAACTGGAAGGAAGAGCAGCAGAAGGCAGTCCTCGCGATCTGGGAGCGGCGGACCCAGAAACGTGGCTCCGGGAGACACGGCCTTCACAAGCTCGAGGTTGGGCGAGTGCTTGAGCGACTATGTTCTGCTGGACGATAAGGACAGGGTTCCATCGGGCAATTAGCTGCGATTGATTGCCACCGAGTGTGTGGTCAATACAGGGGAAGTCGTAGTCAGCTCTCGAAAAGCATGGATATCACAGTGTTAACCCTTTCCTTACCGAGATTTTAGGCCAAAAATAATACAAAAATACCGATTTTTTATTTGCTTAATTAATTCTACGTACCAATGAGATAAAGTGAGGAGACCGCCAAGAGCGAGCTCGTTTTGTTGCCTTGGCACAGTGCATTTTGTGGTAGTTCTACCTTGAGTCTCATAAATGTGTTTTTAAATAACGGTGAGCGAAGCAAAAGTAAAGCTTTATGTCTCAAGTGCTTTATATTCGCTGCTTGTTGACAAAACGCCATTATACCACCATCTTGCTCTTCTCAAATCAGCTTTATTATACGAATATTCAATGTTGGCTCACAGCAAGACAGCTACATATGGCTGCACACAAGATTAGCACAAATGAATGCCAGGACAAAAACTGCATGCTCACCTGTTCTCTTTAGAAACATGGAATAATCTTCCTGGGTTTGTCTTCAACCTATTGGTGCACCAGCGCTCAATGCACCTTCTGTAATACGGCTCTCGCACAGCAGTAGAGCTAGTGGAGCGATCCACAAATGTGCCGTCATGTTGCTGCAAATATAGAGGATGGTACATTTAGAGGGAGAGGAAAATCTCATAGACAAAACGAATAGAAATGTTGCCCAAGCAGCTGTAAAAAATTTCACTAAACACTTTATGCCTGCATGAACGTTCATTCAATCCAATGCATGGAGCTATAAACCACGCGTAACTCCCGCAGTAGTCTTCTCGTCGTTTCTCACAGTTTGCCTTCTTGTGTCCTAGCGCAATTACTTGGTTATAAAAGTAGGGTCGTATCTTTCACAGTATGAAGAGTGTCGCCTGGTGCCAAGCCTTTTTACCTTTTCTGTTCAGTTGGGTCAGGTGCCACACTAGAGAATGCACACAAAACCAAGGGGAATATCGCAACATATCTGCCGTCAAGACGACAAGGAAATAACTTAGCAACTTGTAAGCACTCCCCACAACTTACACAAAAAGCACAAAACGTTTGAGGCAATCAAATGAAGTGCACAGCGAGCGAGGCCAGCAAGGCTGTGCACGCTTGTCTCTCGGCAACGGAACAAAAATTCATAGGAGAAAAACTGCCCCCACGGAGACAGTCGAGGGGGCCACGGGTGTTGTGAAAAAGTTGTCTTCGCGCCTCGTTGAGCGATGGCACAAGTTATTACCTTTGTCATGAAGCGCTAGAATAACCGAACACAGCTGAGGGCACGCAACGGCATGTGCGCCTAGTGTACAAAGCTTTTCTTTTAAACCTTGCGACTAAGGTCAGACCTGACCAGACCATATGGCATTGGTGGTATCCTTAGTAAGAACTGTGTGAGGTCGATGATAAGTTTAGCGAGTTTAGTTACTGCTTCTGTCGTGTGCTCGCCTGACCCTTCCCTTGCTTCTCTGTAAACACAGTCTGCAATATAATATTTTAGCATAAATGGCACATGCCACCTGGACTGTGATGCTGCTTTTATGCAGAAGCACTGCTGGTCAGGACGACTGACAGCAAATATTGATGTCAAAGTAGCACACTGGTTGTTCCATGGGTCTAAGCTTCAAGCAATTTGTATTGTCAGTGGCACCCTTGTTGCTTCTGTGAAGCGATTACATGTTTGAAGTGCTCGGTGATCGGCGCTTTCTCTAACAACAAAAAGCAAGATGGTGAGGTGAGCTATACTCTGTTTCATACGTAGCAGGCAATGGTGCGGAAGCTATGTGAGAGTGCGGTCATAAAAGGCTCACTGCACCCGTTTCTTAGTGCAGTTGTTTCTGATCTGCGATGCTTTCTATGGAATAACTACTCTATATGCTTCAACTACAACTTGTGGACTCAAGTTAACGTCAAATGATATATTTTTGTACCTTTGGGTGTCTAGTATGCGGCGTACTATGATATGGTTGCGAGAGCAAGTGATGCACTGTGGCCTCTGGTCAGTCTGCTCGTTTGGTGGTAAATAAGTTCAGATCTCAGACACCTTTTATGTAATAAATACGTGACATTTTGCAATAAAGTAGGAGACATAACTTAACATCAAATTAGATTATGCATACCTGGGCCATTATTTTGTAGCGATGCCTTTCCAATGCCAATGCCTTTTCGCGCTTGGTCAGTGGTCAGAGTGACGGTCCGCTCACGTTATCAACAGGATCAGCTGGCCGTGAGCGGTGGATGATAAGACTAGTATAGAATAAAGCATAACGCATCGCTACAAAATAACGGCCCTATATTCTTCTTTTACATGTGAAGCACTATTTCTTGGTCACAGGTGTGAGCAATGAGGCAAGTCTTTTAAGCCTTCGTAGTGTTGCCTTAATTATTTAATTCTGGGGACTTTTTTTTTCTTTAATTGCAACTTACGTGCCAAAGCCACAATGTGACTATGAGCCATGCCGTAGTGGGAGAGACTGGATTAACTTTGACCACCTGGGGTGGTCAAAATTACACCTATACTTGCACAACATTGCACCAAATTTGCACCTAAATCTAAGTACACAAGTGTAGCGTTGCCTTTGTGTATGATGTATGAAACAGGGTACAGACATTATGCGGGGAATTCTACTCAGAAAGGAGCATCATATTATTTGGGGCTATTGTGCACAGAATGTTGCACAGAAACAGAATTTTAAGCGGCACAATGTTTCTCTTGGGCAGTCTTAGCATGCATGATGCATAGCATCAGTAAAGAATGACTTTTCTTCTTAGCAGGCAAAGAACAACAAATTTTATACAGAGTTCTTTTTCCCAACCTCTTTTCAGTTAAATTTTATTCTTCATTTAGTACATTCAGACCTGCATCAGGTGATCATGCGGCACACTCAGCTTGTACCTAGGTTCAAGTGTATTCACCTTAGGCCTGTAGGGACAAATTTGAGCACTTACCAGGAAACTCTTGCACATGGGTGTCACTGTCCTTAGATTCAACGAGATCTGTGGTTTCTGTCCACCTGTGCACCTTGACAGCAACAGGTGACGTCTGGGTTTGTGTGCACATGTCAAAGCTTCTTGATGTCTCAACTGCAACATCCACACTGTTGTTGAACAGCCATGAGGCCTCAGTCTGCACAGGTTTCGTTGATTTTCCATGAGTGCACCAAGAGGCAGGTTCCTTCTTTCTGTCCTGAATGAGCAAAAGAGAAGTGTGGGTAAAGAGAAACTGGTAAGCGAGTTTGCTGTCATATCCTGCACATCAGGTAAACACAGCTTATTAAAGTGACCAATTGCAACTGCCATTGATGTTTTAAGGGCAAGCTCACCTCAACAAATGTTATTCTCAGTTGGCCTGCCCCAAACGAAAATAAGCGTATTAAGAAGGATACTCAGGCAGGTTTGTTAATCGCAAGGACTTTTATCAATCTAAAAGACAAGGGCACATGAAGCATGTTGTCCAAATCATTGGTTCTAACAAGGCATTTCGTGTGGACAGGAGCTACGACAGCTTGCACCGACATAAAAATCAGGTTATTGGCTCCATTTTACAGCAAATAGTTGGCCACATAAAAACTTATGGCTCAACGCAGGAACGGGCACCTAAAAGCTGCGTTCTATTATGTCTAATGTCAGTGTCGAACCTTGGCTCACCACACAGAACAATGCTCGAACCATAAACACATGCCCCTGAAAAGCCAGGATCAACTCAAGCAAGTGAGCTCAGCTGCTCTAGCCTCTTCCGCCGTGGCGTACTTTCTCGGTCTTCCCCGCCCGCGACTAGGGGCTGGAGCGTCGTCACCCATAGCAATGTGGAATGAAGCTTTGAGCCCATGCGGCGATGAATACAAGGCACGCGAGCGTGCTGTCGCCGTTTCCAGAACATTCTATGTGCGCCGCCGCTGACATTTCACTCCTCTCCAGCGCCGCCAACGTGCTTGCCCTCAACGCCCCGCCCCTACTGCGCTGTTGCTGACATTTCCCTCCTCCTCCGCAGTGCCACTGTTGCCCTTTGCCTCCACACCCCTACAGTGCCGCGTTGCTCTTTCTCAGACCCTCCTCCAGCCAACACCACCTAAACAAGAGAAGGCCCGAGTGCTCTGCAGTGACGTCATTCGTACGTCACGTGGAGTAGGCCACTGTGAGCGGCGGCGAGGTTCGAACCGTGGGCACGCTAGCAGCGTTCGTGCAAGAATGCGAGCATCCGTCTTGCGCAGTGCCCAGTGCACGCAGGAACGCTGTGCTAGCGTTGCAGCGTGGCCGTTGCACGAGCAAGTTCAGACGTGTTTTTGAGGTTGCCTGTGCTGCATGCTCTTCGAGCTCGTTTGTGTGAGGCAGTGCTGCACCTGCGAAAGCACGTTCTTAATTCTTTGTGTTTGCACGCATTTGTGATTTCGACTCGACAGGGTTTTGCGTGAACATGCCGTACAGGTGCTGTGTGCTGAAGTGCCGTGGTAATTAAGCGGCGGGACCGAAGCTTCATGTTTATAGGTTTCCTCAAGACGAGGATCTCTGCAGGAAATGGACCAGAGCTATCCCAAAGCAAACCTCGTCATTACGAAGCACACTAGAGTAAGTTTCAATCTGTCGTAATTGAACTTTGAGGTTTATAGGAGTAATGACAATATCGCCAGATGTACTGCAGAAGTGTCTTGAGGAAGAGCTTTACTAAAGATGTAAGCTGCTGTTTCGCAAGTGGATGCGTTACTTAAGCTGGCTGTCCCTCTCTTTTAGGTCTGCAAACTTCACTTCACAGAGAGTGACATCGTCCGCTACACATCGTACGTGGACACCGCTTCAGGACGCACAGTTACTGCACCGTTAACCCACATCCGGCTTCGTGCAAATGCAGTACCGTTGCAGTTTCCGGAGTGCCCGAACTACCTGTCAACCAAACAAAGTGCAAGAGAAAGCCCAAAGTCAAAGCGACGGCGTCTTGAATCAGCTGCTTTACAACGTGCCCTCAAAGGTTCTGCGGCCACTTACTGCCGCGAAGAGGAGGCAGACAAGATCTCCAGTGCCGATGACTTGTATGACCACATAAGAGCAAGAAAGTCACAATTTTGGAAAGTGTTTAAAGGTAACCAAAGCCTTATCATGGCCAACGTAGTTGAAGACAGAGCATCGTTTATTAAATACTCTGTAGTCGTGAAAGACGACATGAGTGGCACTGTAAATATTTTAAAGACATCTGTGACAAGACTGGCATCATGTATTCTCGTTCCAGCTGTTGCGAAGAGCAAAAGAGAAATTCTAGAGTTCCTTGAAAACATCGAAAAATGGGACGCAGACTTGCTTTCAAACACTGAGGACACACAAATGGATGTTTACGACAGTATTCGGTTTCTTCTTGAAGAGTGGTCTCCTGCAGAAAACGCAGCCTGTGTTGTACAGTTCCTACGAGAGCAGCTTAAACTTTTGACTGCAAAAAGGGAGTGCAGGCGGTACTTCGGGGAATTCATGATATTTTCCTGCATTCTCTACTATATCGCCACATGCATACAGATATATTCGCAGCTGCGGCAACATCACCCTACCCCACAACGGTGCGATCCATTTGCTCATCCTTTGGAATGAACCCTCAGATAGAGCACGACGATGCCATATTCCTGAACTACATGAAAAGGAGAATTACGGATCTTGACCACCGCCAACGCTTCGCGAGTCTAATGATGGATAAAATCCATATCAAGCTATATTTCGACTATAAAGGTGGCAGCATTACGGGTGTGGCACATAATTCTAACGAAGCCAGAGCTGATGCAGAGTTTCTGCATAATCTTGTGAGAGACATTATTTGTGGCCTTGAGAATATTGGCTATAGAGTTGTTGCTGTCGTCAGTGACAACAATTCAGTGAATCGGAAAGCAATGTCTCAGTTTGAGTTGCCTCCTAGCAACCAGATTGTCTTCCCTCATCCATCCGAACACTCAAGGCCGCTGTTCTTTGTCATCGATCCTGTGCACTTACTAAAGTGCGTCCTGAAACAATAGGCTCCATCCAAAAAACTACAAGTACTGTTTCTACTTCCTCGAGTTTCCCACGGAAGAAGCGCAACGACAACACATGTGCTCTGATTCTTTCCAAACAATCTGGGATCCATACAGCTTGGAGTGCTAAGAGCTGCTGAGATATGGGTATAGTTTGTCTAGAAAGGCCCTCTGTCCATCAAGCATTGAAAGACAAAACATGAAACTTGCATTGCAAATATTTAATGAGTCCTTGCCCAATGCCCTACGAACCCTAGGAGCCAAGCACAATTTGCTTTTCTACGATGAAACTGCAAATTTTGTGGATATTATAACAAAGTGATGGAAGATTGTGAACGTTAAAACACTACACAAGGGGAAGCAGCTCAAGGACACATTTCAGGAACCTCTTTTTCCTTCAATGGACGATCCCAAAGTGGTCTTTTTGCATCAGCTTCCCGACTGGCTGGACACATGGGGAAGCAAGGACCTTGCTAGTTGAATGCTCACCAAGGAAACCCACGCAGCTCTTCACCAAACCCCGACATAGGCGCTGCTAGAAATCGCCAGTTACTGCTTCAATGAGCTGGGTCTCTCTTACGTACTTCTGGGAAAGCTCCAGACTGACAGCTTAGAAGAGCGCTTCGGGCAATACAGGCAGCTGGCGGGCTCTCAGTACCACGTGTCCATTCGACAGCTGTATGCAGGAGAGAATAAATTAATGCTGCAAAGTTCATTGCCCATGATCCCTACATCTCGTGGCGCTGATGGTACATGGGACGATAGCTGGGAAGATCTCTGCAGTCAGTCGAAATCACCCAGCTCAAAGTGGAATGTCGTAGTGACTGCCGACACGCTGTCAAAAATTTCAGACATCATTCCTGTCTTCGTATACGTGGCCGGCTATGCCACTCATGCAGCATTGAAACGATTACATTGCTTGAAATGCAGGACGCTGCTGACGATAGACAAGCGCAGAAATGTTGCCGTCGCGCACACACACTGCGAACTTGTAAATGGACTAGACCGAGGTGGCCTCGTGTTTCCTGCAATGCCTCGTGAATGCTGTTACCCACTGCTACGCTGTTGTACAGAAGCTGTCCCAGAAAACTGACTTTTTTGTGGGTAGCAAATCAGCGGCAACTTGTAACAGACCTCACTTAGGAGCTGCTTGCCACTGAGGAGTTTTGCGACTTCGACGAATGTGGAGAAGGACACACCAGTGAGGTTGTCATGAGATATGTATTATGGTGTAAAACCATCCTGAACACCCTCTGTGTGCCATATGTTCAACTACGCCTAAACAAGCACACCGGTTAACGTTGCGCGTAAATGCGCAATACCTTTATTTGGCTCCTATCCGCCAGTGCGCCGCTGGCCTACAATCTCCGCGACGTCAGTCACGAGCACTCAGGCCTTCTCTAGTCTATACTCCATTTCACAAGCTGTTATCAGCACTGCCAAAGGTACTGAGGCGTACACAGGCAATATCCTTGCGCAGCGGTATACAGTTCCGGGAGTAAATGGCTGATTATTGACTACACTAGAGAGTTTTATTTTTGCTCGCTACATGATACGGTATAGTGACACGTGACACATTAGGACCTTCGCGCATGCATGGCGTATACCACAAATTACTGTGAAAGTTACCGCCGGTAACCGTAATAGCCACCCCAACCACGATGACGTACAGCAACATGGCAGCGCACATGTCAGCAAGAAACAAGGGGCAAAATTTATCATCACCAAGTCTCATCTCAAGATGAGGTCAAAACATTAGGTATGTTTTGCCGTAATTATTGAGATCGGCTTGTTTTCACGATGCTAGGACTACAGACATGGCACCGAGCCGTAAAACTGGTTTGATTTCTAGTTAGCAGGTGGCACCACAGCATTATCATTGTGATGCATTGACGATGTGGAATGCTATAAACGCCTAATTGTTCACTGCATCATTAATTCACTACCCCGCCCTAGCATGGTACTGGATGACGGTAGCGAGCAAACGCCAAGTATAGACGCCGAGCAGATGCTGTGCCGCAGGTGAACATTTATGAGGACGTTCGTCCTTATTATTCGCTAAGAAGGCTGCAAGGTAACTGCACGGAAAGCGTACAGGTAAAGCGACGCCCTGCTGCCGCAATGCATGTAAATGCAGCTTATGGTTACTGCGTTAAAATATTTTTGCATCAGTCCACCAAACATGGAGCATGTGAATGAATGGCAAGCAGACGCTGAGCAGACGACGTGGCACAGATGAGCACATCTCGAGGGGCATTCGGCCTTCCTATTGGCTAAGAATTCGTGTAGCTTCCACAGCGCTGACAACAGCTTGCGACATTGAGTATAGGTGTTGTTGTTCCAGCGCAGCTGTTTCCCTTTCCCGGCGTGCTCCGTTTTTCTGTACCTCACAAGGCTCTCGCGTTTAAAAAAAAAAAGGAAAAAAGAATTTCCTGTGCTGCAATGCCTGTGTAGTTTGTGGACTCAACAGGAATCGCCACCTTATGAGCGCCCGCTACAACACGGCTGGATGGATGGATGGATGAGGCTGAACCCTTTAAATCGGGCGGTGGCATACGCCACCTAGCCATGACTATTAACATATTTTGTACTTTCTGATGGGTGAAATTTCACCCCTGCCTTGACTTTAGCCACCAATCAGATAACCTCCGTTTGGTTATTTCTACCCGCTTAAAGTGGTCCCTTTGCTGAGGAGCACCACCTGTCGGGCACAGTGGAATCTATTACCCTTCAACCTCTGTCTCTATCCACTTTTACTTCCCATTCCCTCTCCCCTGACAATGCTTCGCCGTGCTCCTTCAGGGGTTGCAGAAGAATGCGTCATTTCCTTCTCTTGATCACTCTCTCGCCTTAAGAAGTTCGGCAGCACGTTACACTCCTGTGAAGGCGAAACCCTAGCTGCTACACGGCTTGTACACCATGCGACGCAAGTGCACATGAATCTCCCAGTCGTTTGAAAGCGCATTCGGCAGCATCGCAACGGTTTCGGTAACGCTGATGGGCACGTTGATCGCCGTGTAGTGAAGCCGTCGTATCTGCACGAACCGAATCCACGGGGGTGAGACCATATGCGCTCGCTCACCAAGTTGAGATGGGGCAGATGAGGCGGCTTTGGAGGATCGACGTATCCGTTGGTCGTAGAGTAGTTTGGTATCTTCCCCTGCCGAAGTGAATCGACACACGTGCGACACACGTTAAATTCCGCCACGTTTCTCGTTGGGAAGTGCCGACGGAGAAGCTCACACCACGCTGCCTTCACTCGGGTCAAATCGTTCGCATACCACAGTCTATCGCAAACGTCGCACACACTCCCAAGCGGATTCTCCACGAACGCCTTCCGAAATCGATTCGTCGCCGCCGCGCACGACTTGCGCGGTGGCCGAGCCTTGGCCTCTTCCTGTTGCCGTCTCGCATCGTCACGTTGCTGCTTTCGCAGTTCGGCTCGTTTTCGGCGTTAGCTGCGGCTTCGCGCGCTCGTATAGCGGGGTCAGAATCGCGCCAACGACGTTTCTCTTCGACTTTACGTTGCATCTTCTCGGCAGGGGTAAGCAGCACTCGCGGTCGGACGCCTTGCTCCCGCCGCTTCGCACGTCGCACCTCGTTTCTCGCTTGGCGAGCATCAGCGGCCGTAGCGTACTTCCGCGGCCTACCGCGCCATCCGATAATGCGTGGGCACGCGTCCTCCATCGCAGTCTCTCACGATCGCTTCCAGTCGACTGCATAGAATAAAGAACCAACTTATATTGTCGACTCGCCACAAGCGGCCACAACCGCCACCGCGTGACGTCAACGACGCGACAATTTTCATGGAGTTTTTCCTTCCTCCTATTTTTGTCTACGCGCGCCGCTCGTTCCACTCCCCGCCCCCTCTTAATCTAGCAGGCCCGTTATTGTTAAAGGGGCACTAAAGGGAAACATAAGGTTCGCGCGGACTGCTGCAAGAACCACCATTACAGAAACTCCGTAGTACTTATTTCGTGCCAAGAGAATGCTTAATTTAAAGAAATAAAATCACATCATCTCACCCTACGGGCAACCATGATGGGATGCGAAAGCATCGCGGGGGGTGCGCTTCGAGTTTCCGTTTCAGCACCGTCGAAGCCCGGGCGTTGTAATGGCCTCGAACGTCTTGCTGCTCTGGCCGCAGACTCACGTTGCCTCGTCGCTTCGGGATCGGGAGCTGCCGCTCGACGCTGCCGTTGCGCTTCGACTTTCCGAGCCCGGAGTTCGGGGTCGGCTTGATAACGCTGACGTTGCACTTCGGCGTGCCGAGCCCGTGTTGCTTCCGTAGAAGTTTTCTGCCGACGTTGACGTTTACATTCGGCTTCCCTGGCCCGAAGTTCGGGGTCCGCTTGCCGACGCTGACGTTTACGTTCGGCTTCCCGAGCCTTCCTCTGCTCCGCGGCGGTGGCGCTGCCGCTGCAACTAGCGCCGACGTTGACGTTGCTCATGGCGTTTCGCACATCGTTGCACAGGGACAGAAGCACAGCGAACGCGTGTTTACTGCGCCGCGACACTTGCGCCGCCTACCGGCGTACCCTTAGAGAGAGAGAGAGTGAGTTATATGCAATGATTTGCTGCGCCGCACCTGTGACGGAGAGGGGAGGAGGAGAGCGCACACCTGCGTAGGAGAGGAGAATGAGGGAGAGTTACGCATGCGCAGTATGGATGCGGACGCCGCAGAACGGACACTGCCCCGAGCATAAGATGCTCTCGCTTCTAAAACACTTAATACTCAGAACCACAATGTAACACCTTGCTCAGAACTAGTGCGCGCAAAGTAGCACGAGCGAGATTCCTCGGGCGCGAGCAGCGCTACGCAGTACGCCGTCTGCTCTAGAGTGCCTCGCTACACCCCTATTCTAGCCACTGTAGCCTCGCGCTGGCATCGAGGCGCCCTAGGCGCGCCCCGCGTACAGCGCCCCTCCGGCACCGGCGCGCTTTGAGGACCGGTTTCCGCGGCCACTTTTCACACCTCCCAATTCTAGCCACCCTACGTGTTCTGTGACCCTACCTCCGCTGGCGCTTGGCTTGCGCTTCTCGCTCTCGAAGCTCGGGATTTGTGCGACGTTGGAGCTACCGCTCTCGCACGAGCTCCCGCTGCCGATCGCGCCGAGCGGAGTCCATGCTTGGGGCGAATAGGCGCGCGCCGGCGAAACACCTGCTCTTATACCCCACTCCTTCTGCCCTCCCCCGACGAGCGCTCTGATTGGTCCGCTCCCATCCGGGAGAGGCCCTGCTCACGACTTAACGCAGGGGTTTTACTTAGGGAGCCTACATGCAACGCCGCAAAACAGCGCTTGAATGTAGGCTCCCAATCGCGACTACCCTCGGCGCGTCCTCTGGCCGTGAGCTCCGGAACCTGCCCCCGAGCGTGACACCGGACAGATGGCGAAGGCTCGAGTTAGAAAGCTCCGCTGTTAAAAATCACCTCCCCTTCCACTCCGTGAAGATGGTAGAACAGCGAAACTGTGTTAGACCGAGTGTGACACCATGCAAGTGAAACATCGCAAGCAGTCTGTCGCAGACCTTGCAACTGTGACCAAAGTCTCGATCCAGGAATTCCCGCTTGAAGCGAACTGTGGCTCCACCGTTCAGAATGGTTGCTTCTCTACGTTGACGCCATTCTAGGGCTTCTCGTTCGCGGAGCCCGGGTCGCGACTTTACGATTGCTAGTAGGGACAGAGGGGGCGTGGCACCGTGGGTCACGTGATTTCCGCTTAACACGTGTTGTCATGGCAATCGCGGAACTCCTATAGGTGCCTAGGGACTTTTGAGGTACTGGTCTGGCACGAGACGGTCTTTGGAGGGACCGCCAGTCGTTTGTCCGCAGGCGCGAGGACAAGCGGGTGCAAGAGAGAAAATTGCGTCCGCTCTTGCGCGAGCGGATACTGCTCGCCTTTGTACCCCGGTGTCGCGGCGGAAGCCGCGGTGCCGGGAGCCGACGCGAAGCGGCGGTCGTTGGAGTGTTGCGGAGCGCAGCGTAGCAACACCCCAAATAAAGAAATACAGCTCCAGTCAGGTAGACTGCTCCCTACCTGATAGTGAGATTATATTTGGATCATCAAAAGAATGATTTTAGCATTACCATCGTTTCTCTCTCGCACCCGCTTGTCCTCGCGCGTGCGAGGCACCCAGGATCTCTGCCGGGGGAGGGGGGGGGGGTTGAAAAAGATGTTTTTCTGTGGGGGGGAGCAAGCACTTTGCATAATATGCAATTTCCTTGATTTAGCCAGAGGAATCCAACAGCCAATAAAATGCCTAATAATTATAATTTAAGTTAATGACACCAAGGATGATGACGATCCTTATTTGTTCAGCGTCTTACTCGGAGTAATTTAAGATGAATGAACAAATACAAGACAGTGATAGAGTGTTTTTGTTAATCAGAAAAATTCGACCTCAAGCCACCTCCTGAGCACCGAAGGTACACGTTGGACTGGTGGGGCTGGACGCGTGGGGGGAGGGTTACAACACCCGACCCCCCCCCCCCCCCCGGCCCCCGTCGATGCGCCACTGGTTTCAACAATGCTATCCATAACACCGTTACTAGATGGCTTCCAAGATTACTTTTGATCACGGAGTGGTTTTGATCCATCGGCTACAGTGCTGGCGGCTGGTGCGTGACCCCCAAGGTTGCTTGCGGCAAAATTTTGTGGCATACGCCTCATAAGTTTTCAAATATAATGAAAAACCTCTGCGTTACAAAATGGGAACAAATAATACGCGTGTTTTGTGATTTAAAAACGCTTCAGAGTTTACTGTCAACAAACTTATCTCTCCGAAAAAAAAAAAAAAAAAGGGCGCTGTCAACAACTGTTGTTGTTGTTACCACAACCACTCAGGTCAACAACAACAACATATCACGTCTGTGCGCAGCAAGAAGTTACGTCTGAAGCAATATTTTTCCCCCTTTTAGCTTCACATTGTAAAACAGTGATGTTAGTGATTGATTAGGGGGCGCCTACGTCGCTTCCGATGCTTGTCGGGAGGAGTTTTGTTTTGACGGTGAGTCGTGATCGGGATAACCAAAGAGCGAAGCTTCTAGTTCCGTGTCTCGATTTCCGCGCAGCATCGTGCATCCACACCGAGGCGTGCATGCGCTCAAGTGTGCTTCCCCTTTCTTCACAAGCAGACACCTCCGGTTTTTACGCGTCGCCCGACGCATAGATCGACGACGTAAAGCCGGCGGTCCCGACATACAAAAAAAGCCCCGTAAGTATAGTGATTTCTCGGCCTCTTAAAAGAACAATCGCGCGTAATTGTATCGTGTCAGTACACCGTACTGTCATAATGACAGATCCAGGGTCATAATAACATGCCAAACGAGACTGTTCAGAAAACTCCGTGCGCGCTCAGTTGTCAGTGTCGACAGAAAGCCTGCAGCAGCAGAACGGGTACATCGACCGTCGTCGTTTTGACAGGCCCTGTCACGTATGCAGAACTCTTCACTCAAGACATCTGTGGGTGCGTGTCAGCGAGGCTGCTTACAGGAGCTACGATAGGCAGATGTCCAGCTGTGCTCACTACCATTGCAGTTGCGGTTCAAATGAAACTCGCGTTCCTAACTTGTGCGTAACGTTGGCTCGTGAGCTGTTTCCCCCTGTTTGCTACGACAGCGTCAATGCCACTAGGGCACGTACCGCAGAGATAACATTGCTATCACCCGTTCGGTATGATTACCGGTTTTGAAACTTGTAATGAAGATGGCCGGGTCAGTAGTTCGCACGCTTATCGATATTAGGTCGGGGTCAGCGTGATTTGTTGTCCGACTGTATTTTGTTATCGATCGTAATATATCTCTCTTGCCCATAGATGCATACCGCAAGATCTCCCACGATACCATGCTGACAGCGAGCGCCGATGGAGCTCGCATCCCCAGACGCTGCGCAAGCAGGCGCGGCGTCAGCTAGGGGAGATGGGTGTACGCGAAACGGCCTTGCCAAGATGCCGGCGAACGAACGGACGTTTCCGGTGTTTCTGAAGGAGTTCGCACCACTGACCCACCTTTTGAGCCAGATACCTCAGCAGGCGCAGAGGGGCCTCAGCAAGATTGACGTCAAGCTGACGTGCCTGGACGTCATAGCCGAGTACATCGCCATCGGCTCCAATGTTGGGGTCGTTTTCCTCTTCGACCGGACCAAGAACACCGTGACGAGGCTAAAATGTGCAGTAAGTGATGACAGTGATCTAGTCTACGCCACCGAGTAAAACTGTAAACAGGCCTTGGCTTTGACACAGCTGCCAGTGATCGTTGTCACTAGGCTACATTCGTAAATGCAGCACTGAATTGAGGCCTTTTATTCCGGGGTCTGTATTCCTGATCGATTACTTTTAGAAATATAAATTTCAGTGCGCAGTCCTTGGATAAGCCAGCAAACCCATTGCTGCAGTGATGGATGTTACATCACTGATCACTGTTTAACATCATGTTGCAATGTTGCATGTTACATCACACAACCACAAAACTGTCCATGAAATTGGTCGACCAAGGATACGGCCCCCAACCTCGGCTGGAATGCACAGCGCACATTTCTTGATGGTCTTGCTATTAAGCATTGACAGACATACGTCACAACCATGACCACTTGTTGCTAGTTGAAAAAAAACTTGACTGTGTTTGGCAAATGTTTACGTTCTAACTGTTCATTGTCGCTAATGAAAATTGTCACGGCAGGTGTAGTGATAAAGGGGCTGAGTGAAGCTGAGCTCTGAGTGAATGCACAGCACACATGTCTAGATGTTCTTGCATTGAGCAGTAAGAAATATGCATCACAGTCATGGCCACTAATTATTGCTAGTTGCGAGAAATTTACCATTGTTGGCGGATGTTTGCATTGCAATTGCTTGTTGTTGCTAATGAAAATAAACCTTGCGGCCGGTGTAGTTATAGAAGGGCTGAATGAGCTGAGCTTTGACTCCATATCCTCCTGATGCCTGTTCCACACAGAATGAACACTGACTTTAATGCTTTTCAGAAGTCGTGCCATATGTGATGACCTTGAAAATTCACTTCATAACTGAATCATCGGTATAATTATGTTGTTGCTATTGCCCTTTTAGAAAAGTGACCACTTACTGTGAGACTGTTTACTGTCTCTGACGATGAAAAGCACGGATGAAGTACAGCATCAATGTATCGACCTTACACATAAGGTTATGCATTCATGTAACTATTTAGGTAAATAAAAGGCATTTTTTGTTGTTTTGTCAACTTACGAAGAGATGCTGCTTTGTACATCTAACGATGATATTTGAGCAGACAATGTATTTTCAATGTTTATAATATACCGGTCATTATTAAGACCTGATTTAAAAACTGTCATTGTCTAATTTGACATAATGTGGTTATGTAGGACTAGGCCTTCTATGTAACATAGAAGGCCTATAGGTGGACATAACACCTAAATTCAGCATTGCAAAATTTTACTTTTTTTATATATTGTGGGGGTCTTCCCCAACCCGTAGCACGTGCAATCACAGCTATGTAGGGTTCGGGCGAATAAGGCAGCAAGCGAGTCAACTCAACAACGTTTATTGCTGCGGGCAATAAAGCACGCTTGCAGAGGGAGTCGGCTCTGTATAATAAGTAATAAATAGGCTTGCCTCGTTGCGTGTGATAGTCACGCAAGCGAGGTCACTCACGGGTTACAGCAGGTAAAATCCATTCCCGCAGGTTCGGTGTAGCGAGGTCAGAGAGGCCTGGAGGTCTCTCGGTCGCGCTCTTTTATACCTTTTTAGCTTTTCGCGAGGGGAATGTCCTCCTCGCCTGTCGGATACCTTCCCTCTTCCCGCGCGGGTGCGCGCGTCGCGAGAGGCGAGCGAGAACCGGGAGAGGGCAAAGTGCCTCTCTTTCGTGTCCGCCTGGCTCCCGCTGCGCGCGCTACGTGGGCATGCAACGACAAGCGTACGCGGGAGAAGATGTGAACCTTCCACATAAGGTTATGCATTCATGTAATTATTTAGGTAAATAAAGGCATTTTTGTTGTTTTGTCAACTTACGAAGAGATGCTGCTTTGTACATCTAACGATGATATTTGAGCAGACAATGCATTTTGAATGTTTATAATATACTGGTCATTATTAAGACCTGATTTAAAAACTGTCATTGTCTAATTTGACATAATGTGGTTATGTAGGACTAGGCCTTCTATGTAACATAGAAGGCCTATAGGTGGACATAACACCTAAATTCAGCATTGCAAAATTTTACTTTTTTTATATATTGTGGGGGTCTTCCCCAACCCGTAGCACGTGCAATCACAGCTATGTAGGGTTCGGGCGAATAAGGCAGCAAGCGAGTCAACTCAACAACGTTTATTGCTGCGGGCAATAAAGCACACTGGCAGAGGGAAGTCCGCTCTGTATAATAAGTAATAAATAGGCTTGCCTCGTTGCATGTGATAGTCACGCGAGCGAGGTCACTCACGGGTTACAGCGGTAAAATCCATTCCCGCAGGTTCGGTGTAGCGAGGTCAGAGAGGCCTGGAGGTCTCTCGGTCGTGCTCTTTTATACCTTTTCGCGAGAGGAATGTCCTCCTCGCCCCTCGGATACCTTCCCTCTTCCCGCGCGGGTACGCGCGTCGCGAGAGGCGAGCGAGAACTGGGAGAGGGCAAAGTGCCTCTCTTTCGTGTCCGCCCGGCTCCCACTGCGCGCGCTACGTGGGCATGCAACGACGAGCGTACGCGGGAGAAGATGGCCGCGCGTGCTCCCCACAATATATAATGTGAGAGTTCAGCAATGCTAGAAATGACTTGCAACAAATAATTGAGGACCTGAGCCGTCTAAGGGCAAGAGTAGGCTTGACGATTAATATTCATAATACTAAGGCAATGTTCAATAACCCGGCAAGAGAACGAGAATTCATAATTGGCAGCCAGCCTCTCGAATCTGTGCAGGAGTTTATTTAAGTCAATTAGTCACCGGCGTCCCCTTATCCTGACATGGAAATTTAAGGAAGAATGAAAATGGGTCAAGTGCATACAGGCAGGCTTTACCAAGTCATGACTGGCAGCTAACCACAATCCTTGAGAAGAGCGGTGCACAATCATTGCATTCCTCTGGTACTAACACTTGGGGCAGAAACTTCGAGGACAACAAAGAAGCTTGAGGAGAAGTGAAGGGCTGCACAAGGAGGGATGAAGCGGAAAATAATAAGCATAACATTAGGACATTAAAAGACAGCAGTGTTAATTAAGCACAAACGTGGGTAGCCCATATTCTATCTCTATTTCTCCTAAAAGGAAGAAATAGAGCTTGGCTGGCCGTGTAATGCATAGGGCAGGTACCCAGGAGTCTTTTAGAGTCACGGAATGGGTGCCACGAGAAGGGGAGCGTAGTCGGGGCTGGCAGAGAACTAGGCAGTTAGATGAAGTTAGGGAATTCGCAGTCATCGGATGGTGTCGGCTGGCGCAGGGCATGGGTGATTGGAGAACGATGGGAGACGCCTTTGTCCTGCAGTGGACATATTGGGTTGATGATGATGGTGAATATGAGAGTTCAGCCTTGTTTTCTATCTGATGAGCAAACTGAAACCACTTCTTCTTTTAGGAAATGCTGGATGCCATCACCTCCATATCACTCGTATCATCCGTGGACTTCATGTTGGGTGTGGGCTGCCAAAGTGGCCTCTGCGTGGCCTACCAGATTCCCATGACAGGGAAGCAGTCAAAGGTATGTTCGAGGCCAAGTGCTGGGCAAGCTGGTACAGTTGGGCAAACATATATAGCTAGCCCACGTCGGTGCCGACATTTCCGTACTCCAGCACCTTACGAAAAAGTGAACTTGTGAGACAGTCGGTGCTAAGTGCATGTTCACAGAGCACGCAAAGAGAAGTGTCATCTATTAAGCTGTTCATTCTTCCCGTCACAAGCCCTTATTAGTGCAGCATAAACTGGCAGCAAGCGTACAGATTGCTGTGATGCTGTTAGTCCAACAATCGTCATGTGTGCTTTTAAAGCGAAGCTTTCTCTGCCTCTTCCTTTGACTTTTCCACTGCTGTGGTTGCTGTCTTGCACGCTGCGTCAGGAGGTGTTGAAGGCACATGGTAGGAGTGCTAGAGAAGAGATAGGCAATGTCGGAGCATGGCCACAATGCCCTCTGCAGCTCTCTGGGAGTTGCCACAATGCCTTCTCCCTGCAACAGCTTTGCAGAAGCTGCTGTGCTTGCCTTTGTGCTCACATGCAACAGTACGGAGAGGTAGTAGAGAAGGGAATCAGAGGATGATTAGAACCGTATGCCTTACCCATTCAGTCACCTACGCAGTCACGAAACGAGTGAACCTTACAACTCTTCGCTAGTGGCAGCTCGCCTACAAGGCATGGGAGCGAGGCAGTGCGATGTTAGAAAGCATGCATTGTTTAGGGTCTCTTCAATAACGAAAACGCTACTACTGCAAGTGGCATCAGTTGAGAAATAGTGGATAAATGTAAATTCAAAGTACTGTAGGTACTGTAGGCCATGTTCCTGCTATTTATGAGGAATAAACATGGTGCATATTTGTCCTGCCGTGAGCTGATGCAAAGACGTGAACTGACGCAAAGCCGCATTAAAGCACCGCAGCGTCAAGACGACATTACACAAGCGACCACCGATCAAATGAGTACTTCTGTACCCGACCCAGTATCTTAGTGGCTATGACATTGCTCCAGGTTGTGGGTTCGATCCCGACTACAGGGGGTGCATCTCAACGGAAGCGAAATGCAAAAAAGCTCATGTACTTAGATTTAGGTGGATGTTAAAGAACCCCAGGTGGTCAAAATGAATCAGGAGTCCCCTGCTACAGTGTGCCTGATAATCAGATTGTGGTTTTGGTACATAAGGCTTAATTAAAGGTTAACACTTCTGCCACGATGCGTTGCACTCTGTGAGGCAATGATAGTGCTTTCTCACCAGTCTATGAACAATGGCCCACTACAGCATCTCACGCATGCATATTTTGCTGTGTGTTCTGTGTACTTTGTGGACAAACACAAATGGTGCAAGCAAGGGGAACATTACTTCACCACTCGTATTGTGCCAAGTGCTCAATAACTTAACTATGGTGTTGGGCTGCTAAGCACGAGGTCGCGGGATCGAATGCTGGCCACGGCGGCCGCATTTCGATAGGGGCGAAATGCGAAAACACCCGTGTACGTAGATTTAGGTGCACGTTAAAGAACCCCAGGTGGTCCAAATTTTCCGGAGTCCCCCACTACGGCGTGCCTCACAATCAGATCGTGGTTTTGACACGTAAAACCCCATAATTTAATTTAATTCAATAACTTAAACGTTCACCACCATCATCATTGTCAATTGACCCGAACACCACAGAAAGCTTCGTTTACACCGTTTCCTGCAGTGTGTGGGATCGCGTAATTTTTTTGTTATATATGCATCTGTGTGTATGCGTCTGTTTATATGCATCTGTGGATGATTTATGTTCTCTCTGACAGGCATATTGTTCTTTGTCAGCTCAAAGGTCAACTGCGGTGAAATTTTACTTTGGCTAACTTAATTATAAATGAACAGTATATACTATTGAAGCAATCTCGACAAAGCTGCAAGGCCAATAATGGTCTAATTTTTTGGTTATGGCCTTTCAATACCAACTAAGTAGGCGTGTGCACCCAGCGGTTAGCAGATATGACACAAATCCGAGTTCGTCACCTTCGAGGTTTTCAGTGTGCTGTAGGCACTGGCAAATCTCGAAGGTAACTGGTTCTCTATGTAGCAACATTTGCAGCAAGTAGTAATGGTAGCATTTTTTAAATTTTGGTATAAAAATATCTACTCTTGCTAGCTTTACATGACATATCTACTCGTGTTTCATGCATATTGGTATAAAAAAAAACATCTACTTGTGCTTGTTTTTTGGGACATATCTACTCTTATTTCATGCATAAAATTTTGCTTGGAGGTTGCTGTATCTACACTATTTGTAGCTAGAGTTCTTATGCTGTCTGAAATGCAATTGGTAGATGGGCTTTAAAATAGGTTGCTGGCATTGATAATAATGGCTTAAATGAGTGCCGCTTAGCTCTAGCTGAAGGGTTGTTCTGGTTGATTTCAGATGGAGAAGTACATAATCCAAGACGTTCACCGCGCACCCGTCACGTGTGTCTGCTGGAGTCCAAACGCCATGAAGTTTTACAGCGGCGATGCGAGAGGATGCGTCACATGTACAGAAATAGACTATGAGCAGGTAAGTGTGTTTGGAGCTGTCCAGAGAGAGACCATGTAGATTGGCATGTTGCCTGCTTGAATGGAGAAAATTGTAAGAAAGTGCCCCAAGTGATGTCGTTAAGGAAGTGCAGCGTTTGTCATTTCTGTCTAGAGCAATGGGGTGCTGTGCTGCTGAATGAAGAAACGCAGACAGTAGAGCCTTGCTCATAAGATTTTGAGAAAGAAACGTGCGAAAAAGCGTACTATCCGGGAAAACGTACGACCCGATGGTCACTAAAAAATTTGACAGACTGAACTGTAGTTGACATCTATGTAAAGCGAAGCATTGCGCGAATTGTTGCAGCACGAGATGCTGACACCCGCGAGCCGGTGAGACCTGAGACGTGCATTGTTTTGCTGATTCGGCAAGCTTATGTTTACGCTCCTCGAATTCAGCTTGGGTCAGCAACTTCTTCGAGCGGGAAGTTTTGACGTGCCCTCTCGGCTGAAATCATTGCGGCATGAGACGCCAACGTGTGTGAAACTGGTAGGGCCCGTGCAAATGAAGATGCATGTTGTCGTTTTTCTGTACCGTAGTGTTTTAAGATGATGACGGGAAGCTGAAACAAAATGAAGCTGGTCAGCGACACCGGAATACAATGTCTGCTATGCCACCGGGGCGAAACGTGACGCTCACTTGGCGTCACCTGCAGTAGGAAATGAGCTGCGCGTTTGAGTTATGTGCAGCGCGCTTCCAATTGCACTATGCTCCGTGTGCTGTGTGACAGATAATTGGAAGATGCTTATTGCCCTATGGTAGGCGGTGATAACTATGAATCCCACGTGTGACAACCCGAGAGGATATTTGCTCGTACAGTAAAACTTCGATATAATGAACCTCGATTTAGCGAAATTCGCAGTGTAACAAACTATTTTTATTTCCCCATCTTAGTGCTATTGAATTAACGAAACCTCAATATAACGAAATTCTCGATATAAAGAAGTTTTTCGATGCAAGTATAACTTCGTTATATCGAGGTTTGACTGTACCACAATAGGAAACTGGGTGTGCGCCGGCATTTTCCCATAAGACGGGCGGTCGAGTATTGCAGGGAAGCGGCTGCGGCGAGTGGGTACTGTTGTCAATTCTGCATGCCTTTTCTTGTTTACGTGGGATCTAGCTGCCAGAAAACGTATCATGCGGTAGCAGTTTGGTGGTGTACTAAATGTTGGTGCCGAAAGATCGTGTTTTCCATGAACCGATGAGAAGAAGCGTAACTCTATTGGGTAATTATTTGTCTTCTTGATTGAAAACGTTGGTACCGAGAAATCCGGCAGCAAAGTTCTCCGCCATTTAGTTTCGTTATCTCCTAGGGAATCCTACCCTCTCCCCACCACTGCGTGTTGAAGATCCCTTCTTGCCTTCATCATGATCGTCCATTCCCCTCCTTTTTACAAGTCGGCATTTTGCGTATAACGAATAATGCACGCGGCGCTGGTGAACTCGTACGTCACCCGTTCCCGCGGCGCTCCCTCGGTTCACGCGAAGCGGTTCGTGATACGGCTGACAGCCAAATCGCCGTTGCCCATGCAAGTGCTGCTCTGGCCGCACTGTCATCCTCTAATGCGTGAATCCTGGCTGCGCCTGCGAAGTGATCCGATTTGCGTCAGATGTCACGTGACTGATTTGTCCACGATGGCGTCGTGTCGTGTGAATCCAGCTGTGCACATTAAAATATGCGCATTACAATCAATAAATATTGTAATTATTTAATAATTTAATCTACCTTCCTTGGTGCAGTGCAGGTTCATGCCGCGGGCTTATTCAGGTGGTCTGTACCCGTTTTTTGGGCAAGACTGAGCATCACTGCCTATATTCTTAGTTTTTCGGTTATACAACGCCCGGATTATACGACGGTTTTGCATGGTCTCCTGTAAGTTGTATAATCATGGTTCCACTGTAATTATTATCGAAATTCAAAAGCAGATTATCACTTACTTGAGCCTGTTTAATATACACAGTAACAGGAAGAAGCGCACGGATCCAAACACCCTTCTTGATTGATGTCAGCTATTTTCCAATAGCAGCCGCTTATGGGAATCTGCTATATTACGAAATAAAGCAGCCCGTAAAGAGTGAGGAGAAGGCTTCTGTTGAAAAGAGAGCGCTTGAGAAAATGGTGAATTCGTGCTCCGCTTGAGAGCTCCGCGCGCCGCGAACGACCAGAAAACTTGGCTGAGACAACTGCAAAATTTTGCTGAGACGTGGACTGCGTTTTTTCACCAAGCCCGAGGGGGGGTTCAGGACCCCTTTTTAATGAAACTTGTAAGTAATGACCACAAGCGTAGTACTAAACTTAACTTCATGCAAAAATGGTACGTACCTCTGTGCAAAATTTGAGTGGAGCTCAGCCAGGCGGTTTAGCAGGAGAAGTCATGCGCACCTGGTTCTCCTATTGATACAACAATCAGTATGGGAGAAATTATTTGCCTTGTGCCTAGCAGGTGTGCATCCTGGCAAAGCCGTTGCAGTGTCTTACAGCGAAGGTCTCTTATTTATTTTCCTCGCCAGCATTTGTGTAGGAGCAAAGAGGTGCACAAGGAAGAGCACCCTGTGATCCAGCTCGACTACGTGCCTCAGAGTCTCCTAATCTCAACAACGAAAAGAACGGTCATCTGCCACTGCACAAAGGAGAGCACCAAAGTGGTCCAGCTCGGTAATCACGAGAGAAAGTCGTAAGGAATCTTGATGCTCTTGCTAATTGACGATTGACTATCGTTTTCCTAAGCACACTTGGAAAATGAAGACACGTCACATTTCATGGTGAAATTCAAACGAGACAGATGTTCACGGGAAGATTGGAGACTCGAAGTGATCGGCAGCGGCTGAACAGGGGATGCCTCGGACTGGAGCCACCGTTTTGAGCTGACAAGACAAGTCCCTTGTTGAAACATTGTCTCCAGCCGAGACTCTCATTGTTTGGAACGGTGGCCAAATGAGAGAGAGAGATTGTACCGTATTTACTCGATTCTGATGTGAACTTGGTGTTCCAGAAAAAAAACAAAAAAAAACAAAATGAACAATTGCACCCACATTAGTTTCGAGCATGAAACAAAGACTACAATAGTGACAATCTGTAGTCATTCACATTAAAAATTACTGTACTGCAGTACACTTTGCATGTCCCTGCTTGCCGTAGAAGCTTCAGTAGCTTTGTGCCCGCTTCGTCAGGTTCAGTTAGGCTGTAGTACATTCTAGGCACTATATTAGGCTGCCATGGTATGCAAGGCATTCAAAATACAGTACCTTAAATGCCACTGGCGACACCGAAAATGAGATGCTCTAACCGGTTGATTGTGAGCGATAGCGATAAGAGGCCTGCGAAAGTGACGATGAGCAATGCCCAGTCTACTGTAGTTTGAACACACTAAGTTTTCTTTTTCAAAGTGAGAAGAAATTGTTACAGGTCTTTGTCTTTCTATTACCATGAAGAACTGGTGAGCCGACCATCAAGAGCATTGCATTTGAAACAAGCACAAGGTCGTGGGTTCAATATCCCAGCCACGGCAACTGAATTTCAATTGGAGCGAACTGCAAAAACACTTTTGTACCATGGTGTTTGGGCACACGTTAAAGAAAACCCCAGTGGTCATAATTAATCCATAGTCCTCCACTACAACATTCCTCATAGCCCACTGGGCAGTTTTAGGACGTTAGACCATACAATTGAATGGAATAAGTATGAAAACTTGGATGCATTTTACATTTGAGGACATTGCATTTTTCATTTCTGGCCGGGAAAATTTGGTGTGCTTTTGCAATCAAAGGGAGCGTGAGAATCGAGTAAATACGGTACTAAAGGAAAGGCTGAGTGGTTGGCCTGAGCTAGTATGCTCTTGCCTGGCTACTCTGTGTGGGGAAAGGAGGAAAAGGGACAAAGAATAATAATGTAGATGGGGACGGAAAAAATAAGTGCAGATAAACTGTAACCACATGACACAGCTTTGCAGATAGTCCTTAGCAGCTCTCATTGCCATTTTGGTGACAGTGCACTCAAAATAGCCAAACAAGGAAGCATGCAAAAGAGGGAGGGAACATACGCGTCGATCACTATCACTCTGAAAGTGTTAGTAAATTTGAAAAGAAAGTTGCGGAGGAATTGCTGAACACAATTTTTTTTTTCTTTGCAGCAATAGCAACTTCGGAGCATGCTTTGCACCCCCACAGTCATACGGTGAACGGCAGGTGACTGTCTGGGCGTGTCGTCCTGGAATGCGGCTATGGAAAGGCACACCAGATGGCGTTGTCTTAGAGACGCTGTTGCTTCGAGACTCTCTGAAGCAGGAGTACTTTCGGCCGCAGATGCTGAGCCTACCAAAAGTAAGACTCGGGTTTTGACCGTTGTTTACAATGATAATGACTGAAAAGCCTTTAAACTTGTCTCCATCGTGCACATCTTTCAACTACCCCAAATTTTTCGTAAAGTCTATGAATTTGGGCTCTCTACGATTTACTAATGTTTCGACATGTTTAAAGAAAGTTAAGCGGAACCTCCCTGAATGGGAACTGTTCAAGATAAGCGTAGCATTATATGGCGGTAGGCGTGGTGCGGAATGTGTTATGCGTGGTAATCATGTGGGGGTGTGATGCTGATGTATTTGTTATTTATTTATATTTGCTTGAGGGAATATGAGCAGAGAGATGCACATGTTTACATTGCAGACCATATGCATTATGCATCACGCCGACCACCATATAATGCTATGCATATCTTCGACAGTTCCCGTTCAGGCACGTCCCGCTTAATCTGTTTATGCGATGCGTTGCATGCCAATATTGGCAAGAAGCATTTTAGATTTACTTCATTATATCCAATAATACGTTATATCTGTGTTCATTATATCGAGTTCGACTCTATGCATGTATAGAAACTAGCAGCATGCGCGGTTGAGACATTGAGGTCATGATTCATAGATATGGTCGCATAACGATTAGTGTTGAAGGAGAGCACATGCAAGGTGGTCGAGAAGACACCGAAGTATTCTAGATTATGAAGACAGTGTGCTCCATCCTGGTTTATGCGTTAAAAAAAGTTTTTTTTTTGTATATAAATCCACCCTGCTATTCCTTGCCAAACAATTTGAAGCAAATTATATCAGCTCTCAGCACAGTGGTAGGTTTCAGTAATTGGATAATGATATTACATGCTTAGTCAAGTAAGAAAATTGTGTATTTTTTGTAATTCAAACTTACCACCAAGAATGTTGTTTCGATGTCATGCACTACCTTGTCTTCTACCACTTAGGAGTCCTACCTGGAGAAGCTTCCCGACTCTCAATTTGGACTGCTGAAGCCGTACCGGAAGCGACTGCTGCTGACGTGGAGCTCAGAGACATTTTTTGTGGTGGACCCCGCTGTGAGGTCCTTCGTGGTTGTGTGCCCCGGTTTTGTAAATATCACCGACATAGCGATCTGCGAAGAAGAGATCTTTGTTTTGCAGGCAAAGCGCCACATTGTCAGGCTTGCTGGCCACCCGGAGGACATATGGGACCATCCGGAAGGTACTTCCTATCTTCTTGTGCAGAAATATCTTTCTTTTTTTATTTCATTTATTATTATTACTATCATTAGCAGTAGTCCTAGTAGTATATAGTACCAATGTTGTTGCTGTTATTTCACATTACTGTGAGCCCTTTTCGAGCTGTTACATTGTGGGGTATAAAAATGCACCACAGAGTGTTAAGTTCATTGAACAAGATAGATAAACTCAAGGGCTCAAGTAAAAAAATAAAATTTAATATTTCACAGAAGTTGCACAAGCAGCAGTTCAGTTCAGGGTTTCTCTCAATGACAAATTCAAAATGTGTTACATTAAATGTCCTCAAAAGGAATATCTGTTGGTCAAGACTAGCAGTGGCAACATGGTGTTGAGAAGTGCAGGTCTCAAATAAAAGCCAGAAATGTACGCTGCTCACCCCCTTTAAGAATACTAACAGGAAGGAGCCTGGAAGTCTGTTCATATTTCCACAAATTCAGCTGTTATCACTTGCACAAAAGCGATGGGCACCCAAGTAGAGGTCCTCCAAACTTTTCAGCTGGCAGAGAATTCATCTTAACGGAGTTTGTGCAGGCCTACTACATAGTAATAAAAACTACATGTGTGCGGTGCAGATGTACACTCTTGCCTTTTTAGCAGATTAAAAAACAAAACAAAAAAAGAACAAGGGTGGTTGATTGGGGACCGAAGGCAATCGTGAAATTAAACATGGAACACAAAACAAGTAGAATGAAGTTGCGCACCCGACATCCTTGTCCTGTCTTGTCCCATTGTGCATTTTACTTGCAACAGCAAGTCATACTTGGTGTTTTTACTGGTTCTTGTCATCTTGTCTGAGGCCTTTTGTGTGTCATATGTCTAATCAGCAGAAGAATAAGGCAGGGAGCTGACATTAAATTGTGCAGCGAAATCTTGCAGGCAAGAGCTGTCATTCGCTGAGCGCATACTAGATGGCACCACCATACCTCGCCACAGCAAATGCCGTTTTCATGTTTTGTTTCTTACTTGGAACTTTAACCTTTTAGGTGCCAAATAATTCTGTCTATCCAAAAAGTGTATACCCCAGTCGCACTGGCGCACCTTCAATCACGGTCAAACCCGATCAATGATCTAATATCTTGACTGCAATTGGCTCCTTTTTGCAATCTGCAGGAGAAAGCCAATCTCAGTCGGGGAATTCAGTCTTGATTGGGCTCGATCACGATCGAAAGTGCCTCGGGAAGTCGGATATTAATTTTCATCTCATTTCCTGCATCTTTACAATCATGAAAAGCGTGCAGCTGCATAACGGATTAAGAATTTTCAATTCAATGTGCTTTGTCAAGTTTACAAAATCTGCACTCCGTGCAACAGCTCTCTACGGGAATGTTGGATATGAGAACATCTACTACTTCACGTCTAGCATATACTTGAAAAGCACCTATCCAGGCCACTTGAAACATATGCCTGATGTAAAACATTGTGAAAAACAATGAAAGAGGTGAATCCACTGCGTGACGACATACTGACACCATGAGCATTTACTAGAGCCCTTTACAGCATATTATTCAAACTTGCAGCACAGGTCCAGTCAGAAGTGTCTTATACATGTATGTGACACATTTTAAGTATTATTGTTTTCATCAGCACTATTGCTTTTGACACACTATCTCGGCAAACGCAGCTGTGTGCACAGCACCAGAAGGAGTTCATTTTGTCCTGCAGACTCCTTACAACAGACGTGTCCTTTCGTTCCAGACAATGAGACGCTGCTTCCTGACATGACGGCCATTAAGAACACCATCGTCACGCCGCTGGCCGAGATCACGGCGCTCCTCCGGGATACCAGGCTGCCCGACCCTCAGGTGCTGCAGATCTTCAAGAACAAAAACGGAAGCGCGGTGCTGGACTGGTTCCGCCAAAAGGCACCCAGGCCGCACGGAAGCGACAGTGGTGGCAGTTCTCCCGGCGGCACGGCTCGTCGGGGGAGCACTGCCAGCGGCAACAGTCGCGTGACCGAAACGGCACTGGACAGTGAACAAGCATCCGTCGAAACGGCAGCCACGCCACCTGGTGAAGCACTATCGTACGCGCATCGGTCGAGGAGCTTCGAGTCGATGCATTTTCCCAACGAATCGGAGGGCGAAGATGACATAGTTTTTACTGCCAGGAAGCGCAAGTCGAAACCTGGTAAGTGAAGTGGGAGTTGTAGGGTAGAGCACTATTATACTTAACGGTACCTTAATATAGCAAGGCTTTACTATAATTTGCATATAGCAAAGCCTTGCTCCTAATAAACAGACCAGTCCTGGTAGGATTCCTATGTTTTACAGGTTTTAACAGATGCACACACTGCTCTGGACCAATTAAAAGAAAAAGTCTGCTGATTTAATGAAACTTAATCTCGTTGAGTTCTTCATGATGATTTGAAAAATTGAGTTATGTTTCCTATAGGTCAATTATTTCTGGAGATAATTTAAATTGATTAACTGTTGTTTGTAAGTGCAATGACACAAAAAAAGAACTTCTTAGAGGGTTACTATTGGCACATGCCTAGGTTCTACAAAGCATAAAGCACACAATGGCAGGAGTACTTTTCTGACAATTTTTAGTTACTCTATATCAGTTTGAATATTTTGTTGCAAACATTTCCACTCCATGCTCCTGTTTAAAGTGAAATTTTATAAACATTTTCAGAGACCAAAATATTCACTCCTACCATTGGGTGCTCTTCAGATTCAGCTACATGCTACAACAAAAATTACAGCTCTAGCTGCTCTAAAGGCTGATAGATACAGTTTTGAATGTTTGCAGTCAAACTAAAATTTTCATTATCAGAAGGCTAGCAAAACAAAATCTTGATTTATTGCCACAGGCAACAGCTTAGTTTGCAAGTGTCCCTTTCATGTCCCAGTTTGCATGCTGAGGTGTAAAACTTCCAGGACAAGCGCTTGTGCCTAGCACGTGTTGAGTCACGTGATTTGCGGTTCGGCTGTGGCGCAGATTGGCCTTAATGATCAGACGACAACCCGCACAATCTACCTGCTGTAAACTTGGGAAAACCTTCCTGCTTTCTGGAGGAAAACTAGAAAGCAACACTTTCTAAGCAAATAAATGATTGCCTTGAAATACAGTATGGTCCACTACCCAACTGAAAACCTCGTTGGTTTTCAGGACCTAACTATTTCTTGAGCTTCAAAGGGAAAATCACACTTGATTGTATTCAACATACATTCTATTTTATTAGTACAAAACTTTTCCAGACCTTCATATATGATCTAAATTGTTATCAGTGCTGAATGCTAATTCGGTATTCCCTTTAAAGGGGCCCTGAAACACTTTTTTGAACATAGCAAGAAAATGTTTGCCTAATCTGTCGTAGAGGCTGCTGTGAACATGTGAGCCAAATATTACTGCACTACATGCAGCAGCCAATTTACAACCTCTGCCAAAAACAGCAAAAAATAGCTTGCTCTCGTTTCCATAATGCGTCACGTAGTGCCATCGAAAGCACCTGGACCCACCAACGCTATTGGCTGATTCTGTGATCACGAGAGCATTCTCAGTAATACAGAATACAGAAGTTAAATAAATGAAAAATACTTATTTCTGCGATCTCAACAAGACATGAAAATTATTTCATCTTTGCACTGCATGTAGCTGCATCATATCTGCACGTGGCCTACCCGCCATTGTTGCTTAATGGCTATGGTGTTGGGCTGCTGGGCACGAGGTCGCAGGATCAAATCCCGCCATGGTGGCCGAATTTCAGTGGGGGCGAAATGCGAAAACTCCTGTGTACTTAGATTTAGGTGTACGTTAAAGAACCCCAGGTGGTCGAAATTATTCTGGAGTCTCCCACTACGGCGTGCCTCATAATCAGATTATGGTTTTGGCATGAAAAACGCCTAATTTAATTAAATTGTTTTTTTTTTTTTTTGCGTATGGCCTCCAAGGAGGCAGCGGTGTGCTGTGTAGCGTAGTCTACCACGGCAGCCACGACGTGCCGCGACGAGCCCTATCGCCGCCGCATCACTCAACTTTTGGCTGGGGATTCGCCCTCTTGGCTTTTTCCTGTGTAGCTTCCAGTGGGTTAGCGGAGAGAAAAAGAGAGAGGCAAGCCAGGTATTGGTGTGATAACCTCACTTATAGTTGGATATGAAAAATGTCTGCGGCATGATATTCGTGAGATAACGTCCATCATTAATAGGGAGGCTATTCGATGATTAGTTGGAAAATTGTTTCAGAGCTTCTTTAATAAAAATACGCCATACTGTACACCTCGATTCCAAGGTGTCCAAGTTATGCATAGCTTGCAACATTCTTGTTATGTGAGTATGCTCACAAACTTATGCAGTACTGTGTTTTCTTTCTTAAAATTTGTAAGCATTAACCTTTGGGTGAAATTTTTTGATATTTGATATTGTCACATAGTAGTGACTGCAAGGAACAGAGTAGCAAAACTGTGAATGGAAAAAGTAACTCTTTATTGGGCAAACCTGTGCCCAGTAAAACAGGCTGTACTCAAAGCAGAACGATAGCATCAAACACATTCGGTGATCGTCGGAAATTTGATCTGCCAGTCAAGCGCGTTGGCTTTTATACCTGAGTCATCAAAGGTTCCAGAGTAATCGCTGGTGCCCCCGTGTCTTCCAGAAACTACTACACAATTCGCGTCGCGCATGCAATCAGATTACACATGCTTCAGTGACAGCAGACAATGGATAGAACCATGCGATAACATTCGAGTAAGTTCCAATCGTGCAGGCGCATCTTGCGCTGAGCGATAACTTTGTTAGTGAGTGAAATACAGTCCCAGAGGAAAGGATAAATAAGTACACGTGTCAATATTCTATTCAATATTCGATTCGAAAGCGACTACACTCGAACCTCGTTGTAACGAAACGGGATATAACGAAGTACCGTACTTTCCGGTGTATAAGACACGGTATTTTTCTGAATGTTTCATTGGTGCGTCTTGTAGAACGGTGCGACTTATGTACATTCCCCCCCGGGAAAACTGCCGTCAAAATCAGATTCGATGTTATGGCCACGCGAAGCGTGCTGGTTGATGTAATTGCTACGTGTTCTGTGCGCGCTATCGAGGTGCCGGGTTCTTCTCGTGATCAAGTCCCGAGCGCCGTGCGAGAAGGATGGAGCGGCAACGCAAGCGGCGGCAAGCTGACCGCGAGTCGGCCAGCCCCGAATTTGTCGCATCTGCAGACCGCTGTCAAGATACGGCGCGCACCGCCGCGCCAACTACACAGTTGCTACCAGAGTACAAACCCCCCCCCCCCCCCCCCCTCTCTTTCGCTTCCCCGCACACCATATGCTTCCTCGCACACCAGTTTCACTAAACTGAAAAGCGAAATCTACCTGTTTACTATGCATACAGCACTGAGCATAGCATATTTCGTGAAGCACATCAAGAAAGGCAAGCATGTGCACTTGATCGCTGTGCTTCTCTCTTAAAGAACACGAAGACTAAAGCTGCAGCAATTAGACCGCTTGTGAAAAACTCGCATGATGGCACACAAAGCACCATTGTAAAAGATGCGATAGCTGAGTGCACAGTTTTTGCCACCTGAAATGCGTAACCTACGCAGAAGCACACGGCATCTTTCAGAACATGGCGTCAAACACCGCACGCATCTTTTCAAGACAGCCGTCGTCTGCTAGCTGCTTGCAATTGTGCGAGTAAAAATCTGCTGACAGCTCCAAGAGTCCGCGGACAGTCAACGACTTCCGGTCCATGAAAAACGAACGCGATTCTGGCTGCTCTCGGACTGGTGGGCGGAGCTTCCGAAGGAGTTCGAGAAAATCGAATGCCGGACAGCAGTCCCAAGCAGTTCGGGACTGTCGGGAACTGATAATAGAAGAGGCTCACTCACCGCCATGCGTAGCTGCGCGCCTGTGCACGTAGCAGTTCACTATCGCACGTCTCCACTGACCTCTCTCTTGCACGCTATTCAGCGCACGCTAGCCGTGCCATGCTGGGCGGCTACACGCGGCGGTGCGAAAGATTAGTGCATTCACTCCTATTGCGCGGCGTGCCATAGAAGTTAATAAAATGTGTGCTAATAAAAATGTGAAAAGCAAAAGTCTTGGCTAAGTCTTGGTGATACACCATGACATATTCAAAATGTGGTGGTGTGTTTCTGTTTCCACTTACTATATCAAGTATGCACCAACCAGCCGCTCAGCAAGTCCTCTTAATATAGAGAACCCTTGATAGTTATTATTAATTTGGAGCCTCCTGCAATGGCACACTGCATTGCCAACCTGTGCATACACAACAATAGGTCATCACTTATCGACTTCATCACTCACTTGTGGTCTCACTCTTTCTGTTGCAGGTTCATCTACGAGTGCAGCACAAAGTACGCCTACACTGGTCTTGCCGACATCATCAGATGAACGTCCGTCTCCTGTCCCCACGTACGACGAGGTCTTTGCCAGCCCCAGCGGCACTTCACCCTTAGGCCAGAGCATGTTGAACAAGGAAAACAAAAAGTCCGAGTGCCCGCCACCGTACAGCGCCTCGGAGAACGAGCTCGTCTCTCACATTCTCAGTCGTTACGGCCAGCTGAAGCAGCGCCAGCGCCACGACGAATCGGACGCTAGCCAGCCACTGGACATTCCCGTAGGCAGCAGCAGTACGTTGGCGCCTAGTGACGCCCTCAATCTGTCTCCGTCCCCAGCTTCGGTGTCGAGTGGAGCTGCAGAAACTGGTCTCGAAGCCAGCGCCGATGTCAGTGCAGAAGACGGTGCCAACAGCAATCCGGATCCCGAGGACAGTCCAGATTCAGAGCCAGAACTGTCTATCGAGGACATTTACAGCAAGAACAAAGACTGCGAGCGATTCGTCTGAGTCAGTGGAGTCATCTGTGCCCGATGTCGTGTTTCATGGTATTGTGGAGCCACGCTTTCCCCGCTACGACTTTCACTGGGCCCAGGTAAGTTTCATAACTTGCTCGCTGCAAATACTATCTTGAAACATGCTGTGAGGTGATGTGTAGACATCATTGCTGCTAGCATCAAAATTTTGCCTGTAATCTTATGGGCTTTCTATTCATAGGCAGTAGGAGCTGAGTCGGGTTTTGCGCCCTCTTCATCCTTTATGTGGTACATGTATATAATATCAGAAGTTTGATGTCAAAACAAAGATCTTCTGTTAGAGCCAGCTTTGTCGCAGCATATTGTGTCTTGTTTCAAGTTTTCTCATGAAAACACTTGTCAGATGGTCATTTCTCGGTGCCATCTGACTTGCACGTAACATGAATGGTATAGTACAGCCAAACCCCGATATAACAAACACAAATATAATTAAGTTTCAGGTATATCAAACCAAATGTAAAATTTGGTATAGTACTATGCTTTATTTGTGCTTATTATTGCTATGCTATGCTTATTATTGCTATGCCTCTATGTGCAACAAGTATTAGACCGTTGCCCATTTTTCTCGCCAAAAGTCGGGCTTGCATTAGAGTTCTACTTTCTTTAGAAGCTTTAATGTCATTTCTATTTTAGTTTTCTACTTGGACACATAGAAAGTGGGCATGCGTTTGATTCGGGGGCGTGTTATAACAGGGCAAGTGCTGTCAAATTAATCAGTGGTGTGTTGTGGCATCTTTTTTTCTGCATCTTGTTTGATTCGACCCACCGGATAATTCGATCAGTTTCGTCGGCCTGTCAAGGTCAAATTAATGGATGCCAACGGAATCACCATGTTGGATGCAGCTCCGTTTCACTGAGGTTTGACTGTACTGGCAAAGATGCTAGTAGCAAGAAAAACAAGGCCCCTGCTTGCACATGGAGGTATTATTGCAATGGAAAGAAACGCGAACAGCGGAGCGCGTGGCCGAAGCATAACTGAAGGTATAGTGTGTGCGTGCCGTCCAGTCATCACCATTGACATCCGGTTTGACAGCGCTGCGCGATGATGCTTCCCCTATATTGAGATATTTTTGTTTCTATTAGTACAGTTTGCTCTGTCATCATTACTGCGCCGTCACCTTTTCTCATTTTCAAATAAAAGAGAAGTAGAATAGAAACAAAAGTATCGCAGTATAGGGGGTACATCATCGCACAGCGCAATCAAACCGGAAATGCGCGCCTGTCAATGGTGATGACTGGACGGCGCGCACAGAGAGAGTGCCGCAAACCTTGCACTGTTCTGCACTGTGACTCTACACAGAAACATTACTGACATCTTGTTCAAATAGGTCTATGCTGACTCCAGCTAAACCAAACTTTTATCTTCACTATCTTTGCTCAAACCTGCTACGATAGCTCAGTGGCTATAGTGTTGTGCCGCTGGGCGTGAGGTCATGGGGTCGATATGAACTGCAGCAGCCGCATTCTGACCTGGGCAAAATGCAAAAACTTACTGTGCACTTTAAGACCTTTCAGCTCTGCAATTGAACTTTTCTGCTCTCACCACTCACTCTGCTTCAGGTCAAAGGCCCAGGCCCCGTGGTGTCGTTAGCTGCGTGCAACGGGTACCTTTGCTGCGTCGACAGCCGAGACAATGTGTACTACTCTCGGCTCATGGGACGCGAGTTCACGTGGCGAAGCGGGTCGCGCCCCATGAACCGGGTGGCACTGTCCCCGTCGGGCGGTGTGCTGTGGGCCATCTACAAGGAGAAGCTGTACGCAGCGCGCTCGCCCTTGAGCAACGAGCCCCTCGCCATGGGCTGGGACGAGGTCGCCATGAATGTGGTCAGCGTCAGTGTCACCGAGGCGACAGCCTGGTGAGGGATGTGCTTTGTTGTGGTAGCAATTATACGGCTTTAATTATAATTTGAGCCAAGTTGCAAGGGCAGTGGTTGCATTGTGTATATTATGGCTCCTTCTCTCACATCCCCTTTTCTGCCCTTTCGAATATGCCCCTTTTGTAAATGATTGGTCACTAACTGGCCGAACTATCCTTTATGGTGCAAGTACTACTGGAATTGTTTGTTCGACAATTAAAAAAAATTTTTTTTTTTCGGTCGTGCAGGTATGTGACCAGTTCAGGCGACGTGTTCATGTGTCCTGATGTGATGATTCAAGGGAAGCCCGTGACGTTCTACGGCGTCAGCTGCCTGTTCAAAGTGCAACAAGTCACCTGCTATGACGACGTCGTCTGGGTGCTCACGACACAGGACACGCTCCTCGCGCGCATCGGCATCTCGCCGCAGGTACCCCAAGGCACAAGCTGGGTCGACATACCGTGAGTCCTGCTTGCCATTTGCCTTCAAGTGACCGTAACACGCCAAAACCAGCATTCTGCTTTTTGAGAGGCAGCCCACAGGCATGCGACAGTATTCAAGTGACGGCGACAAGTGACGTGAAGGGCGAATGCTGTCATGCTGCTTCGTCACTGTGCGGCAACCACATGGATGCAACATCGGAAGAAGTAGCGACAAATTTCTAATGATACCTGATACCTGATTAAGTGTGATTCTACGGCCATAAAAAAATATGCAGTTGTGACATGAGACCAACTCTTAAACCGGAGGGTGCTAGATCTAGTTTTATTATTCCGTTATTGCCACTAAAAAAGCGTCCCACATTACCAGCATTAAATCATGTGGTGCTGTCTCACAGGTGGAAAGTGAAACAATTTCATGGCTCCCGATGATGTTGTGGGCCTAACAGCGTTAAAGCAAACAGCTAGTCTCAATAATATGGGCAAAATGTGGCAAATACATTGTCGTCAGGCATGAGATGATACTAAGCGATGGCTGATTTTACCATTTATTTTTTGCCGTCACGGTGGAGAGCAAGCAGCGAAATTTCGATTGAAAGTGGGCGGCCTGGTTGCTGACATGTTGTTCGGCAATCATTATAACTGGCGGGAGCCACCGTGTGGACTTCCAGGCAGCAAGCAAGATTTTCTTGGTTGCTAAAAACCACCGATGGCAACGGATTTCCCTGCGCAACGGCCAAACCTGTTGCTCGCTACTGTCGCTTGTCACCATCTATCAAAAAATGCATGCGTGTAATTGAGCACTAATCGTTGCACACCAAATTAAAACGCAGTAGTGTGCTGTCTTTAGGCATAGTTATATGTTTAGTGCATGGCCTTCCTGTAATAGCATATATGCTATTATGAAACATATATTATCTTGTTTTTATGCTAAAATCTGTCCTGTGTGATGCTGCACTCTTGCCAATATTCTGTTACTTTTCCGCTGCCTGTGTACAAATGGATGTGGTGCTAGACGCCGTCAGGTGACTCGTGTCCTCACCTTTTGCCTCAGCAGCATGACAATCATGCCCTCATGTACAGGTCGACTTCCGTTAATTCGACCCTAACAGGATCGAAATTGATCGAATTATCCAGTGGGTCGATTAATTAAGATAACAGAAAAAAGTCCGAAACACAGCGCTGATTCATTTGGCAACATTTTCCCGATTCAAGCACGCCCCGGAATCAAACGCACGACCGCTTTCTTTGTGTTCAAAGGGGAAACTAACTAAGACATGACATTAAACGTCCTAAACTAAGTCGAAAGCTAACGCGCACTCGATTTTTCAGCAAGAAAAATAGGAAAGTGTCTAAGATGTGTTGCACAATGGTGGCCAGGTTTCTAAAGTCTTTTCGCCTCACAATATTTAAAGTACGCTTCATCCCAATACATTCGTGTTGTGCGGTTAAGCACATAAGTGTTGCCAAGTCGGTTTTGGTATCGTGTCTGATTGCACAGCGCAGACTATTTTGGACCCAATTTTCTTGAAAAAAATAATGGCTTGGGTTAGAATTGGATAAATACCGTAATGACAAATTGTGAGCTACAGTTATTGCTTGAAAACCTTCCTAGGGCAGGCCGAGAATAGGTGTTTTCGACGGGAGATTTGACACGATTTCAACGCATTCACTGTCCTCTAAGCAATGCCAAGGCAGATGCTGCCACTAAAGGGGTTGCTATTGAGGTCACCATAGGGGTCAGGCACGTGCGTGCTGACTGGTCAAATTCGAATTATCTGGCAAAGGCCAATTCTAGGATCGAAATAACAAAAGTTTGGGCCCATAGAAATGCATGGTCGCCGGCCAGTACCTTCAGACGGGATCGAATTAACCGGAGTCGAATAGGCGGATGTCTACTGTATTGTCAAAATATTGCATTGTCATTGTCATGACAAACAATTTAATTAAACTCAATTCTGTTCCAAGTCTTTTCAACCC
This sequence comes from Dermacentor silvarum, assembly GCF_013339745.2. Taxonomy (NCBI): domain Eukaryota; kingdom Metazoa; phylum Arthropoda; class Arachnida; order Ixodida; family Ixodidae; genus Dermacentor; species Dermacentor silvarum. The sequence goes on from NC_051160.1 coordinate 33,723,654, forward strand.
TTTTTTTTTTTTCTGACTGGGCATGTGTGTTTCTCTGATATAGCCTGCCTTCGAAGGGAAGCCCTGCCTGCATTTCACTGGGCTACAACAGCACCGGCTGGTTGATTGACAGCGAGGGAAGCGTGTTTTTTAAGACGAACCTCAAGAACAGCGTCCCGTGTGGCTACAACAAGGAGTGGTGGCAGGTGATTAGACGACTTTTACACGTCTTTCTTTGTCTCAGTTTTATTCATTATGGGCAGTAAATGTAGTGCTTTGTGCAGACAAGGACGAAACAGAAGCTACGAGACACACTCAGCACTACACTTTGCACTATGATATGCACTGTTACTTCATTTTTTCCTTGTCTGCAATATGTTACTGCTCGTATGAATTGCGATCAAGCCCTAATGCAGTCACACCTGGATATAGTGAACGCGGATATAAAGAATTATCAAATTTCGTGGAGGAAATCTAAAATTTCGTTGGACCTGCTTTATATACGGGGTGAGCACTTCTAAGTTTGCCGAAATTTTTAAAGCTCGCCGCTTGCAGACAACACAATTCTAGTCCTTGAGCTGGATTATTCAACGAGGCAGAGACTACTTGCACGAGAAATCGAAACACATATTGTACTAATTTAAAAATATCACTAATTAGCTTTCTCATTAATTACTTTACGGCATGCATTGCAATTTATTAATTGTAGCCGGTCAGTTTGCAAGGCGTATATATTGAGGTTTCACTGCATTTTCGTGTTAGATGTGACTTCGTTACAAGTAGGGTATAGCATTTTCTTTGTTTCTAAAATTTGGTGTACTTTTGCTAATTTCTGCATGAAACTGTTTTTCTTTCGGCTAAAATATATTTTCAGAAGCCTTACCTCTGGGTCAACTCTGCTTTCCCTATGCACATGTGCGTGAAGTGCAGAAATGCTTTTATTAGACTACTGTTGGACTAATTTCAGTAAAAATTTGTTGCAATTAGAGAGAAAGCTGATTCACGTAGACATAGGAAGGTGAATTTTCATTTTAGGACTTTAATTTTAAATAAAGATTGCTATAATATAATAATAAAAAATTAAAGCACAATGCTTACAAATTCATATCTCTGCACGAAAAACAAATGAAAAAGAACTACATCTGTAGGTGCTTCTAAAGTGGAGAAATTATATATTGAGTAAACGACTTGCCTGAAATTTCTACAATGTTTATGAGGGTTTTGCAAAAGTTGTACTGGCAAATTAGTGATATATATTGTAGATTGGTGTATAATAAGTCAATTTTGTCCGCTTCAGGTGTCTCAATCGGTGCAGATTGCAATATTGTCTTCTATTGCTCAGTGATAGAGTTGTAAACTTTTTAAGGTTTTGTGATATTCAGCAATTTAAAAGAAATTATTCTCAAGCAAGAATTTCAAGAAAATCTGCTTCATAAAATGTGTAGATTCTACCTTTTCCTTAAATGCATCAAACCTCATCGAATTTGGCACAGTTGGTGGCGAGAGAAAAATTGTCTGTTCCTATGTATTTAGATGGGAGCCCCTGACGTGAAGCAGTTAATATCCAAAAGGCGTTGAGCATAATTTTTATTTTTGCTCCGTGTTTGTACTTTCAGGTGGACTTGAACGAGTTTGTCTACCAGGTGTCGCCACCTCTGGCCAAGATGCAGAAGAACCTCAGTTCAATTTCGCACAAGGTCCTCAGCAAGGGCAAGTGGCACCTGGTGGCCGGGAAGCATGGCGTCTGGTTCTGTGAGAGCATGTCCTCTCATCTCAACTCTTGTCGGCGAAACATCACAGGTAAATTGTAGCCATGTGCATACTGTCACCCAAAAACTTTTATAGCCAGAGCAATGAGCAAGAAAAATCGAGGGGAGCCAAGGAGCTCGATTTTGAAGTGAAGCTTTGTTTGCAACCCCTATTCGTCTTTTTCTGATTGTGGCTGCTGGGTGTTGCAGATGTCTTGCCGATAAGCTCACATTAAAAAAAATTCACGCAGGAACTCCTCTGGGAGTTGTGTAAGTATGTGTAAGCATAGTGTCACTCTCTCATCTCAACGCAGCCCGGTGTCATTATCACTGTTATGAAACTTTATCCGACCAATATAAACGACAGCGCTACGGCAACACGAACTGCTGCAGATGGCAGCGCAAGGTAAATTGATGACGCAAGTATACTACTGCAAGTGGCGATCGCCAGGTGCGCTGATGACGTTCCGATCATCATAAGCCGTTATCGCTCTTTAGCGCCTTATCCATCTGCGTCAAACCATTATGAACCGTGATCAACCGTACTCCGGCGGCGGCTGTGTATGTTGTGGTCGCGTGGGCCCAAGCGATGTGGACAGAGTGTGCTGAGTGCTGATAGCTTCGTGTGTGCTGTGTTCTCGCTGCTTAGTTTGCCTTGAAGCTAGAGGAAGCACGAAGGTCAATTCACTCGCTGCTGCGGGCCCTAGCTTAAAAGCGATCGTGGTGCGTGCGGACAGGCGGACAACGGACAGACAAACGGGTTTTCTCGTTGGGTAGTCATAGAAATGCTTAGGCGTTAAAAAAATTTATTACGTGCCTGATGGTGTGATTAAACCTCTGTGCCTCAATATAGTAGCCCAGTGCTCTAACCATTAGGCCACAATGGTTGTAAAGGAAAGATGTTCGACATGTTCGGGGAGCAGCGACACCCTCCTGCATGTCGCAGTTCCTTCAGACATCGAAAAGAGCCGCTCAGTGGACGCACTAATTCCTAGTGCCGGCAGATATCTCTTTACAAACCAAGCCAACAGTGGGCACCGTTTTTACACCACCACTCAGACGGACCTTCTTTCCCGCCCAAAATTTCATCATGCACATATCTTTAAACCTGTACTTGCGGTAATGAAAATTGCTGCCACATCGAAGTGAAAATTGCTGCTGGTTGATGAGCATATGAAAGTCTTTCCACAGTGCTGATATGGAAGGAGCCTCTTCAGAAGCTGTCATTGTTGAGGACATATCTGGGTTTGCTGGTGTCGAAATTTTCGTTGCTCCTTCTAAAGCCATGTTTTCAATCCGCTTTGCCATTGAAGCATCCTGGTGGTAATCAACTACTTTAGAATGAGGGTCTAAAAACATTGCAAGCTCGCTACTTGGTCAAATGTTTGGTATGGAAACCATGTTTTTAGGCACAGAGGTTTCCACCTGGTGGCTGATGTTGTCCAGTTGCATGGAGAGGCAGCACAGCATGGGTGATTCAGCTGAAAGTGCGGGGTAGCAATAAGCACCAGCAGGGACCCCATGACAGTGCCCGCTTTCTTACTTTTGATATGCTTGGCTGCACGGCAAGTATGCTTCGCTGCAATACATTCCGTACGCTTCGCTGCATAACACGGCTGTACTGCGGCGAAGCTGACTTAAAAACACCGACAACAGCAATTTTTGTGGCTTCGAATATTTAAAGTAGTGAAAGCATCTTTCGAATTGAATTGAACTCTAATTGACTCGAATCATTCGAATTTTCGAATATTCGCATGCCACTGATAATTAGCAGACTCCTGATCTGACTTTTGAAGAGAAGTTTTCTTTGCCGAATCCTGCCACTTTCTGGGTGCTGTCTTGCCGAGTAGACAACTTGGGTCTCTGGGTATGGGCGCATGGGCATGTGCGCACTGGGTATACCTGCGATCCAACAGGCGTTCAGCAGAAGAATCAAGACTATGAACGTCTCTAATTACGTCTCGTATTTCTTTATGCTAGTTCTGCTTCTCATTGTTGCGCCAAGCCACCTACAAACACCAAAGGACAAGAAAAGATTGGAGAATATGAGAGGCACGAATTCGCTCAGAGCAGCCCATACAGTCCTGACACGACGCCTGTGCGACCATATGAAACGGGGCCCTTTTAACTTGCGTCTCCGATTACGAACACTGACATTTTCTAACATGCATAACGTAAAGAAAATGTGTGCACTTAATGCGTATTTGTGTTGCATTGGAATGGAGGCTTCACCTGATTTGGAACATCTGCGTCATTATGCTACATTTGTGTGACCATGTTAAGTTTAAATAAACATTGCATTGCATTTGTATCATTAGCGTTACATTTGCATAAATTTAAATTCCATGTGTCATTTGGTTCAAATGTTTCCATCAATATTGTTGTGTAACATTTGCGTTGATAATTGTGCTAACCTGAAAGAAAGCTTAGTTTGACACTGATTAACACATAAGCTTGATATTAGCTGAATTTTTCATGTTCATTTTAGTAAGCAAACTATAAATGCATTTTGTTAGGCAGAAATAAATGCTTCAGCACCACATAAGTTTCATCAAGACAAGTGATGATCATTAGGATTACGTTTTCGTAAATTTTCATTTCATGTGTCATTTTGTACAAACATTTCCCTCAATAGCATTGCATTTGCACAACAATTGCGCAAACATCAAAGAAAGCTTTGTCTAGCACCAATTCACACATAAGCGTGGCATTAGCTGAAATGTTCACGTTCATTTTAGTTAGCAAGATGGATTTTGTTAGTCCGAGGTAAATGCTTCAGCATCAGCACCACATTATTTTCATCAAGACCAGCTGTTCGACAATGTTTTTTTTTTCGCTGTTTTTTCATGCAGGCTACATTTGGGAGAAGGCACATGTGAATCTCTTGCACTCGGGGACCAAATGGACGGACATCGCTGCTGGTGGGGTCTTCAAGGATGAGGGTGAGACACTTGTGTTGCCTCATTTCATATCACTTGCCACGATGACTTAGTGGTTGTGGTACTCGGCAACTGCGCACAAGGTTTCGGTTTCAAGTGCCATCCCTGGCAGCTAAATTTCAATGGGAGTGGAATGTGAAGATGTTTGTGTGTACGTTGTAGGAGTGTTCGTATAGGGAAATTTTCAAATCGAATCGAATACGAACATTCGAGAAAAATGGCCTTCGAATACAGAATATTTTCTCGATTCTGAACAACGTCAATTTTAATGTTTGCGTCTGAAGTGCTATTGGTAAAAGAATTGGGCCCATATATACATTATTTGATACGTTCGTGTAATGCCATTCACAGCTGAGGAGCTTGCAAATGAGCAACAACTGCTTTCAGCTGTCTGGTTCACCATGACAGTGATGAAACAAGGAAACAGCAGATCAGATAACCAGATGCACATGGAATGTTGCGTTTGTTGAAGGAGAGAATCTCAATGCTACAGCAATGCACGCTGTCTTAAAGGGATGTAAGTGTGGCAGTACTGGTGAACTCATGAATTGCTTCGCCTCAATCAACACAACCAATTTGTGCATAGCCTGCCTTAAAGGTTGGCATGCTTCTTGACTGAATAAAAATTATTCAGCGGAAGTAATCTCCCATGTACGTTCGCTCAGAAGCTGGTGTCTGTGTTCAACAACTGCGACTCCCCTACAGTAGAATCAGTCGTACCAGTCCTCAATTGCATCAACTTCTCTCTGTCGAGACTCCAGTAAGTGTTCTAATGCCTTATCTTTTAACAGAAACAAATATTTGACAATTTCTAATAGTAAATTATCTGATCGCATACGGATCGCATACCGATCAATACGGATCGAATAAGGATCAAATACGGATCAAATACGGATCAATGACTGCCACAAAGCTTTCTGCAAGCTTAGTGGGTGTTGTCTTTCTGCTGGTTTGCTGATATTTTTGCATCACTTCGTGTGTGCCCCCAGGCGTCGTGTGGGGCCTGCAGACGGGTGGCCAGCTGGCGGCACTGTCTCCACGTCTGCGCAAGTGGTACACCGTGGGTCTGCCCCGTGGCACGTCGCTCAGCTGCATCGCACCCTCGCCGGAGTCGCTCTGGGTGCTCACAACCAACGGCGACGTGATGGTGCGCACCGGACAGACCCACCACCAACCAATGGGCGACACCTGGATCCCGCTGGACACCTCGCAGCTGGGTACAAAATTAACCTCTTTGAACCTATTTGTCCACATGCCCTGTAGGCAACGGCTTTCAGTCACTTTTCAAAGTTAAACCAGGAACAGGAAGCTAAAATGGTGTGGTGTAACTTAAAGCCAGATGCAGGCGACACCACGTGTTAGGAGTGTAATAATTTTGTTGCCGCTGGTTTTGGCGAAAATTAGTGCTTTTTATGGGATGCACTGGCTGCATCGTCATCGATGACAAAAACCGAACTTGAAACATTTCAAATGCCACCAGATGACTGCCGCTATCTTGGAGGAAAAGCGAACTGTGATTGACCACCATGTGATATAAGACATGTATCTATGTGTTTAGGAAAACATAAAACGCTTTTATCTGAGCACTGGAAAGTCTATTGTGCTGATCCATGCATGTGCCTTTGTAACCTGATCAAGCAAGTAGCTTTTCAGAATCACAACAGACCGGTGGACTATGAGAACTGACTTTAAATTTAAAAGGTGTTGTCACCAGAATTTTGTTGCATATGTTGAGGTTGAGTATGTGTTCTACACGATAGGGTTTTAGAAATTACAAGAAGGAACTCTGGCACTAATGACTATGGGAGCTGCATGTCGATTCAGCCAGCATGCATGAGAATGTTGGCCAGTACATGGATTTGCCTGAAGTTCATCCTTTTGGCTTTAGACGGTCTTGTGACTTTGCAAATTGATTATATTGCACAAAATATTGCATTGCAACTGCAACAATTTGCAATAATTGAACTTGTGTGCCAAAACTTATTGCCTTCATGCGTTTAGAAACATGCAGTTTCTTATAACTTTCAAAAGATAAAGCGTGATGAATATCACCGTAAAAACATCTGATGCCATATGGCATGAAGAGTTAGACAAATCCGCATACCGCATCTACTCGATTGTAACGCTACCTGCGATTGTGACACGAGGGGCGACTTTTCATTGTGTCTATCAAGAAAAGATAAAACCAGCATAAGTAATGCGAGGGGTGACTTTTTCTTGCATCCAGCAAACACACACACAAAAAAAAATGCTAAAGCTAACGCGAGACCACCGGATGCATAAGCAAGTTGCAGTTTTCGCCAGAAAGGCGAAGCATTAATTGTCTATACGGAGTAAGGATAGTAGATTTATCGGCTGTATAAACTTGGACACATTCGCTTACTAACTGAGTTAACAAGCATGGTGTTAGCGCGCACAAGCAAACATGAATAGATCACACTAGATGGCCGCAGACAACCACTGTCAAAACGCTGGCATGAGCAAGCGTGCCAGCAGCAACGAGCGAAGGTTCGTGCGGTCTATTGCTTCAACGAAAACTGAGCGGCGAAAGCACAGCACATACAAAGGTCAAAGCCGTGTGGAGATCGCTTTCAAGATACGGTGCGCGCGACAGCCCTCAGTCGCGCAAAGTACAAGTACACAGTTGGTGGCAGAGTAGAAGCCCCCTTCCTTCCGCGCTGCCTTCCCGCTTTCCTCCTTTCGCGTGGGAGTCGCCAGTTCCCCTTGTGCCCGGATGCAAGATATGCATCCATTGCCTCCTCTCCCTCCCTCCCTCCCATGCCACCACGGCCTTTCGTGCGACCGAGATGTCGCGTTTGCTCTTCGCCGTGCGTTCGCTCTCTGTGAAAACGCGCGTCCCTCACGCACTTTCACTCGCACATTTCACTCGTTGATTAGAATTGGGTGCATCATTGCACTTTTTAGACAACTTGAATTTCGGTATTCAATTGTAACGCTAGGATCAACTTCAGGTAGCAAAAATCTGGAAAAAAACTTACAATCGAGTAAATACGGTACTACCCCTCATTCCCAAGGCAATTGAGCAATCACAGGGCTTGAATACCCTTCAGTAAGTTTTTTTAGGAAACTTATGTTCTACACATTGCATAGCCTACCTTGAGAAAAAATCTACAGCACAGTGGATGGAATGCAACGCTACTGAGCACGAGATCGCGGGATCGAATCCCGGCCGCGGCGGCCGCATTTCGATGGAGGCGAAATGCAAAAACGCCCGTGTGCTTGCATTGTAGTGCACATTAAAGAGGTGGTCAAAATTAATGCGGAGCCCTCCACTACGGCGTGCCTCATAATCAGAACTGGTTTTGGCACGTAAAACCCCAGAAAGAAGAAAGAAGAAGGAATGCAACAGGGTGTCACTGATACATGGACCTCACATCTGCGCTCTTCATAGAAGAGCATGTGTGGTGTGCCGACTGTAGTGTGCTGACTGACGTTCGCGATGGCCGTTCGCCTGGCTGTCCTCTTCTTTCAGCAGCGTGGTTGACTCGGATGCCCGCCACGCTGACAATACGGTGTCCACTCAACTGACGCAGGTGATGTCCAGCTGACGCACCTCAGCTGCAGCTATGAGACGGTGTGGGCCTGCGACACCAAAGGTACAGTTTACATGCGCATTGGCTCCCTGCGGCCGCCGGCTCCCCGTACGTTGCCACCGGCCTGGGTGCCAATCGAGTCGGGTTACCAGGAGGAGTCACCGTTCATATCCTCGGTGAGTGGACCTGTACCGACTGCATTTGCTGTGTGTAGCTTTGGGGCAGTTATCGATGATGTCGTAAAGCCTTCGTGATGTCAGATTGAATGTGTCTATGTATATAGCTTCTGCTGACTGTGGACTCTCTTTAGGATGGTTATGATAAATCGTGGCGAAGAGACGCCCATACCGACCGAAAAAAGAGACACACTAGCGCCAACTACCACCGAAGGCTGGTAGTTATTGCTGCTATCTTTGTTGGTAGTTAGCATTTGTTTGTTGTCCCTATTTCTGTCCATCTATGTGTCTGTGTGCTAGGTTATCATAAACGCTAAACCAACGAGCCCAAACATCTACAATTTGTAGGATGAGCTATGGGAAGGCAAGTTCTGTGATAAGCTAGGTAGTTTAGGGTCATTTGCATAGATCCTGTGAAACCTGTGAAGTTCTGATAAGACTAAGAAAGTATTAAGGTCCTCTTGTCTTCATTTTTGGAAGTCTGCTGTATATATTTTTATTTTATTTGCAGCAGTATTGGTACAGGAGGAGGTTTGGGAATTATGTAACTGCCAAGCGGACCTTCTGTTTGTATGTATTCACAATATCAAGTGTAACACTTACTAATTGGCAACTCAGCAATAGCGACAATTGAATTGAATTGAATTAACAACTTTATTGAGGGTCCTGCAAAGTTAATTCGGGGCGGGCCTAGGCTTCGGCCGCGAGCCCTTGGGCTCGGGCGGCTTCCTCGGCTCGCTGGACAGGCCCAGAGTTGATCTTCTAATGCGGAGCTTAGCAGAGCTGCCTCCCAGCGCGCCCTGCGGTTAGAGACTGCCTCCTCGTGGTTCCTGTGTATTTCGTCGTTTAAACTCGAGCATTCCCATAGCATGTGTCCCAGGGTGGCCCTGGCATCGCACGCCCTACATTTATCCGTCGAATAAAGATCTGGGTAACATAGACGAAAGATCACTGGATTTGGGTACGTGTGTGTTTGCAGTTGTCTGCGACAAATGATAATTTTTTAGTAAGCAGGAACATTAGTTGCACGCAGTGTAGGTAGTTTTCACAATGTATATTACATTGGAAAGAGCAAAAAGAGTGAAAAGTGCATCAGAAATTCAGATTCCTTTATTTAGTATTCCTTCCTCTTTACAAAGAAAAGAGTGAATACTTCGACAAGAACAAAGAGCTACTACTACAACAGTAGCTTGAGGGGACTCTGAACGGGGCCACTGTTTTTCCAAAACAGGCCGAAGTGGCGGGGAATGAAGTTTTAAGATGAATGCAGGGAATAAAACTTGTTTGACGTGAGTGAAACAAAATTTAGATTTCCTCATGTGCAAAAAATATAGCAATCTCATAATGGAAAGGAGGAATAAGGAACATTAAGGAATAAAGCCCTACGTCAGTAACATGAAAAGGATACACCGTTTTTGAATACGCATTGATAAATGTGTACAGGATGTATGTTCCACTTCAGCAGCCCTTTATTATAATTTTTGCTTCTACTGTTTTGTTGTCGTCGTTCCTCCCATCTGGTGCAGCTGCAATCGTCTTGTCTTGTCCCATAGTATTGTTTTGCTTTATTTCTTATTTATTTATTTGTCTGTCCATACCGCCATGCCAATAGTAAAATGTCAGGTTTTTGTCAGAATCAAGTGAATAAATAAACTAAATGTGCTGTGAGAGGGACATAAAGCAGTTTTCAAGTTGCTTACACTGGCCATGTTTGTTTCTGTTTCGTCGTCCGGTCACCGAAGTCTGCATCAGAAAACCCCTTTTCGTTGCCTTTTGAGATTTCAAGGTTTCTGAAGCCCCACCTCACCAAGGTATGTTGGGCGTCACACGAACGTTCTTCCGCATGTGTTGACTTCTCTAACCCCCTTCTTTGAGGTCGCATGCTGCTGACATCTCTCGGGTTCGTCTGGAGGGAGCTTGGTCGCATGTCTACCTATTCTTTCTCTGCAGACAAAGGCTTGCACATGCAGTGTAGAGCATTGGTTGATCAGCTACAAAAGAGTACCGATTGTTGCATTCTTAAAGTTGCACCAAGAATAGCATTAGCCTTTTCTGTTGATGAAGATAAGTCGCTCGAACTGTGGAAATTTGTGTTGTGCTTTCATCATGTCATCGACGTACTTTACTGTGTTCAAAGGGAAACTTGCTGTAAAACTATTTTCTTAATAAATGTATTGCTACAGGCAGTAGCGCACTCAGGATATCTGCCAGGGGGGGGGGGAGTTAAATTTTTGTGTGGGGAGGGGGGGGGGGAAGCAAGCACTTTGCATAATATGCAATTTCCTTGCTTTAGCCAGAGGAATCCAACAGCAAATAAAATGCCTAATAATTATAATAATGACACCAAGGATGATGACGATGTTTATTTCTTCAGCGTTTTACTCAAAGTAATTTAAGAGTGAATGAATAAATACAAGACAGTGATAGAGTGTTTCTGTTAATCAGGAAAATTCGACCTCAAGCCACCTCCTGAATTGGAATGACAATGTGAACAGAGCGCTGAAGGTACACATTGGACTGGTGTGGCTGGACGCGTGGGGGGGGTGTTAACTCGGCCTCAGGGGGGGGGGGGGGGTTACAACACCTGAACCCCCCCCCCCCCCTCGTCGGTGCGCCACTGGCTACAGGCCAGTTTCATTGCGGATGAAAAGGTTGAGTCTGAAAATACAACGATTTTGTTTGAGCTAGTGCTGGCTGTTGCCTTTTAGCCAGTACAACATGTCTGTTGATAAATATATCTGTATGAGTGTTTCCACACAACAGTATTTACTACATGAAACTAGTGCTGTTTGAGTTCTTTTATTTTAGTTTTATTTTTCATATAATTTGTAGTTCTCGCTCTTTTTTTTCTCTTTCTTTTTCTTCTCATAACTCCAATTGTGAGCACTTATGAATTTTGGAGGAGAGATATACTGCTGCAATTTTTTTTCTTTTTCTTTTTGTTAGAAACAAAAGCTTTTGTAGAGTGAAATATTGCTTCTGAGCAATATGGCCAAGAGTGTTCCAGAAGATCAGTTGTTGATTCTAATCTGCATAAAGCAGCAACTCAAAGAAATTATAATGGATTTACTACTTTTGGAAACGGGCGCTTTAGGACAGAAACACACAAGGGCATTGCGTGTTCCTGTCTCGTGTCATTGCTTTGATCAGCTCATATGTAAAGTTAAACTGGAGAACTGTAATCTGTAATGTTAGCTTAACCGTAACGTCAAAGTGAACACAGCGCTATAATTAATGGCAGCGTTCCACCACAATTAGCATAGGAAGGGGGTGACAATGTAGGTTGAAATTTATGGCATTGGTGAGCATTGGTCGTGTTTGTTGCTGCTAGGGATGTCGCTACTTAGTACTAGCTGCATTCATAGAATGCCCCTTAGTACTCGATTACAATTCTTTCGTTATACGCATTCCTTCAGAGCAAAATCAAGAAATTGCCATATTTGACAACAGTTGCCATTAATGTTTGTCGCTTCAACTTTCAGCCTGCTAGGCTAACCATATTTCATTGCTAACACCTGCTTTTTCCTTTCTTAACCAACTTGGCCTTGGAATACTAACTGCCTGTGGTGGGAAAAGGTGCTTGATGGTTCTGCATTTAATAAGACTCGTTTCTAGGCTAGTTGGTCCATTGCGCTGAATAAGAGATGCAGTGCAACATTGACTAGGGCGCACTAAGGGACACCCAGGGACCGGCACAAAACACGGACTGATTGTACGGGTCTCTGTGTGTCCAACGACGGTGCCTTTTGAGCTAATTTGGTTCATGATTACTGTAGTGTACAGCTTCAATTTACAGACAGTACACAAAGGAGGCAACATGACGTGTGGGTCGTTATAACACAGTGATCGATTTTGCTAAATTCTATTCCTTTCTTACGACTGGCCGATCAGGACGATAACGTAGGCAGAGCAGAGCTCGCACCCCTGATGAAGCATGAAAAGGAAAAAGATCGAAATAAGATTGTCACGTTATCCCAGCCATGGCTGGCTGCAGTGTTGTTGTGTTGCCAGTTTCGTGTCCATAAATTTAGGCTGTACGTTATGGGTGACCACGCCTGTCCTTTTGTTCCTCCTTGCATATGTTGTCCTGCATCTTTGCTCCAGCGTTGTGCATTTCTGGTGTCAGTTGAGTGCATTCCACCGGCCTTCCAGGTGTACGTGGGTCCCCGAAACTACATGGTGTGGGCGCTGGATAACCGCAAGCACGTCTACGTCCGCGAGGGCATCTACCCCGAGCTCCACATTGGCACCAGCTGGGTAGAAGTTCCGGGCGTCCAGGCGCGCCAGCTCTGTGTCAGCGAGAAGGCTGTCTGGGCGCTGACACCGTCGGGTGAAATCTTTCGGCGCTTCAACATCTGCAACACCAACTTTGTTGGCGACTACTGGAAGAGGATACCGGGCCATGCTGCGTGTCTGGCTGGTAAGCCACCTGTTTCGCTGCGGTCTCCATTAACACTTGTTCTCACGTGATGTCAAATTGTAGTAAAAAATTGGGACGAGAATTGGAACCTGGCTTAATGAAAATTTCCATCTCTTGATTCTGCCTTCCGGTTGAAGCATTTCCATGTGCTCTCCACTAAGTCCGCATGTTATCACATTATTTTTACAGAGTTAATTGATGAGCATTCCGCATGAATTCCCAAAAATTTTCATTAAACTGACACAGTCCATGCCCGTTACAATGGATCAGCATACAACATACAACAAACATTCTTCTCACTAAGTTTGGTCTGCCTATATTATTGATGCAACAAATTCTGCTTTTAACTGACCTGGCTTTAACGGAGTATCGGCTACAACATCCAAAATTTTGGCCAGGTATTGTCCAAATGGTGCATATACAATGCACTTTTCAGCAGCAACGCATGCTAGCGGAAGTTTGCTGCATGCAACTATTTTTGGGCACTTGCAAAATGTGCAGAAATGTATTTTTATTTAAGGAATGAATAACGGAGGGGACAGACATAAAACATTTTATTTAGACAGAAAGAAGTAGAATTGAACCCACTTATACAACTATCGGTTTTGACGATATATTGGATATAACAATGAGTAGCTGCGGCACCGTGACAAACTTTCATGGGTGTTCTATGGTAAAATAAAGCGCATACTACAAGCTTCCAATGCCGCATTATTGGTTATAACAATCAAATCTGGCTACTGGGTATCTGCACCAAGAAGAAAAGGAACGAAAAATGCTGGAAATAAAATTCAGAGGACGCTTAAGCTTCGTCTTTAAGAGTGGAACGCGATAGCATTCAAAGGTCCCTAACTGCTTCTCACGCTTCCTGGCAACTGCAGCTTATGTAACTGAAATGTGCACCGGAAAACACTGGCGACGAACGCTATGCACAAAGGCGAGCTTTCTGGTAGAAACACGGCCTCTTGCGTGGGCCGATCTTCTGTTTCGCACTTTTAATATTTCAGTCTGAGAAGACATAAAAGGCATGTGCTGTCGGTGTTTTGTTTCATGACATTTGTTTGTGGGCTGTCATTTTAAAAATTCCAAGGAATAACTTTGTAAAGAATGTAAGACAAGGTATGAGCAACTTTAGTGATAGAAGAAGAACTTTAGAGCCATATAGAATATTTTTCGCTTACGGGACGGGACGCCTAGGCCGGCTAGGATGCTGACGCTGGATTTTCTGCGACACGAGGCCCTTAATGCTTTTGCGTTAAAACACTAGCTGTGGCCACTGCGGCCACATTTCAATGGGGGTGAAATGCGAAAATACCCGTGTACTTGGATTTAGGTGTACGTTAGAGAACCCCAGGTGGTCCAAATTTCCCTGAGTACCCCACTACGGTGCGCCTCATAATCAGATTGTGGTTTTGGCACGTAAAACCCCATAATTTAAAACACTAGCCGCAAGCTTCCCGCTACCGTGTGCTGCACTGATGCCTCGCCAGCTACGGAGAGCACTACAATGCAAGTGGCTCACTTCTGCCCAGTGCTGCCGAGCAAGTGCCATGGCTGCCGCTAAACCTAACCCACTTACTGAGTAGCATTTAACAGGTTGGCTGTGGACTGTGCAAAATTTAGCATGTTTTGTTTTGTCAGTGTTAATATCCATTTGCCATAAATGGCACCACTTTCTTAGCTTCATTAAAGTCTACTGCAGTACTGTTGTATATAGTATTATCATTACATAGATCTTTGTATCATCATCAAAAAGCAGAACGGAAGAGGTTAGTTCAGACGCTAAGTAATTAATATATATTAAGAAGAGGAGGGGATCCAATACTCTGGTCCCTGAGACACTCCCGATAAAACTTTGGATAGCTTAAATTCAGATTCACCTATTTTAACTGTTTGAACTCTGTTTGTGAGGAATTCGTGGTTCCAGCACATTGAATTTTGCATCTAGGTATGGATTTCCAACTTTGAAAATTAAACACTGATGAGGCACTCTGTTGAATACTTTGGCAAAGTCAATGAATATGGCATCAGCATAAAGAGACTTATGAAGTTCAGTAATTAGATTATATAACTGAGTTAAACACCATCGATTATTCTGAAACCACGGTAGTTTTCGAAGAGCAGTTTCTTTGTGTCTAGGTAGGTCATTATATGATTGTAGGTCATCAAATAATAGTAGCTGTAGCATTGAGCTACAGAGGAAACCTACAAGGATTTCTGTGAAAGAAAAGAAGCTTTGCATTTAAAGAAAAATTCGTCCTGGTTCAGGAATCGGGCACGGCCAGAAAACAAGCCACGCATGTTTTTCTTTTGTAGCCTTCTGCTACTCTTGAAGGGGCGGCAATTCTTTTCCGATTTTCGTAACTTTTGTTTTGTGATAGTGTTAGCTTGCCTGACGTCGCCAATTCTGTTGTGTGCAGTGTCCGTCGACGACAGGCTCTGGGCCGTTGCCGCCGATGGCTCGGCACTGCAGCTATCCACCTGCGAGCTGCCATCTCGCATCAACGAAATGGATACGTTAGGGCTCTCCGCTTCTGCCGAAAAGACCGACGCCGACATGGACGGATGGGAGCTTGTTTGACACCCTCACTAGAACATCCCGCAAACTTCTTGGGCATTTCTACGAGTCATCGTTTCCCGCAGAAATTAGCTTTATGCTCCGTTTTTTTTTTTCCTTCCGTTTTCACCGCTGGCATTATTATTAGCGGCATTAATGCGCAATACTTTGAAATGATGCTGCTGCAATAGCGTGCGCAAGTGGGGTGATGTACAGTCGGCGTCAAAAGTTTGTGGGACGCAGGTCTCAAGGGAAAGCCAAATCTAACTCCAGGTTTATCTCGCAGCCAGTAAAACACTGGCACAGGTAGCCTTGGAAGTCCTTGCTTTGTGCCTCAGGCTGGGGAAATTTGTTGTCGAGTTTTACTCAGGTCCTGGCGCCCCAGAAACTTCTGACACCAACTGTAGCACTTGCATTGAAGCATGTGAACTCTACACATGTGTGCTGCAAGGCAAACTGCGTTTTGCATCAAGCCTTAGTACGTGACATCGCAGTAGGGGTCTTAATGTGTGGGCCATGTATATATTCTGTAAGGCTCACATTTTGAACTTTGTTAGGCCTTATCTCCGTGTTTAGTGGCTGGAGTGTACTTCTGGCATGGCCACTTCCTCGTTTTTCTTTATACGGAGGATGCGGTTAGATGAACTACTTGTGTTTTCGGTATATACTATGTAGCCTTAAAAGGTGCGTGTTTTATATTTTCTTGAGTATTTTTATGTCACATATTTTTGTGAATGCTTTCCTCTGTTTTCTAGGCCCCATGAACTTTTCTAGGTGAAGCGGGGGTGTGTTGCACAGTTATTTATTTTTTACGCACCGATACAATGAAGTAGATGTGATTGTGGAGTCCTAGGACTGAAATGTGCCGTTTTGTTTTTGTTTGTTGCTCTTTCTTTGTCGTCGTCTCATTGGAATATGCCTGCATTTACACCACATTTACGTGAGGGAGTTGAGAACAGCTAAGCTGAATTTCGCATGCTCAAATGCTAAGTTAATGTTGACTGCCTAAACAGCTTGCCGTTCACAGGAATGTTGGTGTGAAATGTTTCG
This sequence comes from Dermacentor silvarum, assembly GCF_013339745.2. NCBI lineage: Eukaryota > Metazoa > Arthropoda > Arachnida > Ixodida > Ixodidae > Dermacentor > Dermacentor silvarum. The sequence continues at coordinate 33,740,077 of NC_051160.1, forward strand.
ATGCTGATTTGAATTCGATGCAGCGGCATTCGATGCTGACTTGAGAAAAGACAGTGAAGTATTGCTCACCCCTTTTTTCGCTTTGTGCCTCGAAGTCCCAAATCCTGTAGCTTAACAGTGCGCTGTACGTACGTAAGCGTAGACGGGAAAACATAAGTAGCCTGCCTGATATAATGGCTTTTGTAGAGATCTTGATGTAAAGTTTTTATCATAGAGCAAATCGTCGAGTAAGAGAGCAAGTGCGTATACACATATTGTTAATTTAGCCCTTTACACAAATGACAAGTGCCTACAGTTTTTATGAGAACTTGTAAACAGTAGGTGTTCGTACTGAGAAAGCAAGATTTTATGGCAAATATTGCACTCTTGCATTGTGTCAGCAAACCTTATCAAGCGAATTTCATTGATTGCATGAAAATATACAACATGTTCGCGATGCATGCTGGGGGATGTCACAGGGATGAAGACGTGGCGACTTCTGTGGGATCTTATTTCAAGCTGAATTTAATTTGTCATCACATTGTTTTAAATTGCCAAACTTTGAAGGCAAATTGAACATACAGACACCTTCAGAAGTTGCGTAGCTAAGCAACAACATTGTACTAAGAGTTACTACTGTTTGATGGTTCCCTATGAGTGTAGTTGGTTTCATACTACAGGCAAACTGGATTGACTGTTTGCACTACTTGCATACAATAGCATAAAATTATACGTAAAAAAATTATATAAACCTATGGTTCAACATAATATTACCTGTATGCCTCGTTATCTGAAGAAAGATATAAAGGATTTATGTCGTAGTATGGCATCACAGATTTAAAAGACAGCAAAACGTGCAGCAATACATTTCCACAACCTGCATTCCCACAGTTTCTACACTAAATTGCCTGCACTCGGTCTAAAAAATTGTGAATCATGTATTGGAAACAGAACAATGTGACAGTATTTATAGGGCTCCACATAGCAATAACTCCATATAGCCACAGTACTATATGAACATTTAATACAAGAATGCATAAAGGGTAGGGCGGTGTTGGTAGTCCATTACTTTTAACATGCCAACAGATATTGATAAAGGCAAGACAGAAGATAGTATTCTGCGCTTGTTGTTTCTCCTGTCTTTGTGTTTTTTTAATGTGCTCTGCCAAAAATGCAGAGCAGGTGGTGTCACGGACCTGTATCGTCTTGAAATGTAACGCCCACTGTGATACGTTTTTATGCCTGCACTGCGTAGCTTCCGTAATGCTGCCCAGCAAGTTGGACACCGAGTAGATGTGGCAGCAATCGCCGTAACAATGTAGCATAAGTACTCGGTAATTTTTATGGGTACTGCTCATTTCAGGCAGTAAATCCATTTTTAGACAACAAATATGGTCCGTGTTCATTATATCAACACTGGGAAAAAGTAAACTTCTGGTTACACAATACTAGCCATTACGCAACAGCCACAAACTTTCCAATTCTTAAAACTTGTAGTCAGATGCTAAGTGTACACTTCTGTTATATTGCTTGCTGCCTTAGGAAACACCTCATTGTTCCCACACCTGAGTGGTAGCTCTGTTTTCGAGAACCAGTACTGTGATAGAATAGCGGTGCTTTTGCTTCAAAGGCTGTTTTGGTTGAACGTTAGAAATGTTGTGAAAGTTGTGCTTTGTTACAATCACTCACTCTGTTGTTGTTCTTATGATAAGACGAGCTACACTTAGGTGTGCGGAAATTAGAAAAATGGTTCAAGCATGCAAGTGTAGCATTTGGGAAAGCCTTTGTCGTAAGATAAGGGTCTCATTTGCCTTTATTCTTTGTATTTTTTTTTGAGTGTGATAACATAGCTGTAGATTTCTGAACGGCTATAGTGATGTACATTCTGCGATGTTTTTTGAACGCATGAAATAACTTGAGTTTTTCGAATAGCGAAGTGTTTAAATCGAATACAAGTATTTAGAAATTGTGGGCTTCAAATAATGATCAAAATTCTAAGTATCTTTCTACTTGTAAAGGTAGAAAAAGAAACTTAAGGGAAAAAATTTATTTGTTACCTTCAATCCATGCACTGCTATTCAGAAGTGACTTCATCTGGGCTGTGTGAAAGTGAGCATTAAGTGAAAAGTTCTGGCAACTCTTGGTTTGCTTCAGATAGCTATGCAAAGTTGTCAGTTGACCAGGTGCAGTCGGAGTTAAATGTTTGCAAGGCATGGGTTTCACAAAAAGACAAAAATATCCGCTCACTTCCTGCATTCAGCGTTAAGTTAGTGGAACACAGCATTAGTCATACGGTACTGCAGCAGACACCAATTCTGAACTGCAGGCTATGTGTCTAAGCCAAGAGATTGTCTTTTCATGAATTGCACACCCTGCAAGCTTTTGATGGCAAGACTACATGGGTCTTTTTTGATTCGGATGATCGTAGTAACCACATAATATTAAGCCGTGATTGAATATTCAAAGTAATGGAATGTGAAGTTCCTGAATTGAACACATCAATCAGAGATAGAATAATTTCATTCATATTCTAAACTTTGTATGTCCATGTACTCCTAGCAATAACCTAGTAGTTTTGCATTCTTGTTACTTTCTTTTTTTTTTTCATAGCCACAAAACTGTCTTGCAGTGAAGCGAGTTTTTGCTAGGGTGAGCTTTACCAGACTAGTAGTGTACGGGTTTTAAAATGGGCCACATTTTTAGATAACCCTGCCCTTCTATTTTGGACATCTGTAGCACTATTTAGAAAAATGTAATCCAGTAAGATGCTGTGTGCTTTGAAAAACACTTGTAACAAAGTATGCAATACTGTGTTCTGTATCTATTTGTAGTTGGACGAGTGATGAGTGAAAGCTGTTTCTCTCCCTGGTTGACCCCCGAGTATGTTGCCTGTGTTGGTGTCGCACGCCGCTAGTAAAACATAATCTAAGTTAAATGGGCTTCAAGTAAATGCAATTAGCAGAACACGTTGCAGAGTTTTGGCATATAGGCCGTCCAGCATTATTAGCATATAGGAAATGTCTTTCACTATCTGCCGCTCTCGAACACAAGATCTGTCGTTCACATAAGTAGTTGATTTGCACCATTCTCATTTTGCCAAAATGGTATCTATGTGCCCACTGATGTATTGGGAATATACCACGTTTTCTCTCGCATAACCCTCCCTGGTACATAATCTGTACACTAAGTGCTTGGAAAGGGGAAAAAAGGTGCTTAGCCTATCTATAAACAAATTGCAGTTTATGGAATACCGGGACAACAGAGAGACATGTGCTGCAGCACTGGTGGTGCCATCTTGTGACATCGAAGCCAACCAAAATGCAGAGAACATAGACTCCGAGATCAGGCATGTGCTAGTCGATCTCTGAGGCAACAATAATTTGCTACCTATCTGCTAGTTCAGTGGTGTCAGTAGCAACAGTCATTAGCATGCAGTGAATTTATTTATTCCCGTGAGAACAATGACGCAACGCTATAACATTCATAGCTCGTGTTCAAAACACAGAAGGAGGTGCCACCAGCACTGTTGCTGCCTTCAATAGAGAGTTTTAGATTATCCAGTACTCTGGTAAACGCAGGTGGACTGGGCGTTTTACCGGAGGGGCGGAGGCAAAAACGGTGAGCAGCCTAGCCTGCACTGGTGCAGCCACCTGGTGCGCAGAGCTCAACCAGACAATGACAGCTAATATTGCATAACCAAGTTATTTTGCTGTGCTGCTGGTGTAAATTTTTGGCAGCAACACCGATTACCCCGCTACCGAAAATTTACACCAGAAGCGAAATAGGATACACTTGGTTACTGCAATATTAGCTCTGTGTTTGTCTGATTGAGCTCTGCACCACGAGCTGGCTGGCACCATGCAGACCGTTCATGTGCACCTTCACTGAACCAGTAAACAGTCACTGAACAGTCAATTTGCGTTTACCCAAATACCGGACGTGCTAAAAATCTCTTAATATCTCCAGTGTTCTGGTATTCTGCCATAGGTTGACGGACTTTTTCAAGTTTCCTGCACCTCACGTACCCAAGAACCCTTGGGTTTTGCTAAAACCTAAGCGACTTGCGTGTGCAAACGCAACGCAAGCCTCTTGCGTGCATCTTGAATTTCTTGAATTTTGGTGACTGCCTTATACGCCCTGAAAATACAGCAAATCGGTCCACTTTGCTTAGTGGTGTTGAATGTATGCGAGATATTTCGGCTCTGCTTGCATTTTAGGTGCGAGTGTGTGTGAAGCGTCATAAGTGGCATTTGTCACCGGCATCAGTATTTCCTGTTGATCTGCCAGCTTCTGGTGCAAAACGGTAGACTATTTTTGAACCCCTTTTTATACATCCAGCATATATGCTTACTTGTAGCAGTTGGTCGCAAGAGAGGCTGCCGGCAAGCAATATGCATGTATTTCTCGCTCATAAACTTGACATTCCGCCCAGCTGTGTAACACGGTAATTTTATTTTTTCCTATTGAGATGTGCATGTCTTGTACCACAAGCATATGATAAGAGGGGGAAATTTACCGCGGGGCCAACTCCATTTCCCTATACAAATACATGTCAAATGCAGAAATGATATCAATAAATTACCGCTAGATTGACTTGAATGAGAGAGCAAAACGCTTATTAACTGTTGTACCCGGTACTCTGGTAAACCGTTCATGTGCTACATGAAAGTGTTTTTCCGAGCATCAAAGAAGCCTGCGAATACACTCAAAATTCCCGCGCAACTGTCCGCTCGAGGCACTTAGCGTGTATTCACAGGCTTTTTTCACACTCGGAAAAGCACGTATTGAGCAACAGAAAGCTGTATCGGGAGTTTTTCATGTTGCTCTACAATTTTCTCATTGACACTATATTGAATTATGTATTATATTCGAGAAGGTGATTAATTAATTAAGACTAATTATGTTGTTAGGCAGAATGCAAAAAATAACCTGAGTATCTCCAAGCCACGGCAAACAAAATTGCCTTGGTTCTGTCCAGCTACGTGGCATATGCATATTTTTAAATCTTGGTGTATGATAGTTGTGACACCCTGTATAAGAAAGGTAGAGCAGCAAGCTGTCATACATGGCTCACCGGTGGGCAGAAGTCACTTTAAAAGGATCCAGTTGCTTAATGTAACGACTGAGCTCGGTAGCCCAGCAAGGCGGATCTTTCGCTGTGACATTTCTGTGTAACAAGGAAATTGAGCTGCGCTGTTCATTGACACCGAGCCATGCGGGTGCAGGATTGAATGAGCAAGTGGATGCATTTCGATTTGGATGAAATGTGCTGAGAAAAGCTGCACTCTGCCGACTGTAGGAAGCAGAATTTTGAGTTAAGGGTTGAGTGGAGCGCCGATTTCTCTCTCCATAGTTACTAAAATGCACAAAATTGCCTCAAATTGATACATGATAAGCACAGAGGCACAAAAATTTGCTAACCTGTAACTTTGCACCAAAAACAGATATCGCACTTCTGTTAACAGCATCTATTAGGTCATCTGAAGCGGACAGATTGGGTGTATGAGGTAGCTAATGAACATAATCAAATTCAGTGCAGCGGAAGCTGAGCAAAACCATTTCTCCATTACCATGTGTTTGTATTTAGATAGGAGCTCCTCGGGTAAATCTTCCTCGTTCTAGTGGCTCTACACATGCTGAGGCACGTCATAAGTGAGGTGCACTTTTTTTTTTGCTCCTAGTTGCTCTCAGTTGTCTACAATAATAAAAAAAAAAACTTTCTTTTTCTCTCATTCGCTCTCGTCTTTGTCTCCATATAAGGGCTGAACTCATGAGAATGCCTTGAAAGATAACTCTGCCTGAAATGAACAAGACTACTCGTGTTTTAGCGGTGCACAAGATTGGCATAGAAGCCAGCAATAAAAAATGTCGAATATTTGCACAAAATACAAAAAGAAAAAGAAGGTCGCAGTTTCGCGCAAAAGGCGAAGCTTGGTCAGTGATGTAGCGACGTACTAGACCTCTTACGCGAAGGCTAGTAGTTTTGTGGGCAGTATAAATTGCTGTTAACATTCACGTACAAACAGGCATGGTGTCGTGCGCCTAAAAACGCACCAAGCCGGCAGCAGGGAGCTCACATGCTTGTCTCAAAGTGAACTTTCTGTGCTGCCGCTTTTTTCACCATTTCAACTGTGCTGCGCCTCCAAGAGAAAAGTTAACTTTATCCGAGATGCGCATGCAAGCGCACATTATAGCCGCCAGCCTTCTCTGCTCGCCTTTCGCCCTGGCACCCGCGGCAGGTCGCGTGACCTCCAACACTCGGAGTGCGGGCCGCATGAACGCTCGGCTGCGCAGGCCGAGTGAATGCGGCTAGTGTATGTGCTCCTGTACAGTGTGTGTCAAGTGGCGCATCGACCGGGGGGGGGGGGGGTAATTCGGGGGTTGTAACCCCCCCCCTGAGGCCGACTTAACCCCCCCCCCCCTTTGTTTAACCCCTTTTCTTTCCTTACGCATTTGAGTGCTGCAACTAAGATGTAAGACGCGAAATCGTCTGCACACTCGCAAAAAGCGCATTTTCTTTTACAATTTCCAGTGAAGAAATCGAAATTAGTGCTGTTTAGATGGTATTGGCAAACTGTCAACCCCCCCTGGCAGAGAACCTGGGTGCGCTACTGGTGTCTGTACATACAAAGGGTGTTCAATTTTAAGTACACGTTTTACGGAATTTTTAGAAATCGCCTGTGGCAGGTAGCATAATTCTTATCGTTGAGCTGGGTTATTCGATGAGGCGGATATTAGTAGCACGAGAAATCGAAACACATATTTAACCAATTGAAAAAATCACTAATTAACTTCTTGGTTAATTACTTTATGGCACATATTGCAATTTACAAATTGTAGCCGGTGAGTTTGCAAGACGCATACATTTGGAATGAATTTCCAGGATGGCACCAGTTTGGAGATATGCGCCATCAGAACTCGCCGTAAAAATGCACTGTTGTTCGACTTGTTTACCAAAATGCTGTTGTATACAATGAAGCACAAAAGTAACTGGAACGCCCTTGTATTTCGTCCCCCACTTTGGAAAATAATATCTTGAAACTGGTGTCATCCTGGAAATTCTTTTCAAGTGGATGCGTCTTGCGAAAACTAAGGTGCTAGTAAGTAAATTAACTTAAGTGCACCATGTCTGCCAAATTTAAATTGACTCTGAAACACAGTGACCTCACTATTAAAAAGGACGTAGCCCCACGAATCTCCTGCCGCAATATTTTTCGAACCGTTCAAGTATAAGCGGAGTTAGAGGTAAATACCGCACCAATGCACGGCTTTCTCTCGCCTTTTGTCTCCGTTAGCACGCTGGAAGCTACACAGGGGTAGAGTTACCGAGTATAGACTTGTCGTGCCTCTGACTCATGAAGGGAAAAATTCCCAGCTGTGCTTATCTATTGCTTAAAAGACGCGAAGGCGAAAGCCTTGTAAAGCCTACTGTAATTCACCGTAATCCACCTTAATCCTCCTTTCTACACCTTCATCCTCCTTAAACCTCAATCGACCTTAATCCACCCTAATCCTCCTTAATCCACCCTAATGCACCTTAATCCACCTTGATGCACCATAATCCTAATTATTCCACATTTAGGATCATGGTCTAATTATTAATCAATCGTTAATTAACTTTGCTAATCATTAATAATCTCTTATACACGGCTGGACATGCTTTGCTTCGTTTCTGGCCTTCCTTGGGTCAGGTGACTTTCTGTACCTCACGGCGCGACCTTGAAACAAAGATCTCAGGCTTTCGCCTTAAAAACCAAGAGGGAGCATTACGTCACGCAGCCAGCCTTGGCCAGCGAACGCTCCCTGACGCCAGTCCGTTTGCTACCGCTTTGCTCAGTGTCGGCCCAATACGTGACCTCTTGCGTCGAGATCACGGAGCAAGAATCGAGATTTGCCTAGACGCTTGGTGCCCGTAGGTCTTTAATCAATTCGCGCTTGTTCGTGTGCATTTAGGGGGCCCTGCTGCAGCGCTGCATGCAGAGCGGGAACCCTAAAATTTACCGCGCGTTCTGACGTGACTATCACGTGTTGGGCCGACACGTTTGGCTTCCATCGCGTTGCGCGATGCTCCCTCCTAACTTTTTCCTACCTCCATGCTCTGACTGCAGAAAGCTAGCACTAAAACCTACCGCGCACTCTGACGTGACGATCACGTGTTGGGCCGACTCGTTTGGCTTCAGTCGGGTTTCCGCTCAACATGCCTTCTAACCACCATATACACAAGAAGGTGAGAGCATATTTAGAAGCGTTTTGGAGATGGTCACATGACACAAGCTACGCGTCACGAGAGGGATTACGACAGGACCGCATAAAAGACCTTGCCGCTCGAACGGCGGGAAGCTAGTGGCTATATTGATTCGCTTTGTTAGTAACTTTATCATCCCTGTAGACTCTCGAATTTGGGGATTATTACTCACGGGGGGCATTGTTCATTCACGTGTGGCTGCTGGAACGATGAACGTGGAAGAACCATCGTGAACAGCGTATACAAGCGGGGTCGCTGCCCCCGAAAAGTGAACCTTCGTCCTTAAATGTGCGCGAGTGCAGATAGCTGCGTATACATGCGAAAAATTAAGCCACTGTAGCTGCGCCGGGTGCCTTAAAAGTGACGCAACTCCCAAAGTAAGTCGTAACCACACGTTTTATTCCTTGGAAGCCTTCAACGTGCCGCCCTTGTTTTTCAACTTGCTGCTCCTGCGCTTTCCCTGCTTGGTCGGTTTTGCCGCTTTACACCGGAACACGTCGCACTGTCCCTTCTTGACTGCGCCGAACAGGACCTTGAGGCCCAGCCTCTCGGCCCACAGGTCGTTGACTCTGTAAAGAGGATTGCACATAAACTGTGAGTTGACGGCTGGCTCGTTAGAAAGCGCTGTGTGATTTTTTTCCCTTATTTTTCGTCCTGTAAAGTACGTGCGCGCATATAGTTAGGAGGCACGCGAGAGCAGACGAAAACATTTACTTTGGCTTACATATTGCGCAACATCACAACCCTAATCGGCCATAGCGCGTCAAAATAAAGGAACACACGCGCGTATCTATCAAAGCATCATTTTCATTAATTGCGCGGTAATTAGTTGACTATTACACGATAAAGTGAATGTCAATGTTTCATTTTTGTTTTAAATTTCGCGCGTACACTCCAGCGCTCGTACGTCAGCGTGACGTCACATATTTCAAAATAATTGTTCGTATTTTGATCACAGGGTGGTTTCCGTGAACGCTCTCGAAACGCTACGTTCAGTTTTTTTATTCCGTTAGAATGCAATCGAGTCCATCTTCACCTATAAAAAAAATGTCACAGTTTCGCCCTAAGGGCGAAGCAATGAATGCGATAGCAACACAGCAATGTCATACGAAGTAAGGTGAGCGGCTTTGGTAGCAATATGAATTGTAGTAAACATGAGCTGATTAAGTAAGCAGGTGTTCTGCGGCGTAAGTAGACCGACATGAAGAGAGACTCGATGACCACGAGAAGGCGCGTGTGAAACGGTGGTGTTGATGAGAAGCGCTTCCCGTGGGCAGCGCGTGCGAAGGGACACACCTGTAGCGCTGCACTGCCGATCCGGGCAGCATTGCATGTGTAGCGTGCGTTGGAAAATGTGGCCCGACTATTACTAACTGAATGAACAAGCGTGGTGTGAACGCGCACAAACATGAATAGATCACACTGAATGACTGCAGACAACGACTGTCAAAACGCTGGCACATAGCCTCCTATATATATATAGGAGGCTATGGTGGTGGCAGCGCATGCTGCATAGTGAAGTGCTAGCGGACCAACTCGGGGCTGTCCCGTTTGGCGGCAGAGGGGCTCGGCCTCTCTGTCCCGACGTGGGAGCGGCCCGCATCAGTCCCAGACTGATTCCTCAGGACCCAAATAAAGTTCTTCATACCACATATATGGCTGGCAGCAAGCGCATACGCCGCAGCGGCGAAGGTACGTGCGGTCTATCGCTTCAACGGAAACTGAGCGGCGAATGCACGGCGCATAAAGGTCAGAGCCGTGGGGAGATAAGAGACGGTGCGGGCGGAGCGACGAGCGCGGTTGTTGGCAGAGTAGAAGTCTTGTAATTATCTAATTTACAACTGTAGCTTCCCTATAACCGGTCAAAATGGCGAGAAATGGCCCATAACGGCATTTCAAGCAACCTATAGGTTTTGTGCATGCATTCATTCCAGCAAGAAATCCCGCGCGATATTTAAAAATATGCCACTTGACGACGCGTCCGCGCGCCAGTGATAAAAATGAAATTATGTACGTGCCAAAACCGCGATCTGATTATGAGGCACGCCGTAGTGACTCCGGAATAATTTTGAGCACCGGAGTTCGTTAACGTGCGCCTAAATCTAAGTACACGGGTGTTTTCGCACGTCGCCTCCATCGAAATGCAGCCGCCGTGGCCGGGATTCGATCCCACTACCTCGTGCTTAGCAGCCCAACCAAGGTAAATACATCTGGTAGCGAAGCTTCCATAGAAGCCCATACGTTCAAAACATGGTTGCTTACCGGCGGTTCATGGGGCTTAGCGCCATCTGTGTGCGGAGGGAACACTTCCGGTGGAAGAAAAAATAATTTGACGTCATGTCCGTCAAAAACAGAAGTGACGTCATTTTTGTTCTCATAGGCGCGAAATTTGTTTTTGGAGGCCTGCCATTAGAGCTGTATATTCAATTGCCCCGCCATTCGACTTCATGAGCGTTCCGAGTTTTCAGCGTGAAAAGCGATGCCGGAAAAGATCAGCCGTACGGGTGTCGAAATCGCATCGCTGCACAGAACGTACTTTCTTTGGAGGCCGACGAACGTATTGGGCGTGTTCGTCCTTTCGTCGGACGCCAAGCCCGTCGGCCAGCGCTGTTGCACGAAAACAACTAAAGTAAACAAGTATCTGACGGTCGCAACTCACTACTTTTGACTGCACAGTTTAAGAAACAATAAAACTACCCGCGTCACCTAATTCAGACAAACGTCGACATGCAAAACAACACAGAATGTGAGGGGTGCGTATTGTAACAGGTGAACTTTACGAGCGCGCCTTTCCACGCACTCCAAGAGTTGCATGGCATTGCAAGTGATAGCGGCGTCAACGCCCGCCACTATCGATGGGCGCTGGTGGAACCTGAAGAAAAGGTATTTATTGATAATGATCTAGAAAAATACAGTTGTATCTTTTCTCGCCATGCGTATATAAAATGAATTAGGAATATTATTTTCGTTGAATGAATCTAACTGCGTCTCGCTTTAATTTAAAAACGCTTTTTTTTCTTTCCCAGTGTTTATTCCCTCCAAACATAGTCGCGCTTCAATCGCTGCTCCCATAACCACCCTTGCTGATGTCGGTGACAATTGGTTTTGAACCGCTTTTCGCCCGAAGCTTCGCGACCTATGTGGATCGACCTTGGCCCAACACCGTATAGCCACTAAGCAACCACGGCAGGTGCGCCAGCGATAGCAGCGGTGTCAAACGTAAATCTCGTCGTCTGTTTTTAAATGCGAAGCATTTCTTGCCGGCGGCTCTGTCTGTTGTCCCGCGTCACACACCCCTACAGCGCATGCGCGTCCCCTTCCCCCTCTCTCCTCTCCTACGCTCCCCCCATCTCTCAAGGAATACTCTACGGAGCGGCGCCCGCGTGCCACACCCCCACAGCGCATGCGCGTCCCCTCTCCTCTCCTACGCTCCCCCTTTCTCTCTTCTAGGAATACGGAGCGGCGCGCTCGACAGGTGGTGCGACAGCTGCATACTCCGCTGGGGGCGCCACGGTAGTTCTGCAGTATGAAAATGACAGAGCGCGCGCGCCTCATTCTCTCTCCTGTGCAGCGCCGCGATGAGCGCTCGGTCGCGAAACCATCTCCCGCTCAAGCTAACCATCTCCCCGCTGCTTCGCATCCACACATGGTTCCCTTTAGCGGGAGATGGAGTAATTTTTTTTCTTCTCTTTTTTTCGATTTTTTTACACTACGTACGCCAGCAGCTTTTGTTTGTTTGCTCTTATTATATTTGTTTGTCTGCATCTAAAAAAAACTGTATACTTTTTTGCCACTTCCATTGTTTCTTATATTTCTACTGTATTGCAGTATAACGTTGTCTGATGACTCTTTAGAGGGCAGCTCTCAGGCGCCCGTTCCTGGGTTAGGCTTCGGTGCCCCTCGGCTTAACCGCGCGAACGCGCTTGTGCCACTGCTCGCGCCTTCGTGGTCGTCTTCCACAGCTGGCTCCGATGCCGCTCCTCGTGCCAGCGTTCCCATACTGATCCTCCCTCTACGAAGGCGCTAACGACACTGGCCCACTGCCAGCCGGTGCGGTGATTTCGGTCTCAAGTTCTTCTCAATATATCACGAAATGAAAATACTATACAGCTGCGCTCAAATTTCGCATTAGGGAATATCGTAATCGTCGGACATTTTATTGCGATAGCAATTATATGGGCACTCCAAAGCGGATTTCTGCCGTCGGCGTCTCCGTGAGGTTCCGTAGGACGTCAACGGCGATGAAATCGTCGCCGCGCTCCGGACGCTGCATATGCGAGTGAAAGGGCGCGAGGGACGCGCGCTTTCACGGGGAGCGAACGCACGTCGGAGAGCAAACGCGCGTTCTGCGCCGTGCTCCCTGAAGGGTTGCAGAATTAAGCGGCAAAACGCCGACGGCATCGACAACAGTTCTGCGCATTGCTGGTGCTGCTGCATGTCCAAGTTTATACAGCTGATAAAACTACTATCCTTACTCCGTATAGCTCTCTACTAATTTGCTATCACAATTGATGCTTCGCTTTCGGGTGAAACTGCGACAATTGATTTTTTTTAGCATTGACTTTTGATGTGTTCTATATTTCATTAGTTCATTCTGCTGATGTACTTCTGTGATGTATAAGTACTGCTGACCTTTAGCAATTATAAATTTTGTTGTAATTTCTAACCGAGGGTCGCGTTTTCGATATCGCTATGCTCTGCGGAATCCTCGTCTATATAGACGCATCTTGTAACTTTTATTTTTTACGAATAAACTGAAACTGTGCATCTTACGCATGTTCAGAACCAGGGCTTCACGTTACATAACTACAGAAGATGCGTGCCGAAAGCTGCTTGCGCGCCGGGGGAAAGCGCGGCCGCTCTTTCATAGGCTCCTATTTTACAAGGTTTACGTTTGAAGAACGCTTTAATCAATGGCGCGCTGACGCGTTGACACGTCACCTTTCCAAATTGCTCCGGCTTTTCTTTGTTCGGTGAAAAATAGAAAAAACGCTTAACCTTGCTACAGTGAACCTTGCATTCGGCCGCGCAACGCTTGAAACAGCGAAGCTGGGCGATCGTAGCCCCGCATTTTCCGGAAGAGCGCGCAAACTTTTCACCTTATTACTCATGATGATGATAATTTATTTTCAAGCGTCTCGGACTTACGGCCGTCACTGCGCGTTGCAGAGGGCAGCTTGCAACACCGACACCGCGTTGCAATGCCGACACCGCGTTCCAGCAGACGCGCTCCGTGAAGAGAGAGAGAGAGAACTTTATTCGTCAGAGTGGGGAGCTAGTTCATGGGCTCCTCAGGAAGGCCAGATGGCCGCCAGGCGATGCGTGACGGCGACCTCTTCGGCTCGCTCCACGGCTCGGAGTTGTACGTCCGGACTGGAGCTAAGCAGCACTTCCTCCCACGATGAAGGTGAGGGAGAGGCCAGGAGAGCGGGTGGAGGGGGATCCTCTTCGCAGTCCCAGAGGATGTGACTGAACGTAGCTAACTCGCCGCACAGGTGACATGCGTCTCTCTCTCGCTCTCATAGCGCGCAAAATCTCTTCACCTCGCAGAGCACGAGAGCGTACGAACGCGCCAGCTGTGGACGAAGACGACGGCGCTCGAACGCAATCATATGGTTCGCATAAATGCCTGTTCTGCAAGCGTGGCTGCATTCCTAGTGGTTACGACGCTCGCCTTGGGACCGGGGGTACGCGTGTTCGAATTCCGCCTCGGCAAGAAAGTTTCTTTCTCTTATTCCTTCATCGTTTCTAGATACGAACCACAAATTACGGCTGGCCTTAAACAGCTTCGCTGTTAAAAGAAGGACCGCACAACACCTAAGTTGCTTTAAAGGTTGTTGTCGGTCATATCTCCACAACTTTTGCACTGACAAAGCTAATTAAGTAAGTTAGCTGATTAAACTTCAAATAATCATTGGTGCAAACTGCAAAGAAGTACACTATTACTACCATTGGCAACGCCCATCAACATTCAGTGATCGCCGTTCAGCGCTCCGTATTAAAAAAAAATTCTTGACATTTAGTTGGGACATGTTTATAAACTGATGTGTCCTTCTTCCTCTTTCTAGGGTTTTGTGTGTCAAAACCAGTTCTGATTACGAGGAAAGCCGTAGTGGAGGGATCCGGATTAATTTTGACAACCGGTGGTCTTCAACGTGCACTACAACGCAAGCACACGAGCGTTTTTGCATTGCGGCTCCACCGAAATGCGACCGCCAAGGCCGGGATTCAATCCCGCGACCTCATGCTCAACAGCGCAACACCTTAGCTGACTCAGCCACCCCGGCTGGTAAAATGATGCTTCCTGATGACGCTGGTCGAAACATCCGATACAAACTTGGCCCGAGCGCCGAGACGAACAAGCAGACTTTTCACGAGGCTAGAGTAAGGTTTCATTGCTTTAGCCAATCTAAATAGGTTTAGTGTGACGTCATAGAGTACGTCTTTATAAGTACATTTCCGACAAGACGCATGACATGTTTTCGAAACTGGAATCGCATGTAGAACATAAATCATTATCGCTTCTATAGGCTTCAGCGAAGAGGTAAAGGCGACGTTAGCCTAGAATGGCCAGCTTTCAACCTTTCACACCTTGTTGTTAACAGTTCTGACGTCACTGCACGTCTATCGAAGCACGAGCAGATTGCCTTTCGGCGGTTCCTCGTCAGGCAGTCATCTTGTCCGACCCTTAAAACCATCCCTGCTGCATATACTCGTTTAGCCCCGGTCGAGCCGACTTGTTCACCTGTTCGCCTAAGAAAAAGATGATGCGCAAAATACATTTAGCTGCATAGTTTCATCCGAGAACACGTCCTGACTTGCACGCCACGTAAAGTGTCGTCATATCCGCGAAGATTGATGCTCCAACTACACGCGTACCATATGCCATGCTTTGTAAAAAGGAACAATGTGTTCACACGCAGAGCGTTATCGGTGTACTAGCTGTTTTTGTACGGGCTGCCTTCTTTCTAGATGACGTCAATACCACGCGATGCGCAAGTTTGGAAGTCATTACTAGGCGTTTGAATGCTATCGCTCCGACTGTGACGTCACCTAGAAAGGCGGTTGAGCCCCATTAGAAAACTGCGCTTTTGATAAAAAAAAAATAAAGAAGAAGAAGCGTGCGGGACTCTCGTCAATGGAAACGTAGAGATTATCTGCAGCCCCCGGAAGGCGAGTGCTAGTTTCGGTTTCAAGGAATATGCGCGCTCCTAGCGGTTGCCGGACATCCTAAGTTACTTAAAAAAAAAAAAAAAATTCTTTTTGCGAATTTTATGTCGGGCGAAGCGCGGGAAGTGATTGTCTTCGTGCGTCCGTCGAGCTTGCCTCCGCTCACCCTTGCCACTCGCTCAGCGATATCACAAGTTGGATCGCGCTCATTCACCTGCTTCCGTTGTCATGTCAAGTATGAAGATGGGAAATATAAGACAGGTAAACTTGTCAAATCGTGCAAGGAACGGAAAACCAGGCCAACGAAGCTTTAGACGAAGATGGCTAAGTCGCGGCATCGCATGTGTTGTGTGGCTGCGTGGTGTATTAACACCGGGATTTCCAGTTCTGCGAAGTTCTTTCAGGTTTCTTAATGACCACAGGTAAGCACAAGTATTTCACTCTATTTTCTGAGCAGGTATTCATTTTGCATGAGTAAACCAGTTCTGTGCAAGCCTGAGTGGACTGACGTAAGAGAAGTGTCGCTCCACTCATTCGTCATGACGGCAGCCGATCTGCTGCCGGTGAAATACTTGCAATGAAGGGCTTGAGCGCGTGTTTTTTGGGCTATACATTTTTTTTCACTCTATGCCGACATGTACAGCCAAGGTTTAAAAAAAAAGAAAAGAAAAGAAAGAAAGAAAGACGCAGCCGTGGTGGTTAATAATTTTCGCATTGGTTTGGATATTCTGGAATCTTTGTTCGCTCATTATGTACAAATTTCTCTTGTGAATGAAAATTGCTTCTGTAGATTAACACTTCCTCACTGCGTGGACGCCAGTCTTTTTCCAGTACGATATGTCTTTTACTTGTCTTGAGTATTGGCTGACTACTCGCCGCGGTGGCTTAGTCAGCTATAAGGCGTTGCGCTGCTGAGCACGAGATCGCGGGATCGAATCCCGGCCGCGGCGGCCGCATTTCGATGGAGGCAAAATGCAAAAACGCCCGTGTGCTTGCGTTGTAGTGCACGTTAAAGAACCCCAGGTGGTCAAAATTAATCCGGAGCCCTCCACTACGGCGTGCCTCATAATCAGAACTGGTTTTGGCACGTAAAGACCCCAGTATCAGTATTGGCTGACTGAGAAATTGGCCAGCTTTATAGTTGATCCACTTCACAACACACGAACAAAATTAACGAACGATGGTGCCAGGAATCGATTTTCTTTTTGCTAGCCCGCTTGTATACCGCGTACTAGTTGAACCACAGCCCTAAACGTGACCAAAAGTTCGAAATTTCAAAGCGGCTACTTTCACGAAATGACGAAATGCAACATTTCAACAGCGAATATTGGTAGTTAGCAACGGTTTGCTGTATAAATATTTATCGTTATAACTGCTTGGCGCTGGTGTGTACGCGCGATGCCTTAGTGACTTAAAATATGCATAGAAACTTGCAAGGTAAACGCGGCATAAAGAAAGCGCTTCCTAAACGCGACACACTTCAGCGGGTTCTGCTTCATGATTTGGCCAATATTATATATGTTGCCACGCGGCCAGCGGACCTGCAAGAAACCACGAACACAGCCCACTTGCATGCAAAGTGAGAAAGGAGGGCTTCCGCAGCAACCCTCCTCTTCCCAGCTGCGCGCCCTCTCCCTCTACCTTCTGACTTCATCAGTGACGTCATGGAGGCATTCTTTATTTGTGAATTGTTTACAGTAGGATATCCGGCAACCGCTAGCGGTGGAAGCGGCGCTGCCACCGCGTATCGGCTCGACTAAAGTCCCTAACGGCATGGGACCGAGTGTCCCAAGAGAGTCTACAAGGGAGGTATAGGGAGCTTCCGGCCCCTGCTATCAGCCTTTCCGCATAACGTCATGGCTCAGAGCGCGCAGACCGTTTGTTATATAGGAGGTGACGGTGAGCTAGGCGTACAGACACCATTTTCCCCTGAGCACTTACAGTGTGGACAGCGTGTAGAAGACCTTCTGGACCGGCAGGGACTCCGGCGCCTTGCCCTGCGCCGTCACCTCGCAGAAGATGCGCTGCAGACAGTGAGGGTCTTCGAGACTGTTCACGCCGAACTTCGCGATGGAGTCGAGGATCGGGTTCCGGTAAGCGGGCCCCGCGGCTTCCCTGCGCCTCCTTCCCGCCGGGCCAACGGCTCCGACCGCGGCCACCGGAAGGTTGATGACGCTGGGAACGAGCGCCGCCATGAGTAGCCCTAGCGGCAGCAGCCCCAGGAGCAGCGCCAGCGGTCCCTTGCCGCTGTGGTGCTTGCGCCGGTGCAGGTACGGCAGATGGTGGTCCAGGTCCGGGAAGCCGAAGTCGTCCGCGTAGTCGGCCGCCACGAAGCCCCCCTTGTAGTCGTAGTGGTCGCTGGACGCCGTCGCGTACCCTTTGTCTCCGACGTCCTTGTCTCCCAGCCGGCTGCCTCCTCCGCTGCCGCCGCCGTCGGCGGCACCCTTGTCCATGTCTCCGCGGTGAAGGCCCGATGAGACCTTTGAACTTTCGCTGGCCATCAGCAGCGGGTTTAGCGAGGTGTAGCCGTACTTCGTCTTGACGTACGTGGGCGGCGACGTTTCGGCCGAGTCGTAGTCCGCCTTGAGCGCGTCGTTCCTGGTCAGGTACCGGTCCCTGTGGGCTTCCTCCGCGTCCTCGTTTTCGTCTTCGTAGTCGTCGGAGGTGTAGTAGCCACCGCCGCCGCCTGACGGCTGCTTGAAGGACGACGTCGAAGTCGTCCCGTGCTTGAATGCCGACGATTTGCCGCCACTTGCGGTGTTCTTGTCGAAGTAGTAATCGATGGGGCTGTACGGCAGGTTGTACGCAAATGGTCGCGGCGTCGTCGTCGTAGTGGTTGTGGTGGACGTCGATGAGGTGGCGTAGTAAGCGGCGGCGGCGTAGGCGGCCTGGCTGCTCGCCGAGCCGGTGTAGACCAAGTTTGCAGAGCTCAACTTGTGCGGGGCTGTAAATAAAGGAGGAGGGGGGGGGGTGTACGGATGTTATACGCCATAATGTGGTACATTATGGTACATAATGTGGCCTTAATGAGGACAGCGGAAGCGGCTAGACAATAGCATCTGGGCCGGTGTTTTGTAGCGATGCCTTTCCGGTAATAATGCCTTTTCGCGCTTTGTCAGTGGTTGGAGCGACGGTCCGCTCGCGTTATCAACGGGATCAGCCGGCCGTGAGTAGTGTATGATAAGACTAGAGTGGAATAAGTCATAATGCCTCGCTACAAAATCGCGGCCCTGAACTTGAGACCCATGCTTGACTTACCCCCGTATTCAGAAATGCAACTTCGCTTCAAGTCCGTGCTTGACTTAAGTGACGCCTATTGTGAACGCGCCGAAGCAAACGCATGAATGTCCAGGGCATGTTCACGCCAGGCGTCCTTTAAATCAAGTCAAGCATGGGCTTCAAGCTAAGTGGCATTTCTGAATACGGTGGTTAATCTAAATGGCGCTAGCGTGAACGTGCTCTAGACACTCGTTGCCTTTCCTTTGGCGCGTTCACGACAAGCGTTCAGATGCATTTCCGTATGTACGCTAGCTTGAGTGCTTATATTTTACGAACAAAATCTTACATACCACTTGCTTTTTTAGTTCGAACAATATGTTTCTAAAAAATTGCAGGTAACAGATAGCACTGTACAGATTTTACAAGTGCACATAAATGTACTTATACTACGTGTAATAAATATAATTGAATTGAATTTCAAGAACAGGCGGTAATTACCTGATACAGTCAGATAATTCAAAATATCTAGTAATTAACTGTTTAATTGTTCACGTTAAGGCACACCTCTCCATTGCGAAGTTGAAGAAGAGCAGTAGTGAAGTCATGTTTGCTCAGCAGAAGTACGACAAGCGTCAGTTTCGAAATGTACGACCGGAAGATGTGCTGCAAAACACGTTGGCGATCCAGTTGCAGTTTCCTAAAAGCGTGCGTCAATCAGTTCTGGACAACATTAACCGGAACTCGAATTCATTTTTAGCAGATTTTAGGGACGGATATTCGAAGCATGGTGCTATGGTCCTAGTATGTCTATACGAATGAGAAATGGCTGCAGTACGGCTCGGATTCACGTGTACTATTTTAACGTGTACTAAATAGAACAATTAGGACAGTTAATCAAGCGCTATCTTTAGTTACAGTCGAACCCACTTATAACAATATTCAAGTGCAAAGAAAATTAAGGTAACCTTAAGACACGAAAACGCTGCACTTAAGCACTTGGACCTGTCTGCAGACATTAAACACAGTTCCTAATATGGACGCATCATAGACCTTACAGTTAACGAAAACTCAGTGGCTTAAAGTGTATATATATATATATATATAAAGAAGTAACTACCATTATATTATAGTAAAGAACATGTCTTAAGTGCACCGCTTCATTCAATACAGTTAAGATTTTATTTGACCATGCGACCTAGCAAACGTTCCTCGCCATCAACAACCAACTGTTCCTCTAGGTAACTCCAGATTTGAATTGTAATGCGTTTGAGGATAGGATTATTGCTCGTTGTGGCTTATCGCTGATTGCAGCGAAGGAACGCGGCGCCGCCGTTAAGCGAACATTGCGGCTCCAAGTACCAACCTTTCAAACAACGAGCGCGTCCTCCCTCTGCAAGCATCTGTACGCACACTGAAAATGGGATAGATAAGTGTCCAAAGTGTACTTGCAACTACACATTCGCGCAGATAATGCTTTTGTGTTTCTGGTAACCGACGGTAGGGGGCAGCACGAAGAGGGGGAAACTAAGTTTCCAGGGACTTTAGGCACAACGCCCCATCTTGCTAATCTATTTAGCACGTGCCACGTCTGCGCCGTCACTCAAAATCACTTGGCTCGCGTGGTAAACGACCTCGTACTAAGATCACCCGTTTCTCTGGTTGACAGTGAAGGCGTTGCCGTATTGTCCAGCCCAAAGGAAGATACGTTTCCACCAATACGAGCAACAAGTGCTGCTGAAATATCTAAATCTGGGAACTGCTGTGTTAAAGGACGCCTAAAATTGGCCGCCACATTGTAATAAGCTGACGGACGCTGAGCAAATGGGCCTAGGTTACGGTATGGTAAAAAAAAAAAAAAAAATGAGCCAGCCGTACTAAGCCAATACATCAGTAGAAATCTTCCAAGATATGTCTGATACGATACTAGATAAGGAACAGTTTTTAGCAGAAATGAACACCGAGTACACGCCTATCTACCGCGATGGCATGCTCAAGCCTCCAAGTTTAGGAGCCAAGCAGAGACCAGGTCTTCAAAACAAGGGCTGGTTTCCCATGCTATAAGATTATTCCTGTTAAAGAGGCCAACGTAACAGCAAATTTTCTAGGCATGACAGAAATTCACGCGACATAAATCGCGTAAGCCGCAACACACGTTTTAGCCACAAATGATTTTGTACTTAGTTCATTTTCGTTATATTCCGAAAAGCTCTTTTTTGTCACGCTAAATGGCCTCATTCCAAGCTCGCGGTGATACGCCGGTTGGTTCAAATATAATACCAAGAATGTTTCGCTCTGCCAGCAAAGGGGACTTCTCCTGATAGTGTGTCACGGAAAGCCCCAGACCGCTAAGCTAAACTCTTAAATGAATTGAGCACGGCGCCTGAGATAACTCTGTAGTCATTGAATATTAAAAAAGAGAGTGTTCGAAACTGCAGCAGTCACGAAGGAACAAGGAGATGTCGTCTGCATAGGCAAACACATTAAGTGTCTCGTCCAGTTAGTGGAAAACCCCGTGTGCCATGAAGCTACTGCACGTACGTAGAAGAGGGTCAGGTGACAAAATAAATAAGGGATGGAGACAAAAGTGTATCCCTGCCGCACACAACGGGTGGCGTCAAAGTTACAACAAATTTCACCATTTAAAATAAATTCACTAGTGATTTCCTACTACAAATATTTTATATTATTAATGATTTCGACTGGGAGATCAAGACACTGCAACGCTAAAGAATAAAGGTAGTTATGCTCAACGCTATCGAAAGCATCGGATGGATCAACCAATACAGAGACGCCACTTCGAGCTAGCATAGGCAAAGATGCCTGGAGTGAGAGAGAGCGATGTCAATATTCTTCATCCTGGTACAGCAGCTGTTTGGTAAGGGCTTAATAAATTCTGAAAAAGAAAAAAAATTCTTAAACGTCTAGTTGGAATAGTACCAAGAAGTTTGTAGTTCGTATTAAGAAGTGTTATGGGACGCCATGAATTAGGGTCGCCATGTGGGGAATTAACGTTCCGGACAAGAACGATGCGGCCTTCCTTAAAGGACAACACTGTTACACCTTCAACAAATGACAAAAAGTGCCAACAATGTTAGAAAACGTGGGGAGCTTGCATTAGTGGTGCAAGGCTGGAGTAAACAGCGGAGCTGGTGATCGACCTTGCTTCTTCCAGGTTTTACTAGGCCTGGCTAAGTTTTGCTAGTAAATGCTAAGTGGCTGGTTGGCGTGGTATTCCGAATCGGCTGCCCCGCCGACGCGCAGATTCTCGTTTGGCCGCGCGACTTGCTTCAAGATGAGCGACTTCTTCTTCGGGTGTCCGGATCTTCTTTGGTCGTTCCATGTCAAGGCTACGTGTACTAGCCACAGAGTCAACGAGAGTTGTGCCGCCGTCGCGGCGGCTCCGAGCTTTATCTCCCCGGTGACGTCACGACCACGCTGCGCTTCCACAATTGCCGGGGCGTGGCTGGTCGAAGCCTGCCAAGTGGCCGCCAGAAGGCCGTTTCACATGGAGCGATTTTCACACAGCGATACAGCGAATTCCGTCGCTCAGCGACCGCCGCGACGCCGCGGGCTCTCCGCGACGGGATTCCAACATGTTGGAATTTCCGTCGCTGAGTCGCAGCGATCGGCGCGATGTGGGCGGAGCAACGTGACGTAACAGCAAGCGCCGTCGAAATAGGCGCTTTCCTGTTTTACC
The DNA here is from genome assembly GCF_013339745.2 of Dermacentor silvarum. Taxonomy (NCBI): domain Eukaryota; kingdom Metazoa; phylum Arthropoda; class Arachnida; order Ixodida; family Ixodidae; genus Dermacentor; species Dermacentor silvarum. The sequence goes on from NC_051160.1 coordinate 33,762,387, forward strand.
GCGTGTTGGAAGCTCAGCGGAGCAATATCGCGCACCAGTTTCAATGATGTTTTAACAGAGCGTATCCACCAGCGCCTGTGGCTCAGGAGCTTCATGTACAATTTTTGTTTTCTCTAGCTCGCACAATTTGTTTAAAATGAGAAGCTGCACGCAATCCAGGTCAGGAGCAGACGCCGCCTTCAACATACGGCAAGTACCCACTTGATCGTCACCGTCGTGAACCTCTTTATCGCTACAAATTGTGCCAGGTGCTTACACACTCAATGGTCGCTTCTTCTGCAGAAGCATATACTCCTCCAGGAGAAGAGTTGTGGCTTCGATATATTACCGCAACAACGGGGTACTAAACGAAACCGCGCCGCACTAGCCGCACGCTCATACTTGCTGTGTTGTGCAGCGTTTCACTCGCCGCGGTTGCAGACTAAGCGATCGTAAAGGCTCAACGCATTTAAACATTAAAAAATAGTGTACTCATTCTATTTTCAAATAATAAGAAGAACATTTTATTATGTGACTAGTTTTCACGTTGTTTTTATTTAGCGATGCAGGCTTGGGTGCTTCGTGAGCAGGGGGCGACCTTCGGCGTCGCTGCGACGGAAATCGCGCTGTCACAGACGCATGTGAAAGCTCTCAGCGAAAATCGCTCTGTGACGTGCGCGACAGAACGATTTTTTTCGCCCCAATCGCGCCATGTGAAACAGCCTAGAGGCGCCTGCTGCAGTCACCGCGCGCTTTCGACGCGAACGCGGGGAAACGGGAAACGCGGACGGCGTTGGCAGCAGCTCCGCGCGTTGCCTCGTTCGTGCTGCTACAATTTCTTTCTCACTCTTGCTCTCATTTTCTCTTTCTCTTTCCCCAGCACAGCGCGCGCCCCGCGCATGCTCTCTTTCCTTCTCCTTAACGTCCCATGTCAAGGCAACATGTGCGCGGCACGGAGAGGAGAGTGAAGCCATAGCCTCCTCTATAACATATATATATATATATATATATATATATATATATATATATATATATATATATATAGAGGAGGCTATGGGGAAGCACACGCCGCTCCGCGAGATGGTTGCTAGGCAACGCGCGATGACGTCCTCGTTCAGCGAGGTTTTTAAAGCGAAAGCTTTAATAACCTAGTCGAGCTGATCAACCTTCGCCGTCGCCAGTAATTTCACCTTCATTTGACCGAAGCTGCGCCGTCGCCTTGGCAACGCATCACGTGACTCGTTGCGCCAAGCTCCGCCACCGCCTCCGGTTTGGTGCATGCGCTCTCCGCAGCTGGGTCGCTGTCACGGGACTCGCCGCGCGCCTGGCTAAAAGGAACGCCGCGCTCGCCAAGGATGAGGGTGAGGCTGGGCCATCTTCTCTGAGCGTTGCGCGGGAGGCTTTCGTAAGCGGCTTCTGACCACCCCGCGGATATCGCCCGGCGAGCTGCTTCACTAGAGAGCGTCCGGAATGCCAAGCTTGCGAAGCTAGCGTCGATCCCGCCGCGGCGGCCGCATGTCGATGAAGGCGAAATGCAAAACGCCCGTGTGCTTGCGTTGTAGTGCACGTTATAGAACCTCTGGTGGTCAGAATTAATCCGGAGGCCTCCACTACGGCGTGCTTCATAATCAGAACTGGTTTTGGCACGTAAAACCCCCAAAAGAAGAAGCAGAAGCTAGCGTCAGAGACTGAGGAAGGGCGAGCCGTTCGGCTCGCAAAACGCTTGGACTTGTCGGCTTATAATTTATGCCTGACTTAACGATGAGCGTATACCTAAGTATAATAATTCCAGCTAAGTCAAAGGTTAACGAAGTGGTGAAACCCATGACTTAGCCAGGCTAAACGAAGCTTTCGCTTTGCATATCCATGGTTAGCTGAGCTAAGCCGCCGTCGCCATTTTTTTATTAACGCGTTACGGACTGACGGTCGGCTTAAACAGCTCGGCTGTTAAAAGTGCTCTTAGATAATCCCCTAGTATCTCAAAGAACGAAGAGCAAAATCCTGCCATTAATCCATCAGGTCGGGGCGCTCATCTCTTATTCATCGCTGACAGTGCTGCTCGAACCTCTTGTGTGGTCACTGAGCCACAAAGAAGATTATGTTGTAGATTTGGCGTTACTAAAAACGTACCCCAAAGAGCCAGGATGCGATAATAAAGGTCTTGAACATTACAGCTAAGCTCCGGTGCAAACAGACAATAGGCGTTCGAAACTCTTGTCAAACGATGACTGTGTCACGTGCGGATAATAAGCCATCTCGTCGAATGACCTCCCCTGTAACAGGACGATATTCTGATTGTATATTTCCAATGCGAACTTTGCGCAACACGGCCATGTCGAGTCTCGATGCCATTAACTCCGGATACGAAGTTCCAAAGTTCTTTTTAATGTAATTAACTCCGGATACAAAGTGGCTAAGTTGTTTTTAGGTGTCTAACTCCGGATACGAAGTGGCAAAGTTGTTTTTAACAGCGGAGCTGTTTAAGCCGACCGTAAGTTGTGCCGCGAGCCGCAAAACATCGCTGAGCGATGAGTCACCTGGGTTGCCTAGCAACCACCTCGCGGAGCGGCGTGTGCTTCGCCTCCTCTCCGTGCCGTGCACATGTTGCCTTGACATGGGACGTTAAGGAGAGGGAAGGAGATCATGCGCGCGGCGCGTGCAATACTCGGGAGAGGGAAAGAGAAAATGAGAGTCAGACACAGAGAGAGAAATAAATTGTAGCAGCACCAACGAGGCAACGTGCAGAGCTGCTGCCGACGCAGGCCGCGTTTCACCGCGTTCGCGCCGTACGCGCGCGGTGACTGCAGCAGGCACCTCTGGCATCGGCTTGGCACGTTTCGACCAGCCACACCCTGGCAAGTGTGGAGGCGCAGCTTGGCCGTGACGTCACCGGGGAGATAAAGCTCGGAGCCGCTGCGACGGCGGCAGAACTGTCGTTGACTCTGTGGCGAGTGCATGTACCCTTTACATGGGACGACCAAAGAAGATCCGGACACCCGAAGAAGCTGCTCATCTTGAAGCGCGTCGCGCGGCCAAGCGAGAATCTGCGCGTCGGCGGCGAGCCGATTCGTAATACCGTGCCTAGCAGCACTAAGCATTTCCTAGCAAAACTTAGCCAAGCCTAATAAAAGCTGGAAGAAAAGCTAGGTCAATCACCAGCTCAGCTGTTTACTCCAGCCTTGCACCACTAGTGCAAGCTGCCCACGTTTTCGATCTCATTAACTCCGGATACAAAGTGCCAAAGTTCTTCGATATCATTCACTCCGGATACGAAGTGTCAAAGTTGTTTTATTGCGATTGCAATTATATGAACACTCTAAAAAGCGGATTTCTGCCGTCACCGTGAGGTTCCGTATGACGTCAACGGCGATGAAATCGTCGCCGATGATAAGTGGTTCTTGAGGGAAAGGGAAAGGTTGGCGCTATCTTCTGCAGCCCTTGAGGGAGCACGGCTCAGCGCCAAATCGGACGCTGTATGTGCGAGTGAAAGGGCGCGAGGGAGGCGCGCTTTCACGGGGAGCGAACGCACGTCGGAGAGCAAACGCGCGTTCTGCGCCGTGCTCCCTGAAGGGCTGCAGAATTAAGCGTCTCTTTCCTCCTTTCCATATATAGAGAGCAAACGCGACTTTTGCCATCGCGCGAAAGACTGTGAGGGGACGGGAGGGAGGGAGGGGAGGCGACGTTTACCTGCGGCACCAAATACGTATTTATATAAAAACGTCGCGCGCGTTCCGTGCGAACGCGGGCAAAACGCCGACGGCGTCGACAACAGTTCTGCGCGTTGCTGGTGCTGCTGCATGTCCTAGTTTATACAGCTGATACAACTACTATCCTTACTCCGTATAGCTCTCTACTAATCTGCTATCGCAATTGATGCTTCGCCTTTCGGGTGAAACTGCGACAATTTTTTCTGCATCCCAAAAGTCATCGTCAATCAATGCAAGCATACGAAAGAGGTCACAGAGCGACAAAGATCGGAGTGGCTCCGGCGTATGAATCGGAGAGACATGGACAACTCTGCAATCCATTACCGCGTACGCGGTAAACACTTCCTTTCCGGTAGGTTTTCCAGCAATATCAAAGCGGTCGGCTTTTTCTTTAAGCTGCCGTGAAACGCTATAGCTTTCGCGGCGTGTTTCATACATTTGTTTACGCAGCTGGAGACGGGCGTGCGCTACGTCGCGGGTTGCGCTGCTCACGAAACAGTCGCTTTAACGCCATTAGCAGTTAAAGTAACAACTCCAGACTTGGACAGTTCGATAAATCACTATAGCTTGTGTGGCAAATACTTTATTTTGGTTAAGTTTGCAGAACATACGCAAGATTTGACGGAGCGGTATTGCTCTATGTAGGTGCTGTGTAAAGCTGCAGCGTGTTACCGACTGTTTACGCATCGGTAGACGAGCGCGGGCTACGTCGCTGGTTGGTTGAGAAACGAGTCCGCTAAGCATATTAGCAGTGACATCGCTGCTGGTTGCGTTTCGCAGGACGCACTTCGTACGCAATGGCCGAAACTGATACGGACGACGACGCGGCGGGCGTCTCCGAGGTCCCTCACCCGTGGCTGTTGCACCCATCCACTTGTAACATAGTTGTGGAGCTCCATCAATTTGTAGGCCTTTAGTTCGTCCCTGGTCACGAAACTGGCGCCGTGAAAGAGGTAGTCTTTTATGTCCGCGAACTCCACACGTTGAAGAAGGTTCGCGTCGCACACTGCTTCGTTGTTGCCGTCGTAGTCATATGGGCCAACGCCGCCGCAAAGATGAACTTTCTGCTCATAACGAATTTTCTCCGGACCCCGGAGGTCATGCGCATGAGCACTAAATATCATTGTTTTGCCCGTCGAGACATACCATGGACACAACCGCTCGCCGTCGCGAAAGGGCAGACGGGATGCCGACCTCAAACATGGCGGCAACTGCAGACGCCGCTAGCGCTCCAAGCGGATGACGTAGAGTGCAACCCTCCTATATAGCTGATAAAACTACTATCCTTACTCCGTATAGCTCTCTACTAATCTACTGATCTCGGCCGGGTGCCGGGTGCCGCGTCAAACCTCAAAGAGATCGCCCACGACGGAACGCGTGCGCTTACTGACCGCGCCGTCCCAGGGCAACCCCACCTCGCCGAGATAGAGACCACCAGGGACGCACCCATTACGTACAATGAAATCACAAAACACTTCTACCTTGGACGCCGCATCTTTCCGCCCCCACACCCCAAACTTAACAGACCGCAGGCGCTAACCCTACGCTTATTACAAACAGACACGTACCCAAACCCCGCCAAACTCCACGTTCTCTATCCTGACTCGTACCCCAGCGACATGTGCCCCTCGTGCGGATACACGGCGACACTCGCACACATGCCCTGGGAGTGTAGAAACGCTCATCCTGACTCTACCTCGGACAAGTGGGAGGAGTCCCTCAGAAGCTCGCTTCTCGCCGACCAGCAATGGGCCGTCCTGCAGGCCCACGAAGCGGCCGCCAGGTATTCCCTGTCGGTCCCTACGTATTAGACGCCAGCTACGCCCTAAGCGCGTCCTGCAGGACCTAAATAAAGTTTTTCCAGTCCAGTCCAACACGGAAAGTGTGAAAACTTGCGAACTACCTAAACCGAGTATGGCCTTGTCCTTTTTCTAGGCCCTCTGCCTGGCGCAAGTGCCATATTGAACTAGCTGAAGTTTTTTCAAAATAATTTTCTAAGGAAACAAGCAAATTGCCGTAAAAAGATGAGCTGGGGCGTGACGGCTTCGGAATATAATTTGAACACATTAGAATACACATTTCTCTCACCCGAAATATCCCAATCACGTCCCACTACTCATTCGTGGCTTCAAAGACACATGAAACATCCTGAGCGCGCCCAACTCCATGGTCGAACTTAAAGAATACTACTGGAACTTTTTCGGCCCGCACATTGAATAATAAATCACTCAGAAATTTGGTCTTTCAATTTTTCTCGAGAGAGCTAGAGAGAGAGAAAGAACTTTAATGAAAAGGATGGCTCAGTGGCCTAAGCAGGGGTCAATGGCGGGGTTCACAAGGAAAAAAGAAGAGAGCTAGAAATATGTCTTCTAATATGATTAATTTATAATCTGAAGCCGTCTTGCCTATACAGCTCAAGCTTGCACTGTATCTTGCGTGCTTCCTAGAACAATATTAAGAAAGGTGTTCGATTAGTTCGATACGGCACGTGTGCCGTTTCGGGGATCTATCAAAAATGAACAGCCCACAATGGATTTAGATCGCCGGTAAAGATTTAACCGGTAATGAACTGCGACGGTTGGTGTAACGCATTACAACGCGTTTTAAGAATTTTCGGATCGCATGATGGTTATCGTTGAAAGGGGGAAAAAAATCGGATAGGCTGTATCGGGGAGGCAGCTTCAGCTGTGTACGTGAAATGTCTTCTCCGTGCTGCTGAGGGTGTATGTATATGCACTAGGGTACATAAATAATGCAAACAAATGCAGCAATGGCATTTATTCATGCATTACAAAGCTTGCGTGCTGAACTTATGATAGAGCTAGTTCGTATACGGTCTAATCTTGCAATCAGGCTCGTTCCCTATTCGTAGTGGGCCCACCATGGTCAAATGTGATGAGAGTGAATTTGCATCCCTCCGTCTCGCTGCCCGAGACTGTTCACGCCATTTGTGGGCCCTATACGCGTTGAACATGGAGGTCTCGTTGCCGAGCAACCGTCAGAGCTCTGCAACAAATTGCACTCTTGTAAGTCTTTTTCTCCAGATGAGCGCATATTTGAGTTTGATGGATTATAGCTACTGTGACAGAGCTCTCTCTCTCTCTCTCTCAAACACGACCACTCACGCTCGGACCGACAAACGTACTGCGTGCGGATCTATGCCTTTCTGAACGGCGAGCGAGAGGCTAAATTTAGCTCCTATTGCGTCATGCGTGGCGCGACAACTGCGCCATCTGTGCGCGCGATACAAGCATGATCGAGGAATGGCTTCTTTCCTCTATACACAACGATACCAAAGTAAGGCGCATGTATAGTACGGTTGCAAATATGCAAGCGATACTAGTATTACGCGTTTTCTTTACACGCGGTTTTAACGAGCGACCTCCTATGCTGGCCGAACTGAAAGATGTTCCACGTCAAATGGACTGCACGGTTAGCGACTATGTCGTTACCAACGCTTTACACCAGCAGTTAAGTAGACTATATGGTAAGTCGCTGCAGTATTATCTTTGCGGGCTCTCCGGTTAAACTTAGCGTCGCAAGATGCTACTACCAGTGTAGTTACTTCCGCACACCTCTCAGGTAACACGGTATTCCGGAACCGCTAACACATTTACGGACTAGCAAAAACTCTCAAATAGACTACGTTCACTTCCTGCACTGCTCGCAATGAAAGACGTTGCAATTATCGTAAGGCTTGCACTGCCGTTTATCCTAGGGCGCCATGTTAGTGAACCAGCACGGTGAGCAGCTGCGTCTGTCGGCGTCTCGCGCAGCTCCAACACTCTCCAATACAGCCGGTATAGGGCAGGAGCCTCTCCTAAGCTTCCGCTACTTCGTGGAAGCAAGTTACCCGCGGCCGTGAATACGATACGCTGATGTCATCTCAGGCGCCACATTGGAGGACCACCACGGTGAGAAGCTGCGTCCGTGACGTCATGTGCAAGCTATTTATAGCCTACTGCTACGACCGTAATCCCTACAATGTAATATTAACTCTATAGTAGAATACAACTTAAAAAAAAAAAACAGCACTTAGCAACAAAGGCACACGGACCGCGCGGGCTTGTCTTACTCCGCCAGCCAATCACAGGAGCAAACAAAATCGTCCTCACGAGACCTTTTCAAAATGGCATCGTACTTGATACGACTGTACTTGTCATTCTTGTAGATTCCATTATAATAGACGAGTGAAAAAATTACGCGCTTGTAATTTTATTTTTGTGGTTACCGCCTTATTTAGGTAACAGAAAGTTTGAAGTACGAACTATTTGCAGCCTCGCGGAGGAACAGTGGTTGGCGGTTATGAGAGCGGGGGCGGGGCTTCACTGCAGACTTTACCTTAAGTTGTATCCGACTATAGCAAACACTGTCCAAAAGGTACTGACATGTCCGTGCAGTATATACCGCAGTCTATGTGCAAATTAAGGAATATCCACAGGACGCCGGAAGTGCGAGGTGACGCCCAGGGACGTACTAAGCACACTTACTAGATGTCATTAATGCTAAATACGTCTGCTTATTCAACACATCCGCTAGCTATTCGAAGTAGATGTTCGCTGTATGACATGACGCTCGCCCTATTCCCATTGATAGAACGGCACCGCAGCGTCGCGCTTTCCCTCTGTATGCGAGAGACTTCCTCCGGTACCGTGCTTCTCCATATATGGTCAACAAAAGAATGGCCAAATATATGGCCAACAAAAGAATACTCAGTGTGCAGCCAGTGCATCGACAAGGAAACTTACGTGCCCAAGTACTTTCTTTTTTTTTTTTTCCCCGGAACGTTGCCTCCGCTCAGTTTCCCTCCTTCGCCCACTGTTGACCAATTGAAATCTTCCATTTTCCTACGAATCCTTTGGCTCGTTTTTAAAACGACAGCTTTACTAATCTAGTCGAACCGAGTTTCGCCGTCGACAGCAATTTGACCTTCATTTGACCGCAGCTGCACCGTAGCTTTGCAACGCATCACGTGACTCGCCGCGCCGAGCTCCACCGGCGTCTGACCGGCGTCTGACCACCCCGCGGATATCGCCCGGCGAATTGCTTGACTGGAGAGGGTCCGAAATGCCAAGCGCGCGAAGCTAGCGCCGGAGACTGAGGAAGAGCGAGCCGTTCGGCTCGCAAAACGCTTGGACTTGTCGGCTTATAATTTATACCTGGCTTAACGATGAGTGTATACATAAGTATAGTAATTACAGCTAAATCAAAGGTTAACCAAGTGAAACCAATACTTAATCAGGCTAAACCAAGCTTTCGCTTTGCATATCCAGGGTTAGCAAGAGCTAAGCCGCAGCCATTTCTTGAGCTTCACGTACACGGGTCGTCTAAACCTTCGAGAATTTTAACCCCGCAAATTAATATTTAAGCCAGCTATGGTTTCACGAACCCCATAAAGCCTAAGTCTGGGTGTAAGGCCAAACTCAACGATTCTACAACTATGGGATGACATACCAGCACCCATAAGGGTAAAATAATACTTTACTGGGTGTACCGACCAGGCGGTATTTCACTACAGATTCCTTATGCGCCAAGCAAGAACTCACGGTTCTTGCTTCCAGCGTGGACCGAAGGAATGGAGTAGCTCGTCGCGTGGTTCTTGAGGTAGCTGGACGGTGAGGCGGTCGTCGAGTAGGGCGGCGCCGACGACGGCAGGAAGCTGCTGGTTATGGGGAAGCTCCAGGAAGCGGAAGTGACGCCAACTTTGGCGGGGACGCTGCTTCCGGTGTTGTTACTGTGCCGCGAGCTCGGGTTCAGCGACCGGGACGTTGCCAGGAGGCCCACCATGGCGGAGGAGCCGCCGGACGCCAGCGTCCAGCAGCAGCAGGTACTCAGTAAGACGAGCGAAGTAGCCCAGAGTGAGGCGGCCATGATGAACGAATGGAGCTGGGGTGACTGAAAAGAGATGTCGAAAGAAAGTTGTTTATAGGGCGTTGCGTTTCCCCGCGTATTTTCTGTCGACCTTGCTCGCAAAAGAATGAGAATGTTAATTTTTCTCACGGAGGAAGGAAAAAAAAATTGTCTATTTCGCCCGGATGGCGAAGCGTTGACAGCTACAATTGTGAGGTTCAGAGAGAGAGAGAGAGAGAGAGAGAGAGAGAGAGAGAGAGAGAGAGAGATGAAGAGATTAAAAGCAGAAAGGTGAACCAGATGAACTGTTTGGTTGTCTTCTGTAGCTGTACTGGTAGATGAGGGGAGGGTAGAAATGTTAATAAAAGAAAATGTATTAAGAGAATCTGTCCGCATAACACAAAGAATGCATTTGAAAGCTGTCATAGTTTTTCAAGCTGTCCCGATGCTTTTAGAGAGACTCGGGCTGACATCAACTGTGACCAGGGTTCAGGAGTACTGACTTTGCGTACGGGGACGGTTGTCACGCTTGTCGAGCCTGGAGCAGAAACCTCTGTCTTCGTTTCAGTGCACAAATACGGAGGTTTATAGCGCTGCGCTTCGGACTGTGTTCTATATCGCCCACCCGACCTTGAACGTTGGATTCATGGACTGTATCGTCGTTCACTTCTTAATTTTTTGCATGAGTCAAGTCTGTTCGTGTATTTTTTATTTGCTTTATATTATGCATAAGGGGCCCGCTTTCGAAATTAAAAATAATAATAATAAAAAAAAAACTCCAAGCGGGTGCGACATGTTGGCGCGACGCAGCACAGCGAGCCAACTCTTAGCCGTGCAGAAGAAACAGCGCCCTGGCAGATAACAGGCGTCTCACGACGCTGTCGCGATGAGGTCGCCGCCCGCGGCGTTGCAGGCGTCGCATCTGGATGGTGCAAGAGGCGAGACCGACGGGAAGCCGTCGGCGTTACTCAGCGCGCAGTGAGATATTAGATGACGGCAGCTTGACGTTTACGTCCCGTACTGCTAAGGCCAGTGACGCAGCAGCTCAGCAGGAATGCTAATATGCGCACAGTGACCTGCGTGCAACGCTCATGCCAACAGCAGAAGGCTGAACGTCGGACCCGCCGTGGTTGCTCAGTGGCTGTGGTGTTGGGCTGCTAAGCACGAGGTCGCCGGATCGAATCCCGGCCACGGCGGCCGCATTTCGACGGGGGCGAAATGCAGAAAAAATGCCCGTGTACTTAGATTTAGGTGCACGTTGAAGAACCCTATAGGTGGTCCAAATTAATCAGGAGTCTCCCCCACTACGGCGTGCCTCATAATCAGATGGTGGTTTTGGCACGTAAAACCCCGTGATTAAAATTGGCCGCCGAGCCAATTGAGCGCAGCATGGACGGCGCATGCGTCCACTGCGCGTCGTCGTTTTTGCAGCCAATCGCACTCCGCGTATCTGGAGACGCTCTAACCGTCCGCGTTCGAGCGGCGCATGAGCCGTCGATAGCTGTACAGCACGGCGACGCCGACGGCGTGAATGCGCTTCAAGCGTCCGTATAATTGCTATCCGAATACAAAATGAGCGAGCACGAGGTCAGGTAGCTATATATCCTCGGCAAGACAACTTCCTTTGACGCCGCCCATGCCTTTGGGGCCCATCTGCGCGTTGTATCTTGGGAAATAGGATGTCCATGATTACCGGACTGTACAAAGCATTGCTTGGTTCGTGGTATAGTCCTCAATGACACCCTCGTCACAATCGGTCCTAGCTCCCCGCTCTACTATGGTGGCCATAAGTCCACTTCCCCGTCATACTCTGCGCGCAATCGGCGGCTAGAAATTTCCACTCGCCTGCCACGTGGTGAGGGCCCATTTCCCGTGAGCCTTTTCTTTGCAGTTTTGGCATGGTTATAGGCTTCAAAATCAACACTTGACGGTCCCTCCTTGCTCCATGGTTTTTCGAAATTGCCGGATAGTAAAAGAAGTCTATGCAAGCTTGAGGATCACGGTGCGAGCCTATGGGCATAAAGTTTTCTGCGAAAGTTAAGAGTTAGAACGGGAACCGGCAAGTTTAGTGGTTCAGCCGACGTGTCAATGATATGCCGTGCGTGGATTTGCCCAATTAACCTCGTCCTTTCTGCGTGGCTTCAAACGGCCTTGTGACTTTTCAAGTTGATCACTTTTTAACAAAATATTTCTTTTATAAGTGCAACAATTCGCAGGTATTGTGCATGCGCGCAGACAGGTATCGTATCGATCTCTTTAGAAATATATATTGTTGCTTGTAGATTTAGAAAGATACAGCGTAAATAAATAAATCCACCAGACCGTCTCAAGGCGCAAGCACGATGATCAGGCAGATCGATGTGCTATGCCTATTATGCATTCTCATGGTAGCAGAATTGAATCGCGCGCCTGAGTAATAATTCTAGGAAACTCTGTATATTTGTAACGCACGCGCACACAAAAAAGCAAGGAAGTTGCCTGGCCCTGGTTTTCTTTAGTACTAGTAAATCATTCTTATTATTTCGGGGGTTTTACGTGCCAAAACCGGTTCTGATTATGCGGCACGCTGTAGTGGAGGGCTCCGGATGAATTTTGACCACCTGGGGTTTTTTAACGTGCACTATAACGCAAGCACACGAGCGTTTTTGCATTTCGCCTCCATCGGAATGCGGCCGCCGCGGCCGGGATTCGATCCCGCGATCTCGCGCTCAGCAGCGGAACGCCTCAGCTGACTGAGCCACCCCGGAGGGTCTTATCGCCATGTGAAGGAATACGAAAGCTTTTACATACTATTTTATCACTTCAATGTGATATCGCGTCATTCTTCAGTGTGCAGTCGAGAGCAAAAGTTTGGGGACCAGAGGTGCCGCTACATGTTTTTTTTTTCTTTCTTTTCTTTGCAGCGTAGGCATAAAGGCTGAAATCAAGTGGTACACTGCCTACGTGCACCAGTTTGACTAGCGTCATGCAGCGTCAATGTGACGTTGCACGGCTGTGTGCTAGGAGAAATTCAATTTTTGTTTCGCTGATGCCGTGGTCTCTAGACTTATGTTCTCGACTGCACCTTGAAGCGTTCACTATGCATGCGCCCATGTTTGTGTGCATACGCATGGCGAGAGTGCTTGTTTAGGCGCTTTCGGTTGGGTCGCATCTGCGTTCCACTCGTCCGGCGACACCGCATGCTTTACAGTCTAACCATGATATATCGAACACGGATATAACGAATTATCGTGTATAACGAATAGCCGTAAAATCCCCCCAAATTTTTTGTATAAATTTTTTATATATCGGATTATTGATAAATCGAACTATTTCGCGAATCTCCTTCGAGTTCGATACATCCGGGTTCGACTGTATTTGATTGACGCATGGGGTTTAACGTCCTAAAGCCAGCACCATGGCTTTGAGAGACGACGCGTTGGAGGGATCCGGCAGGAAAAAAAAAAAAAAAAGACAAGGAAGAACATTTAAACGTTGTTTTTGGGTGCGAAAAGTGACATACGAAGGAGGCGCCCAAGACCAATGTTCGTCAGGCACCTATACAACTTCCCAAGAAGAAGTAGTCACTTTGACCTAAATCTAAGTATAGGAGCGTTCTTGCACTTCATATTCGCGGAAAAGCGGCCGCCGTGAATCGAACCACCAACCTCGCTTTGTACAAGGCATCGTAAAACGCACCAACGCTAGATACGAAATACATTCTAACATAACATTGATGTCACTCTCACTTGCACGTTATGGCAAAAAGTATTCGCGCAACTTAATTGCGAACACACACGCTCGCGCAAGAAACGAAATCAAACGAAAGGGGTCGTCTCGGACTTGCGGAGCAAGAACACTCAATGAAAAACAAAACAAAAACAAATGATGAAGTCGAGGATAATAAAGCGCAAGACACACAATTACCGTTCGTGCTCGCGCCTGAAGCGCCGGATTTAACGCGAAGGGGATGGGCGACCGAGCAAACGGGCCAAGGGTAGCAGACGACGCCGAAGCAGACGACGACGGCAGCGCTGCGGCGGCAGCCACACACACTACGCTAAACGGGGCGCAGTACAGCCGTCGCACGCGCGTAAAATGTATACGCACGTGGAAAGAAGAAGCCACGGCGCCAAGTAGCGCGGAACGTCAGCGACCTTAACCGCGCCGTGGCCTCGACGACGTATAGTCCATTCGCGTGACCGGACGCGTCGCACGCGTACTGAGCGAAAGGGCGGGAGAGGAGAATGACCACGCCCGAGCGACAGTGACCCAGTAGCCTCCCCTGGGCCCAGCCTCGGTGCCGGGGCTGCTGCTGCTGCTGCTGGGGCTCAAACCCGTGCGCAACGCCGTCTGTCCCTTCCCACGTGGTGCGGACCGCTGTCCTCATTTTTTTTTGTGTGTGTGTGTGGTTTATTTATGCTTCTTTATGTTGCAGCGTTGTTCTCTGTGGCCGCCGGTGATGAGTTCGGCGGGGCGTGCGCTGGCAATTACTTTGACAGCTGAGTGGCCCCGTACGGTGCGGAAGACGCGGTGTTGCGCGCATTTGTGTGTGTTGGGTTAAACGTATGTAGTTTGAGTTCCCGAATCACAACTCTCACACAGCCCCATCTTTTTAATTCGTTCGTTTTCGACGCTAAAGCGTTTTATGGCTGCTGTATACTGAGACGATATAGCTCCTGCGCCTAACAGCTGTGACGGAACTGTCGTTATACCTGTTCTAGAATAGTTAATTGTTGGGCTAGTTGATTTTCCATAACTGATCAAGTAACTTATCGCAATAATAATAATAATAAAAAAAACAGAGACACAAGAAAGGGAGACAACGACAAGCGCTTGTCTTTGTCTTCTTTTCTTGTGTCTGTGTTTTTTATTGCGCCTAAGTTACTTGTTCAGTTATACTATACGTATGCGCGCGTGCGTTTGAATCCGTCGCACTAAACGTAGATACATACTCGGTAAATGTAAATTACCGCAAAGCGCGCTGAAAAAAAAACAAAGAAGAAAAGGAAAGAGAAATGGTCATTAGCCGCAGTTTGTGCGTCCACCCACTTCGATTGGGAAATCCGACGGTCAAGTAATTAGTACGCTTTACGGCGCCGTGCTGGCCTCGTGATTGGCTTGGGTATGTCCCGTGGAATTGTCGCCGCCGGTGTCTGCCGTAAGTTGTTGCGCGTGTTCTTTTTTTTAAAACGAGTAATGACATGAAATTTGCCCCACCTCATATTTTTTTTGTGTGCTTTAAAATGAAAGTTCTAGTCCACGAGAGAGAGAGGAAGTAAGCAAGCAGTCGAAATTTGGCAGGGAGGTCAACGAGACGAGCGTCCGGTTTGCTACCCTACACTGATGGTAAGGGAAAGGGGCGGAATGAAGAGAGGAAAAAAGGGAGAGAGTGCAACACAGGGCAATTATAAACGGCCACTCAGACCGGTGCACTTGAACGAGTGCACTAATGTGCCCGAATAACGTTTTGTGCTAGCGACAGGATGTGGCCACGGTCCGAGTATCTCTGACTCGGAAAATTGGTCTCGAGTCAAGCCGGTTTAAAATTGTCGGGAGAGAGAGAGAGGCGTTGGGACGTCGCATCGAGGACAGATATACACAAGTATCTAATGGTTTGCTCGCCCCCACGGGAGTCGCACGCCAGGCTGTCGGGCATGCCAAGACGATAAAAAGTTGACCTGGTGTTACACTCTTGTAACACAAGAAGGCGAAAGTCTGCTGCACGTTTGGTAATACATGGAGTTATACAATCGGGGTTAGACTTCTTTGTAAGACATAACGAGCCCCAATAGGAAGTGCACGTGTGGCACTAACGCGACCTCCTGAACGCCGCGTATAGGGACACTTAACGTAGTATACCTAAAGGGCAGCATGTTAGTGCACGCACTAGGCCACACATTTAGTCAGCGAGATCGCTGCGACGTGACGTGTGCAAGCACGCACGCACTATAGGCCGAACTTTAGTAAGCCAGAACCATGGAGCAGCCGCAGTGGAGTAGGGAGTTTTGGCTAGGCATGTGGGCTCTCACTCCCGCTGTGCTCTCGGATATTCGTCGGAATCAGTTGGAAACTGCAATATATTGGTGTGCCTCTCGACAACTTCCGTAATAGTGGACCTTATTGGACCTCCGCGATGACCACTATCCGCCGAAAGGTGACAACCTGGCAGGGACGTGACCTTTCCATTTTTGCAAGAGCTAAGGCATGCAATATATTTCTTGCTTCTCAGCTTCTTTATGTTCTGCAGGTCTCGCACTGCTCTCGCATCCACGTTCAGGCATTTCATAGAATATTTGCATGTTTCATTTGGCGTTCATCATGGGAAGCCACCAGAAGGGACAATCTTTTTCTTTCACTTGAGGAGGGTGGTCTCGGTCTTGTGCATTTGTTTGTGCGACAGTTAGTCATGTGATTATCTTACCTTAAAAACTTCCGTCATCATTTCCTTCTTTGCGGTAAATAGAACACGTCTTGCTTCACACCTCCCTTTGCTTTTTGTCACGACAAACTCTGCTCAAGAACTGCCGTTATGGGGCTTTCTTAAAGAACTCGTCGACACTATTTCATTTTAAAAGTCAGATTCACGCTAGAATATTTATTTAGAGTTCATCGAACGTCGCTAAATATAGCACTTGTAAATAACCTTTTCTTTGTCCCTAGGTATCGAAAGCCGTATCTGTGCCTGGTCAAGACGTTCTTTGCCGTGTCCGTAGAATGTGTTTAATGCCAGCAACGAGAACATTCTTCTTTAAGCTGCACTCTACCAGCCTGCCACTTAAAACATGACTTCATGAAAAAGCATTATATGTACCTTGGAATACAAACTGTAGACTTTGCAACCAACCTGAGACAATAGAACATTGCTTTATTCTGTGTCGTGACGCATTTTATTTTTGGGACATTTTACAAAGAACTATAAAAAAAAGGATTTCCTCTGACATCTTAAGGTATCCGGTTCCTTCCTTTCAAAAAGACAATCAGTAATGCACCATACGATTTGTTCATGTTATTAGGTCTGTATTCATTATGGAGAAGCCGAACGATCGACAGACATGCCGAGCCACCTCGCTCGACAAGGTCTATCTTTCGAGAAAAGGCAGCTCAAGTGCGTAGTGCGATTGCAACCTTTGATCCCGTTCCTCAGTGGATTTCGTATCTGGACGCTTGTGTCTGTTTGCCTGATTTTTGAACTTTCATTGGACTGCCTAGCGTGTGTGCATTTGTTTTTCATGTGTGTATAAATGTAACGTAACTAATTTTCGCATAAAAATAGTAATAATTCCATGCAATAAAGAAAAAAAAAAAGAGCAGCCGCGGCTTCAGGGAAGAGTGCTTGTATCGCACTCCGGAGGCCCGGGTTCAATTCCCAGTCAGACCGAAATGTACCAAATTTCCTTTTTAAGCCACTAAGTTACTTTGCTTACAGGAACCTCCCTGAGAAATGTGACGCCAATCCGAGCATTCTTTGCGGCGTCGGCCATTTTTAGTCACGACGCAGTTACTCCCAAGGGCACCGCCAACATAGACACCCCGAAGGCTTTGGCCTTAATAATAACCTTTCGCAATTTCCACACCAAGCGATGCACGACAGAGCAATGTTGCATCCCCGAGGGACAGGCACTTGCAGCCGCAACGAAGGATCCGGAGTACGTCGGCTGCAATTAGAAACGTTCGGAGAGCTCCAGAAAGGTTATGTCATGTGATCAAGGAATGAACCCCCCCCCCCCCCCCCCCCCTTTCATTGGAGGGAGACTTTAAGCCCTGTACCAGCGCCTTGGTAGTTGGCGATCAGGTTCTTTAGAACTCCACAACGACTCTCTCTGTCGCTGGGAGAAAATAATCATCGAGACTATAGTCGCGGACAACTTTCTGCGGCAATGAAGGGAAAGCTACGGGCGCGTGGATGCTGCACATGTGTTACCGCGCCAAGTAGTCCGGCAGCGTTTGACAGTGCTTTTGGTTGCTCGGAAGAGACGCTAAAATCGACGCAGCTTGCACGTGCGACGGTTTCGCGTTTGCCCAGACGCGGAAGGGGAAAGCCGCAAAATAAGTAAACTTTTAGCACTTAGTGGTGTGTTCTGTCTTATTTAACTGTTGCTAATAAGCTTTTATGTTTTCTCTTCCCCAGCCTAAACCAACGCGGATTAAAACGCGGGACTCTCTTCAGAAGCGCTCTCACTTGTGCGCGCTTTGCCTCCGTAGCTTTCCCTTCATTGCTACAGAAAGTTGTCCGCCAGTACTGGGGGCGACAAGTTACGGAGTCGCCATCTGTTGGAAGCGCCTCGCTTGCGTAGTATGAGTATACAGTGCCTAGAATATATTCTAGGCATTGTAGTATGAGGGATAACGCGGCGCGCTCCTGATATATGTTTGGCTGTCGGCGCTCAATAAAAACACCACGCGGGAGCCCTCCTGGACATTTCTGTAAGTACTTTCCAAACGAGGGAAGCTTCTTGCTGTCAAAATAATAATCTTGGGCAAACAGAAAGCACAGAATGGTTTACAGACGCTATCTCTTTACCGAATACGTACAGTGAACGCCCATTGCGCGCGGTCGCCGTGATGGAGTCCCCCGAACCGAGCTTTTTGCGTGAAAGGTAGGCAATCGCTGAGAGCAGACTATGTGAAATATGTTCTTATAGTGTGCTGTCTGTATAACCAAATGGAGCATAACAGAATGAAGACTCAATGCAGTGATCGCACGGGTTTGCGGCGACCGACTGCGTGTGTGCATGCATGTCCGCGCACAATGCTTCGCTTTCGCCGCGGGCGCGTTTTCGCACCGTGCCGTGAGCTTTAGGCCGCAGCATATGAACATTTCACAGTACACAAGTAACTGTTGTTGCGTGGACACTATCAGAGCTGTCCAAAATAAATTTCGTTATAACTGAGACTTCGACGCCTACGGCGACTTGTGATGTGCCGTCGCAACGATTAAATTTTTTCTTTCTAAGTTCTTGGAAGTTTTAAATATCAGTTTTTTTCAAGTTGCATCGCACTGCACGTTTATCGGTCTTCTCAACGAAGAATTCCCACTGCTCCCCTTTTCTTAATCCAGCACATTTGTTGTTTGGTGCTAACCCAAAGCATATGCCATGCCTTTTTTGAATGTGC
This sequence comes from Dermacentor silvarum, assembly GCF_013339745.2. Classification (NCBI taxonomy): domain Eukaryota; kingdom Metazoa; phylum Arthropoda; class Arachnida; order Ixodida; family Ixodidae; genus Dermacentor; species Dermacentor silvarum. Next base: position 33,781,019 of record NC_051160.1, read on the forward strand.
TTTTTAGCGTTCCCTTTCCATTCCGGTGAACTTGCCAGTATCTAGCATCAACAAGTTCAAAGACCAAATCTTCATGACATTAACCCGGCAGCGCGCGCGGGCGAGCTTCTCAGTGCGCTCTTTCTGCTATCGAACATCGCAGCCCCAACGCCGTAGCAAAAATCTTCTTCGCAGAAGTGCTTGCTACGCACCCGAGTTGTAGCCGACGGCTGCTTGCCGGTTCTAAGTCTCGCAATCCAAGCTACACGCAGCTTCTTGGCCTGAGGGGACGTGTGAAGGCTGACACCGGGCTCCGCTGCGTACGCGTCCGGCACTGCGGTACCGAGCAATAGCCCATATACCATGTCGGACGCCTTCAAAGGCAGCCACTACCTATTATAGTGCTTTCAAGTGTTGTAAAGCAGACACCCGAAGTGGGAAAACATCCTCACTTATTTAGAACCGTAGCGCAATTGGGATTAAACTTTCGTTTTCAGCTCGCTTCGGCGCTTCCGAAGCAGACGACGCGGCCGCTGTGTCTACGTGATCCCTCACCCCGTCACGCCGACGGTGGAGGCAGCTTTTCCAGTGGGGGAGCTCGCCCCCAATAGTGTATCATTGTTGTTCAGTGGCGATGAAGTTTGCTCAGGAATGCAGTATACAGTCAGAGCCAACGTTTATAGATACTTTTAAAGACGATAGTCTTTCTTGGGGAACTTAAACGCTGAAAATTTGGTCGGTCGGTCTGTCTGTCTGCCTGTCTGTTTGTCTGTCTGTCACCCAATTCAGCCACCCGGCCAAAGTTGGACCACTTGCTTACCGCCCACACTACTTAAACTGGTACGGCTGTTCATACTTGTGAACGTTATCGATCACAAAGTAAATATTACGCATATCTGAGGCGCAACATCACTAGGTAAGTATTAGGAGGTGTGTTCCTTTAATAGAAAATACATAGATACGTAACTCTAAAGACCTTAGTTTCTTAAGCTGCGCTGAAAATGTCATGCTATGCGCGCCGACGAACGACGTTCCCCGACTGCGCGCCGACGAGCGCCCTCTGCCATGGAGGAAGGAAACCCTCTGCACAAGCTCATGTTTCCCGATGTATTGCCAGATGGCGTCCATGTCTCACGCAACGCCTCCTCAATTTTATCAATGCCAGCCAGATGCGGCCGATTCAACATAAATACAGTGTACTACTAGTAGACTGTAACATAAAGGAAGCGCTGTCTGAGGCAGGGCAAAACATAAATGGCCGCTTGATGAAATAATGCGGTAAAATGAAATCTGTTCAAACAAACCTTCATGCCAGGACGGAAATGGTACCAGAACAGCATCACGGGTGGCCGCGTATCAGACCAGCACTCATGCAGTACGGCCGGCAGAAGACTATCGTCTTTCGACGACATTTGCAGCGAAGCACGCAGATACGCGGCAAATTTTTTCGAAAAAGTATCTATAAACGTTGGTCAGAGCTACAATTGCGCTGCCCGCATCCCACCCGCTGCAACCAGTGTGAATGCCCAACTTGTCCTTGCAGATTGTTGCCAAATATTTTTTTTATAGCGCTAGAAGATCTTAAAGCACTTGTGCGATAAGGCGGTCCTTGAGCTTCAACGTCGACCCTTTAAATTTATTTTGTAGAATATTGCAGTCCCAAAGGCACGTAAACAGATATTGTGCTAAAAAAAAATTCAGGATCCTGCGACTACGTTGGAGTGGCGTCGTCTCGCGATGGGCGTCACGACGGTGACGCCGCTTGCTCGCTTGCTTCTGAGTGGCCGGACTTTAGGCCTCTTGTTGTCGTCCCTACTGAACTGTATAGTTTGATTCTCGAAACTCGAGTGATAATTTGCGGGCTTGGATATCGCGAGCTATATATGTAGAGATGACGGGGTCTACTGCTGTTGCAACGAAGACGTTTCAATAAGTTTTGCAGCGAAGCTGTTAAGGGCCCAGTCTCCGATGGTCTGTCCGCGTGTAGAAAAAAAAAAAAAAACTCTCATTGGCTCGAGCATTTTTTGTTTCGCACTTTTAATATTTCAGTCTGAGAATATTTAACACAAACGGCATGCGCTGCCGGTGTTGTTTCATGACATTTGTTTATGGGCTGTCATTCTCAAAATTTTGAGGAGCTGCATAAACTTGGACATGTAGCAGCACCAGCAACGCGCAGACCTGTTGTCGACGGCGGCGGCGTTGGTGACGTGTTTATGAAGAACGTGCGCCAACCTTTGCCGTACACCCTGTGGCGGTGTACCATAGCCACCATAAGGCCATGGTCCCTGTGGTCACCAAATAAATGAAAACCACCGGAACATGTATATTTCTCATTCTTTATGCGTTCAGATAACCAATTACACCATCACATCTTAATAGTCATAATTGGAAATACATAATTCCCACCATAGTACAGCTTCGCTGGTCTTCCGTCTCCGCCCCAGTGGAAGGGCTGACAGTTTTGTTGAATGAAGTAAGAAGTGTCAGTAAGTATTCTTGAAAAAAATTAGTAGCGCTTCCCCTGTCGGAGGAAATGGGGGTAAGCGAAGCTTGTCGTGCGTTTCTTCGGCGTTCCTCCAAACGAATTGCGCTGATGAGTACCACGTTGCGCTCGAACCACAACCGGTCACACGCAGCTGGCTCCGAAGTACCGGTTGAGAAGGTCGCGTTGAAACCTGGCCGTCGCACCGAGGAAGTTGGCGCTAGCGTTGCCGAGGCGTGCACCACCTTTGTCGGGTTCCAGGAGGGCTAGACGACGCTGAAGTTTGGCCTCAACGTCGCGCTCCCGCATCTCGGGGTCGGCGGCTCTTCGCTGACGTTTCGCCCGCGGGCTTCGGAAGCCCTCAAGCTAGAATCGGTACGTCGACGATGAGCCCTTTTCGGAGCGCGTTCATTCTGGATGGATTTCCGTGAAATTTCTTCAAAATTAAATCTGTCCGTTATGTAAGACAATGAATGGCTCACACCCCCTTAACTAATGGCTCATACCCCCGTAAATGCGCCCCCCCCCCCTACATTATGACAGAAGAGAAGAGAAATTCTGCGCTGCAATGAATAGCGGCAACGCAGCCAGCTGTGGAAGCAGACGACGACGAACGCAGGAGCAGTGGCACGAGCGCGTGCCGACCACCTGTGCAGCTCTGAGAGTAGTTTTTTTTTTTTTTTTTTTTTTAGAGTTACATCGCCGGCGCAGGCTAGCGTATACAAGCTTCGCTTGGGAAAGAATTGGTGCGAAGTCAGCATGTAAAATTTCGTATCATGTTTTGCTCAAGACACATGCATTTAATTTTTTTTATGGCTTGCCTATATGGCCGACAGTGCATTTTTATACAGAAAACAACCTCGCTATTTGGTGTCAACATTGGGAATGCTGGTATAAGCCGATGGATACTTCCTGCGAAGCCTTTGTCCAGTTTCCTATTGCTCTGATGAGTTGTTCTACCGAAATGTGTAGGCACTGTAATGATGCGCAAGACGAAGAGTTAGACGCGAATCTTCTCGGAATGACTGTCTCCGTTCTCTGGAGGAAATTGCTGAGAAAACGCGAAGACGACATCATTTAACTTTGTTGTCGGAAAAACAAATATGCTTCCTAACGTGTCAGTAAGTTGGTAGGATGCGTCACGTGGCTGTACGATCATGCATCAATAAGTCTCAATAAATGTCACTTGCGAAAAGAGCTCCCATATATGTTTACCGGTGTGCATTATAGTACTCTGTCCTTGTCTTCAAAGTGCACCCCAGCACAGTCGCGATATCTGTGTGTGCATGCTTCGATGTGCCCATGATGTAATGTGAGATACGCCACCTCACTGCCTCACTGCATTAATACATAAATTGCCTCTGCTACATAATCTATTGTATACACAACCTATACACGTATTCATGATCATGTGCATGTAATCACAATTTATTTTTATGCATCTTTGAGTTCTGAGGTTGCACGTATAAGTAGCAATTATATACTATATAGATCACATGCACTCAAACGTTTCTGTGTACAAGAGTCATTTAAAGTTATAGTTCGCAGCTGAGTACTTGTATTTTTCCGGGGTGCTTAGTAGTCATCGTGACTCGGAAAGTTAAAAACGAATAAATTGTGGGGTCTGACGTAATGACATGGCACAGTGGGATATAAGGTATGCAGTATTGGATAACTCTGGATTAATTTTGTCCACCTATATAGGGGTTCTTTAGCGTGCACCCGAGACACCGATACATGAACGTTCTTGCCTTCTGCGCGCATCGGAATGCGGCCGCCGCGGTCGAGGCGAACCCGCGACCTCGAGCTCAGCTGCGCAACGTCGTACAGCAACTGAGCCGCCCTGGCGGTTTACTCGCAGCGTTCGTGTCGTCATTTGTTCAGATAACATTTTTTTAAAGCATTTAGCTTTAACAAAGTTATCGGTCAGCTCAAAAGCTTTCGGTCAGCCTCAAAAGAACCACTTTAGCATGCCAAGAGTTGCCAAAACGGGCCTAGTATATAAAATATACGTCATGAGGAATGCCATAGGCAAGTTTCGCGTTCCAGAGTGCTCTCGTTAACCCATTATAACCAGAGAAAAAAAAAACAGCCGATGCGATTTTGATGGAAATTGGTGAATAATGCAAGAGTAATACAAATATGATGTCTTCAAAAAATTACCGAGAAATATTTATTCATTCTCAAGTTGCAGTGGCGTACTACATCTAGTACACTGGGCGCATGGAGATTCAATGGCCAATCCACTTGTCATTGCGCTACTGCCTCCTTGTACGAAATTTCTGGAAGGTCCCTTTTTTTTTTCGAGTCGCAAAGTGGCCGTGCTCTTCTCACATCTCCATTATGCTTGGGCGTGACAAGGTCTGCATCGCAGCAGCTTTTTGATTTTTTTTTTCGCGGTAGCGACCGTGACCATCCACCATTGAGCATCCAAACACACATAGTAGCGATACCTAATAAGCACGGCATCAATGACACCTGAGTGCGGCTAAGGTGTCCTCAATAACGCTATTGCGATGAAACAATTTTCGTGGAAGATTGCTGCAAGCTTTGCTAACCTACAATAACCGCAGACGTCGTTCACGGAGAAAGTATCGATGTCCTCGTCGTCGCCTTCCTGCTTACCCGTATCTTCAGCAGGTTCTGGCTAAACAATCACGATAGAAATGTCCTATTCTGTGTTTTCTGCACTCCCAACTCCATCCAGAGGTTCCCGCAAACAACAAAATTACTTTCTTTTGAAGAACAACTCTATTCATGCTGGTACACACCTGAAAAAAGAAAGCGCCGATTTGTAACTGCTAACGCCCAGTGTGCTATATCTAGTAGATCAAACTTTGAATGCGCGTCCCGTTCTTTGAAACAAAGCCGCAGATTCGAGCGTTTGTATCTAACACTCCTAACATATGCACTAAACACCGTAAAAAAACACAGCGCAAGTATACCTGTATAAAACAGGCAAGGAGAAATAAACGAAAAGCGAGTAATCAGCATAGTTCGTTGCTGGAAAGGTTTTGCTGGAATTGGGCGCGAAATTGTTACACATGGATGAAACAGTAGATTTTACACCGTGTTAGGATGTATGTGCGCGCCCTCTGGGTACAAGAAACGGTAACAAACAAAAGGAAATATTCGGCTGTTCAAGAGGTAGGGATGCGAAACCAAGTATACTAGTTCTAGTACAGTGGGTGCTAATGGGCTTTCTGTCGAACGAATTAAAACTCTCATTACAACAAAAATGGGCTTCAGGTGAAGAGTGTGCGGCCTAGGAGCCAGATATGGGTGCAAAGACACGCTATAAGTGTTCCTATAGTGTGCCAAAGTACATTTAGCCGTAATACGATGTCGCGGGGTCGCATTACGGGACCCTGTGCCCTGCTTATGGTCAAAGTCGCGCTGGCGCGACAGTCTCGAAGACAGCAGGTGGCGGCGCTACGCATGCGCAAGTGGTGTCATGTGATGTGCGTGGCACTGTGATATGTGTGCAAGTAATTTGTGCAAGTAATTTGCGCCCAAGCCACTAGGTAAAGAGGCGCGCAACCAACGGCAGTACTGTACACTGTAAACACCTTTAAAAGTGTAAATTTGCACCATTTTTCACTTTTAAGGGTGTAAATTATTTTACAGGTTAGTCGTACCGACGAGCACAAGCTTCGCACATTTAGGATAATTCCCGTTAGGAATTATTGGCCTGACTTTTTTTTTTCTTTTACCTAAGAGGCTCGAAATGAGGATAGACACACATCTGCCTACTTAAGCAACGTGCCTGGTATGATTGAAGGAACGGTTTGGACAAATCTTGTAGGCGCGTAGGGAACCGCTACAGTACAACGTTCATTCGCACAATTTAGGTGAAGCGTCTCATATCAAGGGAACTACGGGCGATTACAAGTTACCCTCCTCCAATAGCCGCGATTTTCCTCCTCAACTCGTTCGCCCAGCGATCGGGACTAAGCTCCGCCTTCACTACCTTCACTGGCTCTGTGTCATCATGTGACGTCGTGTCGTCTACTTCCGGTGTCTTGGAGCCAGCCCGCGAAGCCTCTTCGACCTATCCGCTAGCCGCCTGGCCGCGGTCCTCCGCGAGAGCTCTTCAAGCAGCGGGCGTTGGGAGCGTTCTTTCGCAGTGCCCAATCGTTGCACGTGTACAGTATTGTGGTAGCAATCCTCCGGCGTGAAGTGACGGCCGTGTACACGTAGATTCTGCCACCGATAGGATACCGACAGCCCGATGCGCTGCAGCCGCTCCTCTCGCCTGTTGCCTTGCAGACGATGTCGCAGCTTGACATTTCGCCAGTATAGCTAGATTTGCAGCCCACAATGCAACAAGGGCGATTCGTGGTGTTCGCGATAAGAAACCTCGAGACCAACTCTGACCGTGCAGCTCGCGCCAACCCTGAACACGTAACACAGGCTAACGGCACTTGCTGTGTGCCGGAAGTGCTTGAGTGTATACTGATAAATTGTCGCTGTGCATTCTCTTTTAAAGCGAAGCTTTGTACCTCTACCAGCCAAGGGTTCTGTCGTGTCCGTCGTTGTAATCGAAAAACGATCCCGACGAACCGCTAACAATTGCAGGTATAGCAGTATAGCTTACTTGAGTTCAGGCATTCAGCGTACAACTAAGCACTCGTTTTCGCAAGAAAAACCACAAAAACAAGCTTCAAAGTGATGAGCCAACATGATGGGTGATAAGGGCTGCGGGAAAACAACGGAAACAGGCTCGGCGCGGTCCGTAAGATTAGATTGCAGCTGTTGCAAAGCTTATGCAGCTGCTTGAAAGAGGGTTGACGTCATTCGAAACCCTTCCAGCCTAGTAACTGCTTCGGTTCATTTTCTAGACTACCCCACTATGGGTAGACCACGGAAAGAGTTAGCACTCGTGTGCTTCACCAATGCAAAACAACCAACCACTATTCGCGGAACGTGCGTTGATTTAACCTTGGCAAAGAATGTAACTACAGTGAAAACTGAAAATTTGAGTGTATATCACACCGATCATAAAGCAGTAGTGAACATTGTTGTGAAGTAAATAATAATAAAGGCCGTGGTTAAAGTTACGTTGTAGTGTGTGAAATATCAAGTGCGCCGCAGTCACCGTGAGAGTGGCGTAAAAAGCTTCGATTTCCAACCACCTTCACAGGGTGGACTGGCGGGCAATTTTTTGTTACATTTTTTAGCGAAATGAGTTAAACAATACTCCAACTATTACGACCAACATTTGTTCACCGTAAAGTTGGAAAAATTACCGATAATATAACTTGGGTAACCAATCGGATGGCTCGCCCGACTGACGTCACGTGGCCCCGCTATAGCAGAGGACGGCGCTGCTGAAAACTGAGGGCAGCGGCGCCGCTGCGATCGATAGCGATGTACATTTTTAAAACCTCATAATAAATTGCATGCTTTACGTACGCGGAGCGCTTAAATGTGTAACTTAATGACAAGAAGGACGTACCCTAACGCCTCAGTACGTTTGTACAAAATCGACAACATCGTTTCAAGGACCCTTTAAAAGAAATGCTTCGCAGTAAAAATTACGACGCCCACCCTTTCATCGCGCGGTGTCGCATGACAATGGACCAGATTATGTGATTAACGACGCACTACACTCGAGGTACGCGCAATAGCTAATCGTTTATACTGCTATACTTCTGTCGTTGTTATGAGACGCCGCCGCCTCAGAGACCACAGACACAGATCACGGAAAATATCCATGCTCTTGCAATTTACATTGCAGACAAAACACGCTATCACACTTACAGTGGTTCAAGAACACTGCACTGTGGACGTAACCACGATTAATGTTCTCCAGCATATCGTCATTCAATCCGCTTCATCCTGAATTGGGCCAGCACTGAGCAGACGTAGTACATCGCGCTTGTACGTAACAATGATTACAAAGCTTTCTCGCTGAACACGCAAAGGTCACTCAATTTAACGCATCCGCACGGATGAAAGCAAAACACGCGAAAAGAGAAATACGCAATTTGACTCTTCGGGTAATTGCGTGCTCGTCTATCTGCAGATTTTCGGCGTTTCGTATTCTCATATCTGTTTTAGCACTGAACGAAACAGCAACATGCTAGGCTTGGGGGATGAGTACGGCTGGTATAACGTAAAACTATCCCAGTCTGTTTTTATTCCAAATCGGCCCTACGTGATAGGTCAGTATGGCTTGAACTCCGTCCACATGGGCGTGGCGTCCGCCGATATAAGCTGGACCCGAACTATTCTGACCTATCAATGAGTGCTAATGACCGATTTGGAATAAAAAAAAAACAGATTGGAATAGTTTTACGTTATACCGACGTAGGTAGCACTTCCCAACGTGAAACGCAACAAACAGCAATACGGACGGGAAATTGCTCCGACGAGACAGGACATGACCGTCTACGTTCGAATCTGTCCGCTAGGGGAGCGATCGGCGCTGGTGTCGCGGGTGGAATCGAGCTTGCAACGCTTATACGCAAGATACGCTCAACATGCGGTGGATAAGCGTCCAGAGTGAACGTGCAACTACAAGTTCAAGCAGATCGTGCCACTCTGCTTTTTGATTGCTGACAAATATAAAGGCAGCGTGAACATGGCACAACACCCCACCCCGTTTTGCTAGTCTCTCTGGAGTTGGTAGCACGCGCCACCATCGCCATCACTCAAGGTCACTTTGTCGCGGGTTTCATCTGAGCCGCGGCCAAATTTCGATGGGGGTTAAATAATAATAATAATAAAAAAAAACACCACTCGTGTATTTTGAATTAGGTGCGCGTGAAAGAAGGCCAGGCGGCTACCATTATTCCCGAGTCACCCTCCTAACACGTTCCTCATAATCGTGTCTGGGTTTTGGAACATAAAACCTTAGAATTTAATCAATCGTTCTTGTTTAATTTAATTTAACTTGTTTAATTTAATCAACTACTTCGTACTAAGCTCTTCCACTTTTCTTCCAGCAATATGATTACAGCGAAGCTGTATATGGCTAGGCGAAACCAAAATCCGTCCGTCCGATGTGCGCAGAAACTATCATCATCAGCAATGGCTCGAGCGTCGTCGTCGTCTTCCACAGCTGACTCGGTTGCCGCTCATCATTCCAGCGTAAAATTTTACTCCTCTTCCTCTTCTGTCGTCCTAATGGGGAGGCCGCGTTTACGGGGGTATGAGCCATTGCTTAAGGGGGTTGAGCCATCCATTGTCTTCCGTGACGGACAGATTTAATTTGGAAGAATCGCAAGCCGCAATGGGCGACAATGGCGGATTGCGTGCGTGTAACCTCATTAAGAAACACAAAGACGTAACGAATAATTAAGAAAGACTTCAATGAACCGTCGGGATTAACCCAGTGATAAACACCGGGGCCGCACGTTTCAGCTTCGCTGGTTAACCATCTGTACGGAGTGCTTGGGCGGCGATTTCTTTGAACACCATTTATATGTCTCCCATATCTGCGTGCTCAATGCCTCAGGCTACTCAACATAACCACCCTACATAGTTATTTTGCAATCGTTCGGACTTTGCATTCAAAATTTATTTTAAACTTGCTATAACCGCAAACAATAACAAAGCGGCGGAGCACTACTTCACTTACTGCGTGTTCTCTTTATCATAACGAGTTTGAGAGTAATTTCCTGAAGTACGTTAAAGAAAATGTTAAGCTAAAAAGTATTTTTGCCGAAATGGTGAAGCAGTGACAGCGATAGCAGAGGACCCATGGCCAGGACCCATGGCTAGGACCCATGGTTTAGCGTTGCGCTTAAACTCCTCGGACGGTGTCGTGGTGGTGGTGGTGGTGAAAAACATTTAATAAACTGGTTGCAGAGGGGTGATTGGGTTAGGGCCCTATTGGCCTCCTGCGATATGTTCGCGTGAGCAGCGCATGCAAGGCAACTTCTGCTGTGTCGGAGAAACAGCGTCCTGGCCGCTACCAGGCGTCTCAGAATGCTGGCGCGATGATGAGCGCCACCAGTGGCGTTGCACGCAGTCGCGCCTCGACGGTGGCCGAGATCAGACCGACGGGAAGCATTACTAGGTAGTCAGTACTACCCAGTGAAATGTTAGATAACGTTAGCTTGGCGTTTACTGCTCTGACCAGAGCTTACGCAGCATACGAACAGCAGCTCAGCTGCTGTCAGCCATTCTCATGCTGTTAAGCCAACATAATAATGGTGGTTAGTACATGGATTGGCATAAACTTCGTCTTTCTGGCTTGAAACGGCTTCACGCCTTTGCAAACTGATTACTTTTTCAGTAATGTGCTGCCTTATAAATGATTATAAAAATCTATAAAACTGTCCTATGGCCGCATTCGAGCAGAGGAACTCTAGCACCGAAGCCAGACATCGAAACCATAACGCCGCCTGCGTCGAGAAGTGGCATATGTAAAACAACCTCAAGGATTTCCCCGCGGGCAAGCCATGCGCTTTGATACTCTTGGCGCGTTTCGATTTGCCCCCTTGACAAGCGGAACCGCAGCAGTTATTCGCGATTATGCATGTCCGCAGAGTATTGTTGCCTTCCGAATTTAGAAAAAAAGTATAGATTGCTTTGGAACTTAGGCCACTGAAACCGGATAAAGCGTCGTAAATAAAGCCACAAGACCGTCTGAAGCCACAAGCCCGAACATTAGACCCAATCCGTGTACTAATCGTCATTCCCAGGGTGGCTGAACGATCGAAGCGCCAGAGTTCCATCTGGTAACTGTTGTAGGAAACTCTATGCTAGCTTCATAGCCTCCGAGATCGCCGCGCACTAGCCGCGCATGCGCCGTCAGCGGTGCAGCACGATAAAGGCGACGGTAGCGTATAAATGCGCCTATGACTGCTATAGTAATAAAAACATCATATTGGCAGCATCATATTGCAAAGATCACGTCTGGGAGTTTTGGGGTGGTGGAAAGGGGGAGGGCAGCTTTGTTTGATGCGTCGTCTACATAGACAGTGTATGATAGCCGCACGTCGGGCCCGGTTCGTTTTGCGCTGCTCGATCAACGCTCTGTAATGTCGGTTTAAACGTACCACATCTGATTAGTGTACTGACCAAAGAAGTCAAGCGCATCAGCAGCGATAACAGTGTGGTTACTGCACGAAGTCAAACAGCCGACGCGCTGAGGTCAATCAAGCCGACGTCAACATGTAGTAAGCCGGCAATGCGGATTCCGTGTCATTGTTACTTAAGAATGTTTCAAAATAAAGTCATAAGAAGCTTGATAAGCAGCGTTAGTTTGTCATTGTTATTTAAGAACGTTTCAAAATAAAGCCATAAAAGGCTTGATAAGCAGCGTTAGTCAGCTGTGTTACTTCGACCTTTATTCGCCGCGGTAGCTTGGTAGCGATTAGCTGCTAAAGCCCGAGGTAGTGAGTTCGATCCCAGCTGCGGCGACCGTATTTAGACGGGGACGAAAGGCAAAAAAAAAAAAAAAGACCGTTCATGTACTTAGATTTACGTGCACGTTAAAGAACCCCGGCCGGGTCGTGACAATTAGTCCGGTCCCCCCACTACGGTGGCCTCATAATCATACCATAGGTTTAGCACGTACGTAAATCGCTAGACTTCTTTTTTTCCCTTTTTTTACCATCGCATCAAGTACTTTTGCATCAAGCTTATTGCGGATTATTATGACACATATCAGATTCAGTGCTTCGCCGAACAGGAAGATCTTCTCGAACAAGGACGTCAACATACTGCTAACCGAACGCACGGAAAATTATCTTCCGAGCCAAACTCGGCGTCGATTTCCCACGTTATATTACCGGTGAGTTCTTTATAGAAATAAAGCTAGTGGCACGGTCTTAGCGGTCAACGAGGTATGGGCGAACGACATAGAACAACCAGGCCGAAGAGCTGCGTTGAAAAGAACATCGATCGACCGAAGAAAGTATAACGAAACACTTTGAACACTCACCTTGAACAAAATATGAAAGGACACAACGTGTGCGGCGATTCCCTCGCGGCTAAGTCCAGCTCAGCGCACTGGGTCCATCCGAGCACCGCAACGTGTTGCTTCAGCAGTGGTCCTATCTGTTACCCGATCTTAACGCCGTGTGGGGTGCGACGTCTTCCACGCGTCCTCTAGTCGCGCACCACGGAGCCCGCCGGGTTGATCGCTACGCCACCACCGCCGCCGGTAGGCCTGGCAGATGAGTGTGCGTCTGCACCGTCTTCTGGTCAGGGTCAGAGAAAAAAAAAAAAAAAAAACAGCAAGAAAGGCGTCGCTCGGTATTGTAGGGCATCGTGCGCACGCCTCGCACACAGAAGGGGAGCGTGTCAGTATGTGTGTGCACGGATTCAACCGGGCTGGCGCGAAGAAAGGACAGGCGCTGTTCCAGTCCGCTTGCGGCGGTGTCCCGGACGTGCGACCGCCATTGTACGGCCTCCCCGGAGCCCGCTCCTCCGCAGCCGCCATTGCTGTGGACCCGCGCCACTGAGCAGACGACGGCGACGTCGCGTCGTCTGCTCACGGAGCGTTCCGGATTGCTTGCCTTCCGAATAGAGACACGCACAAACACGCAACACGCATTGACTTATACAACCGTTCTTTGCAACACGACTCCGGAACAGGCATACGTTGAAGCACGGTTTGGCATCCAGTATAGCTCATCGTCTGGAAGGCGGTCGGTACCCTTGGATTCGACTTTCGTGATTTTGTCTCTTGTTCTGGATTGGATGCGGACTTCGCGCCTGCTGGCGCGTGATATGAAGCGAGCCGAGAGATTCTCATACTATACACTGATGCGTTCGGGAGTCGGTCAACACAGACGTCATTATGAGAGGCGCGAGTCGCTCGTGACCTCACGTGTGCATCTCGGTAAACCACACGGCCGCTGAAGCCTAGCGACTGGGTCGTCGCGCTGAGGTGCGGGCAGAGCGTCAGAAGACGACAGGTCATTTATCATGCCTCAAGACTGCGCTTGTGTCGGCTATTTCCGTTCGTGTCTTGGTATAATGTAATCTCGGACGTGTTTCTTATGAGGCTTTTCACGTTCCCATCGTTAGGTCCGTGTACTTTTTCTTTATTCTTGTTTCGTTCATCTGTGTCTGGCAGGAAGTGGTAGAAGCGGTGGTCGGCGGGCAACAACATCATGCTGATTTGTGTGCTCTGTGCTGTAGCAAAGAGAAATACAAAGAGCAGTTGGCACGGCCTTCAGTCAGACATTCCACAATTTGCAGAGGACTCGACGCCACGACTGCAGTCAGGTTGCAGTAATCTCTAATAAGTGGTCCCAGCAGAAAACTCATCCCGTTAGTATACATGTCGGAACTACGACGATCGTCTTGTTGCCACCTGCGGCAGAAACGTGAAATATGGCCGCGATATCCCCCATACAGTCGAACGCCTTTATGACGAAGGGCTCGGGCCTCCGAAATAATTCGTTATACAGGCCACTTCGTTGTAAAGGACGCACAGCTCACACCAGAACCGGGATATAAATATTCATTCGCTATACAGGTCATTTCGTTGTAGAGGCGCTCGACTGTAGTAGCAGACTGGACGAGATGGACGCCAGGGTGGATAGTAGGCTTGGCTCGTTGCGCTATAAGGGAGCGCGACCAGGTGGGCCGACGAAGGCCCAGGAGGCATCGATTGGACAATGCCTGGAGACACGGTAGCAACCTGCACGTATGTCGGCAGAGGGCTAGGGGCTGGAGTATTTGGGCGCGCAGTACCAGTCATTGACGCTAACTCCTCCTTGACGACGCCGCGCATAGTGGTGCCTGAAGATTGAGTAGTGACCGGAAGTACTGAGACGACAAACGACTGCAGCTCTTCTCGTATTGTTGCGCGGATCATCGCACGCAACGAAAGATCGACACAGAGATGGTTTTCCAATCGATCCGGCTGCAAACGTATAGTTTCGAGTTCGTCAAAGCGCTGACACGTACCGACGATATCAGCGACGGTAGCCGGGTTCTCGATTGCGAGTGCGTTGAAGGCGATGGCGCCAATACCCATAAGGATGTGGTGAATTCTGTCAGATTCGGACATGGCGGCGTTCAAGAGGCGACAAAGAGCAAGGACGTCCTCGATGTACGAGGTATAAGACTCGTCGAGGTGTTGATCGCGAGCGTCGGGGGTCTTTTTTTTTTTTTTGCGAGGGCGGAATGAACCGCCAGGGTGCCAAAAATCTGCCTAAGCTGCTGTTTGAAAATAGTCCATTCCGGGAAATCAGCCCCGTGGTTGAGATACTAGGTCTTCACCATGCCGGTGACATAGAAGGAGCCTTGACGTAGTCTGTATATATGCGTGTTTCGTAGTGTACTGTGACCTATTCTATTCTGTTTTAAAGGGAAAAACTGTCATCCATTCGGCTGTAACACAAGGCTACAAAGGAAACCCAGTACAGGTTTCTTCGAAAGAATGCTTCGAAGTTAAAGAAAAATTTATCCAGGTCCGCGGATCGAACGCAGGACCAACGCCTTTCCGGGCCGGTCACTCTGCCGCCGGAGCTAACTGGGAAGCTGTAGTAGATCGCAGAACGATGGGACATTGATCGACAACTCGAAGCACGGGGACACAGAATATGACTATAATCAGTTCGCCGGGAGACCGCCAGGTGGAGGGAGGTTCGCGAAACGGACGGAAACCCTTCTTAGCGTATATATATTTTCTCACCTAAGGGTGCCGAGAGAAGTGGCCTGCTTAGTTGCCAAACTTCGCCTAAGCTTTCGAAGTTAAGAAGTGACAACTGCGGAAACGCGTTTGCTGCTGAAAGCTTCGCAACACCGACACTTGGGACAAGTTTGTAAATCTACGTATAGTCTTGCTCTTCCATCACGCCATCAGAGTGGAGCCACCACTTCGGCGCGCATTTACGCAGTTTACGTATGTACACGTGTGTACGTATGTAGTACATCTATCGAGAGCTTCAGCAAAAAGGGATCTGCGTGCGACTCTTAGGGACTTTTTTTTTTTTTTTTTTCGCGGGACACGTGGATTCACGCGATGAACAGAAAAAGAAAAACAAAGGAAACGTTCTTTGGTGTCGCGTGAACCTGACCTTGCGCGTTTCTTTTTCTCCCCGCGTTCGTGACGATGTTACACGAAAGCTGCGGCGACGTCTGCACGCAACGTGCATTATGAATGCGTCAAGTCGGTCGTCGCTTTCTTCTGCAGCGTGTTTTTTTTTTAGTTTTTCCTACGTTGATGAGAAAGGCCCTCTGCACAAAATCTTCGGCGCTATCGAGTACTCCAGGCGTTCAATGTGCGAGCCATCGGATGCCTTACAATATTGTATTGTAAATTTAATGTGGAAGAGAAAAAAAAGAGGAAATAATGCGAGGAAGGCGGAAGTTAGAAACTGTATAGACCAGCCGGCTACCCTGCGCTAAGGAAAGGGATAAATAGAATTAAATGTGAATGGTGACGATTATCCACTTCAATGTGATTAGCATTCAAGTGCTCGTGCATGTGTAATTTGGCGATGAGAAATTCATTATTGCTCGATATTTTAATCGTTATGTTTGTGTTACGTAATTATGGAGTGTAAAGTGTATGTTCAAGCACATGGTACTTACCCAGTGACCATAGAGAGAGAGAGAGAGAGAGAGAGAGAGAGAGAGAGAGAGAAAACATTAAATGAAAGGCAGAACTGTATATAGTTCAAATAGCAGCCAGCAGCAAGTTATTTATCCGAGCACAGACAGACGGACGGACGGACGCTGAAGTTGCAAGATTGCAAGAGACAAGATTGCTAAGTACGATAAGAATGCTAATCGCCTTGAAACAGCACATAAGTTCGATGTGTAGCGCGCGACAATTTTCAGTCTGTCTCTCAGTTAAGGTTGCCAACCATCCCAAATTTAGCTGAACAGGCTCGACTTTTGTGTAAACGACTCGTATTCCCACTTGACCCAGTCGGAACGGCTTTAAATGTTCCGACTTTTACTTTTTTTTTTCTATTGCATGCACATGAATAACAACAGATAGACCAGATTTCTTCTTTATAATGCCTGACAGTTAGTTTGTACATTGTTCTTTTTGTGTTCTGTTTCATTGTCATAAACATAAAGGCGGTTTTGTTTTTGTCGTGGTTCTAGTTCTGTTGTAGGCCCTAACCCTTCACAGTACCTCTGTGCGTACCGGTAGCCATTTAGTCAGGCAACTGTACTGCACTTTTCTTGTAAATCGCGACACGTTAGGAGTAAAAACATTTTTTTTTCTACTTGGTTACAAGTGCAGACTGGCGGCTCCTGGAACTGACAGGGTCAGTCAGCCCCAGCCTCCCCCCTCTCCGTCCTAATGCGCAAGCATTTGTTGGCTCGGCTACTACTTCGCCTTTGCTTACTTATTTAGCTAGCTTATGCATGTCTACCCATTGCTACCAATCATCTTCGATTACACCACTATAACGATTACATGAGTGAACTTGACTAATTATGCATTTATTTTGCAGATATATGGTATCAACTGAGCCGAAACGCCGTCACTACCGTTTTTTTTTTTTGCCACACCACAACTTTTTATTTTATTTTCCTTTTTTGTACGACCTTGACGTGGCGACGACGCCGTAACCAGTTTTCTTTTTTTTTACGCTAGCAATCATCTACCATTACGCTATTATAACGATTACATGAGTTAACTTGACCAATTATGCATTTATTTGGATATATAAGGCGTCACGGGACGGACAGATTTTGCTGGGGTCTTCGCCAAGGAATGCTTATGCATTAAATTATCTGTTTCTGTAAATACCCAAAATTAATTTCGCGTGTCCAAAATTGCTTTCCCAAACATCATCCATAGATTTAACAGCACACGCAATTGAACGTTTCGTGATTTACGTTTGCACACTGAATTCTGGAATTCTGCGTTAAAATTAATTATTAGTGAGCGTACAACTCATAACTGCTCTAAAAAAAGTGCTGTGAAGGTACTGACGCGAACACAATCGAATCAACAGTAACGGTCCAAGAAGCCGCAGTGGACTTTGCTAGCGAACCCTTGCCATGTAGTAATAGAGCTCATGTATTTCTAACGATTTCCGCCGCATATTGGCCTCACTTAGTACGAAACGATGGCGTGGGCCAATGCTCTTTCCAGGAACTCCTACGCGCTTGTCACACACTTATGTCCGCCTGGCAACTTCCGTTCGTCGATAACTTCGCATAAGAGAGTGTGGACATATCGGAAGCACGAAGTATGGATTCCGTCTCTCGGTAGCCCTGGTGTTTCTTTTTTTTTTTTTCGGGTCCCACCTGCGGTTGCCTCGGCAGAGACTGTATACACCTTGGCGACTGCAGTGCCAAAGCTCTATACATAACCATATATATGTGTAAGGTAGAATTCTCTGTAGCTCTACATACTATGAGATTTCGGACAGGGTTCTGCAGGGAAGTTGTGAGTAGGGATCAACTGCTAGAGGCAGCAGCTGGTAGAGTTTCACTTTTGCGATATAGTGTTCTACATAACAGAACTCTATTTCTAGGGCACAACGGCTGCTTTTGCGCACGGAACCACACCACAGATCTCACACATGAACCCTGTAGCTGTGTTAAGCCTACCACGTTGCTTAACCAGGATATATAACCGGGCTTATTCCTGAACAGTATTTTTTTTGTTTTGTTTGTGACTTAATCGCCAGCATCTCCGGGTCTCCGGTAATGACTTCGGTAGTTCAGCTTTTGAAGGATCAAAATCCCGAGAAATGTGAACATTTCGAAGATTTATCTTCCTGTCTTGCATGGGACGTCCAGGGTACGTTGCGTCTGATTGCGTCGACTCTGCAAAGAGCTCCGAGTAACAGAGGAAGTAGGGACCAACATTGGCTCGAAGCGCTGCTGACATTGGCCTTTGCCAGCGTTGTCAACATGGCGTTGACGATGTGGGATCAACGTAGACCGCGAGGAGGCGGAACGTAATTCCCTATTCTGCTCCTAAAGACGAGGAACGTACAAGGCTGTATCAAAGCAGCTAACCATCGCTGTAGCAAAATAAATGAGCTGCTAGAGCTAAATACATAGGCTTGAGAAGGACCTGCGGCGTTCTCAGCATAACAGTCTTGCTAATGAACTATCTGGAGGAGCTGGTGGCATTGCAGCTGATTTTCGAATCTCCTTTCCGATTTCGACGGTGACATATTGTCTCGGTACACAGGCCCATATCGAGTGCTGGGTGCCGTGACTCCAGTTACGTATGAAATCGCCCCAGTCAGTACCCGTGCCTCGTCTGCACCGCCTTCCACTGACGTTGTGCATGTAGCACGCCTAAAACCGTACTATACCATCCTGTTCGCACTGATATTTAGACGCACCGAGACGGTGCTTCTGCCGCCGGGGATTATGCTACATGCATATTGCGTGTTTCTTCTGGACGATGCGCGCGGGCGCCTCGACGAAGAAGACGAACTGCTCTGGGCTCTCGAGCTATCGGCTGATCTGGCCAGCGCTGCAGCTATCTTTTGCAAATATACTTGTAAATAGTCTCCTGTACTTAATCCTTCGTTCGCGTAACAATATCATCGTCTTATTCTAATTCATTTGAAAGAAATTCCGATAGTAGAAGCATAACTTTTTCAAAGCGGGGAACGCTGCTCTATTGGGCTGTTTACTTACTTCTTCTATGTATGTTCCTCCTTTTCCAAGTAACAAACGTTGGGATAAGAGCAACCAATCGTTCGAAAAAAAAAATGTTTACTTATGTTATTGATGTTGAACTTTACTTTAAAGATCCGACGCACTATTCTCCATCTAGGCGGGCTCAGTTGTATTGGAAGAGTACACGTTTAGCTGTTTATTTATGGTGGCAGTTCGGGTATGTTTTGTTGGGAGTTATGCCTAAGTTGAATAGCCTCTCTTTTGTAGGGAGATCTTCCCATCGTCTTTTTCATTCGAAATATTTGACTTCTTGCGGCATCGGTATCCTAAACCAGACTGACAGTTACTTTTTATACGTTTTTTATTCTTCTTGTGCGTTCATCTTTTGCATGCGAAAATCTTGTTTATCTACGTATTACCTATTTATCACGTTTTTCATGCTTCTTATAATTTTCTAGAATGTCGATGGCTTTCTGTGTGAGGTCCCTTGTGTTGCTTGGTGTCGAAGTATTTCCGGAGCGTGCTTATACTGCCAATATGCTACTAGATCTCTCCTTAAAAAAATTGCGGTGTCTAATTATCTTTCATGTATTAATGACTAGCATACCCGAAATATATTCGAAACTACGCAGGCTTAGTCGTTCCTTGTTTATAGATAACCGAAATAATTTTTTTTTCTGACTGGTGGTGGTTCGTTTTTCCATAGGTATGTATTTACAAGTGTTGTGATCCGACTTGCCATTGTCCGCGTAATGATCGACCGTTTAAGTCTTGCTACAAAGAACGCTACGCACATGCTTTTGTTTGATAGTGCCTATATTAAATTGCGTACGCATTTTAAAAGATTGTCAGCCTAGAATTCACAAATCACACTCGAGGCACCATACAAGTGCAAAGACACTACTCGGGGAAAGTTTTGGGCATCATTCTGGCTGTAGGAAAATTTTGCCTCGACAGACGGCTAGTTACCGCGTCCACGATGCGCCAGGCAATTAGGTTCACTCATTTAGTTATGTCTTCTGCATCGGCAGAAATATTACTAGTGTTCAGGAGTCGTATTCTGAAACGATCCATCTCGGCGATACTATCTCCTTGGCCAACGGCGCGCTGGTTGGCTGTTTCAGCAAAATTTGATAAGCTGATTGGCTGGTTGAGCACGACGTCATCCAATTTCGCTCAACCAGCCAATCAGCGCGCGCCTGACGGCACCACTGTCGCCGAGGCGATACTACCGCCGAAGGGGATCGTTTCAGAATACAGCCCCAGTTAGAGAAAAACCTCTTAAGCTGGAGCATGAAAATACAGCACGTAGAAGAGTGTCTAGGGACAAAATAACTAAGGGATGGAGACAAAGGAAATAATTGCCACACACCACGGGTGACGTCAAATTAACAAGTTTCCTCATTATTTCCTTATCTCTCGTTCGTCGCTGACAGTGCTGCGCGAATTTATAATTATTAATTAATTAATTAATTAATTAATTAATTAATTAATTAATTAATACAATAGTGCAGGTCCAGAACATGGCCGAAGCAGGAACTATATTAATGCCTTGAACATTAAAACCAAGTTGAAATGTAAATAACGACAAAAAAGTCGGTCATATCTTTGTCTGACAATGGCTGAGTCACGTAACAATGAGCCATCTCCACAAATTACTTCGTCTATGAAAGGACGACATTTATTGTCCAGTATTTCCAATGTGGACTTTCTGCAACGCGTCTGTGTCATGTCTCGGTGTCGTTAACTCCGGATCCGAAGTGCCAAATTTAGAGTCGGTATAATTGCTGTCGCAATAATACATTATATTCAGGGGGAAAATGCAGGAGTTTAGGGGTGGTATGTCCAGAACAGAACACAGTGGAAGTCGTACGACCTTTGTGGTCAAAATTTTAAAAGCTGTGAATGAAGTGTCGTTTGAAGTCAGTCTGCAAATCTTCGTAGATTTACACACTATCGCTACGTTATAACGCTTAGCAAACGGTTTATCAATCAAAGCATGAAACGCCGTCAGTGATGGGCGCGTACTTGAAAGCGAGAAAATGCGGTACTAGAATCGCAAGAACCAAAATACGTAAAACGACGTCTCACCGTGAATACAAGTGCACCGCGACGAATCTTGTTCTGCTCCTACTATTCGACAGTCCATTTGCCCCCCCCCCCCCCCCCCCCCCCCCTTTCCTTTCCCACGTGCGTGCCAGAAACGAAAAGAAGCGCACGTGCAAGCTCGGAGATGCGGTCACATGGCCCGCCCGCACGCCCGCCACCTTTTGTGGGCTCCCAAAATTCTCCACGCTTCGGTGGCGAGGCAGCCGTCGTGATCCCGATTTCTCTTTTGTCAGAACGCCACCGTCACGTGGTTTTCTTCTTGATCATTCCCCCAGCAGCATTCACCACCGCCTCCCTCTCGTTCTTCACGGTTAATGCCGGCCACATAGTGACGTAACAACCGTTATCGCTCTGGTGTATTTTCCCGACGCCCCGAAGGCCGCCCGGAGATATAATCACGTCTCAGCATTGGATTTTATGGCCAAATTGTATATTAAGAACGTGATAAGCCAAGGGCGTGCGAATATTGGAAATCTCGAAAACTAATTGAATTGTCTTGGCTATTCCATTAGTATTCGATTTGAGAATTTCCCCGCCGTGGTTCCTTAGTGGCCATGGTGTCGGGCCTGATAAGCATGGGGTCGCGGGATTGAATCCCGGCTACTGCGGCAGCATTTCGACGGAGGCGAAATGCGAAAACACCCGTGTACGTAGATCTAGGTGCACGTTGAAGAACCCCGGGGAGTCCAAATTATTCCGGAGTCCGCCACTATACGGCGTGCCTCATAATCAGAGCGTGGTTTTGGCACGTCATCATCATCAGCCTATATTTATGTCCACTGCCGGACGAAGGCGATCTCCAATTGCCCCTGTCTTGCGCTAGCTGATTCCTACTTCCGCCTGCAAATTTCCTAACTTCATCACCCCACCTTGTTTTCTGGCACGTAAAACCCCATAACGCGTACGGGTTTGCTACTTACTCACCAATACATTCATTAGAGTTGCAGCATATCCGACGGCTGCTTCGGAGCCAAATTTAATAGGAAATTCTTTATTCACACTACCAAGCAAAACCCTCACAGTTATGCTGGGCAATCGTTTTAGTTTGCTTTAAATATTCGATATACTTTTCACATTTCCACGGCAAATGAATCTCTTCGTTTGCCGCGTGCGCCATTTATTATATTGCTGAAAATGGCAGTGCAGAAACGCACAAAAGGCAAGTCACAATTATTTGCCGGTCGTCGCATCTGCAGCTGGATTGCCAGGAAATTTGCATGATGATGATCGCGGGAGGTTGCTTTATTTCTCATAAAGAGCGGTTAGAAAGGGAAACATTTTTTTTGCAGTTGTTTTCCTGGCAAAGGTTCATATCAAGTTTGATGGGGCCGTCGAAATTCATTATACGTAAACTTACAAAGTACTACCAATAAATGAAAGGTAGGAGTAGTACTACGTGACGTTCTCACTTTCTTGAAAATTGGTTACAACACGAAAATGAAACGTGTCCGGCTTTGTTGCTTATTCATAAATACACGTGCATAAGAGACACCGTACGTTCCTACTGCCATGGAGCCGAACTTAATAAATATTCTTAATTCACACATGCAAACAAAATCCTCACAGTTGTGCCGGGCAGTCATTTTAGTTTGCTTTAAATATTCGATGTACTTTTCACCTCTTCATGAAATATGAACAACAAAGTTTAATATCTTGGTTTGCGGCGTACGCCTTTTATTATAGTGTTTAAAATGGCAGCGTAGAAACGCACAAAAGGCAAATGTCACAATTATTCGCCGGTCGTCGCTTCTGCAGCTGGAATGCCAGGAAATTTGTATGATGATGATGATCGCAGGAGGGACGTACTACATGAGACAGACTTTCCATTTTCCTTAATAAACCACTACTGCTACTAGTTGGCAAAGAACACTTTCGTGTTAAAACCGCTTGACTCTGCAATCGGCCGTGCAGTGCTTGAAACAGCGAAGCTGGGCGATCGTAGCCCAGCATTTTCCGGAAGTGCGCGAACTTTTCATCTTATTAGTCATGATGATGATAATTTCTTTTCGCGCGTGTCGGACTTAAGGCCGTCACTGCGTGTTGCATAGCGCAGCTTGCAACACCGACACCGCGTTCCAGGAGACCCCCTCCGTGAATGCGTCTCTCTCTCTCGCTCTCATAGCGCGCAAAACTAGGGTGCCTACATGCAGCGCCGTTTTAGAGTGGTGACAACACCAAAATTCTGACTGCTATTTACCGCCAAATTTGGTGGGAAGCCATTTTTGTCCTCAGTCTTTCTGCCTTTTTTTGTCACGCTCTGATGTACTCATGTTGGCACGTGAACTATTAAATTTCTTTAATTTAGTGTTCCACCAGTGTGCACAAGAAACCTGCATACATCTTTAATATACTAGTTGCCTTTTCCTTTTATTTGAACACATCAAACTTACTTTTCTATTGCACGTCCTGCGACACATATAAAGCAACAAGTTATAAGGCACGATGGCGTGCTCGTGGTAGGATTATCTCACGCCAAGAATGTGAACTGCATTAAGCATTGTCGTTGCCTTCCAGTTGTACATAATATTTAAAGGGTGATTTTCTAAGTGTGCTGTAATAAAGACTGTCCTTACTAGTCTGTTTAAATAAAACGTAGACGTGCCGGGTACGGCGCTCAGACGCGCCATTTGTCTCTGGCTGCTGAGGCCAAAGTTTATTAAAAGAAGTTAATTAATTTGACGTCACCAAGCGTTGCGGGAAGTGTGGTCTATCGGCTGGTCTTTCGCCATTTTGGTCCCCACAATTAACCCGCCAATTTAGCTGGCGGCGGCAAGTACCCTTGCAAAGGCTGTCACCACCCTAAAACGGCGTTGCATGTAGGCACCCTACGCAAAACCTCTTCACCTCGCAGAAGACGAGCGTACGAACGCGCCAGCTGTGGACGAAGACGACGACGCTCGAACGCAATCATATGGTTCACATCAAGGAGGTTGAAAAAAAAAAAAAACTTTGCATTTTTTTTCAACCATCTTTGTTCGCATAAATGCACGTTCTGCAAGCGTGGCTCTATAGCCTATAGTCGGGTACAACATTAGAAGACAGCGGCATTTGCCCCTCAAAGGCGGATGCACACGAGCCTCCACCAATAGGCGCGCACTTCAGGTGACGTCATGAGCCGGACGGCCGGTGACCCCGCCGACGGACAACATGCCTAATATGGCCGCCCTCACTTCGAACGGGGCCGAGTCGCGTCAGCTGTGTGCGTCTCCCTTCGTCAGAGTGAATTCGAATTGTTTTTGGGCGTCTGTCACGCCGGACATATTATTGTGAGCTTAAGATGCACAATTTGTGCCGCGTGCGTTTGTTCTGAGCCGTAAGCCGGCGAAGAAAGATTGCAGCGAACATCGGTGACGCTGCGCTGCGCTTCATCTGGAACCAGGATCCCGCGGCGACATAGCGCTGCAAACAAACATCGTGCGTGTTTGTTCCATGGTGTTTTGTTTTGCTCCCAAGTGAAGTTACGACGACGAGAGTTCGCCAAAGTCTGGTGCCTACTGTGAGCGGCGGGTGTGTTTGTGTACTGTGCCCCTGCGTTTCTCGTCGGACGTGGCGAAGTGATGGAGCAAAACCATTATCAGGATAAATGAGAAAAGCGCGTGCGGATGAAACCAACCTGCGAGTTTCTCAACAGAAAAGATCTGTGAAAGCAATCTCCAACGCAAAGATTCGTTGCTGCCAGCTCAGCGTGCAAACGACCGATCGTTGGCAGCAGTGTGATAAGGTAGCCGAGCGTCTAGCAGCGTCGTTCGAGTGTTGTGTATAGCACCGTCGATTGATTGCTTTCCACCAATGCTAACAATCAGTTACTAACACGCGCTGCTTGAGCGAATGTCATTGAATTATTAACGGTCAGGCGTTTGGGAGCAGTGTTTGTTTCCTTAATGTCAGCCTCAGTGCTAATATAAAATTATGACTGATACACTGGTGCCGTTACAAAGGGAGCTTGGCATGAATTCGCGTCGCTGTGTGGCTTAGAACTCTTCGCTCACTGCACGCGCCAGCTGTAGAATGCCTGCTGTGACACAATCGCGCATAAGTTGTGCTGCCAGCGCTCGACTTGCTATCCCACAACACAGCTTTGCGCTGCTTTTCGATTGTCGTGATATGGCGCTACTAAAAAATTCTATGACAGTGAAGGCAACAGAGCCAATATGTACATTGAAAAAAAAAAAGTACGACAAAGTAGGCACAGCTGCTTGCGAACTGACTCCTAATAGTTCTACTCGCGTCTGCGTTAAATGTGTGTGCATGTTTTCTTGTGTGTTTGTGTATATTTGTTATTTTGCCCTTTTTTGTATTTTAGATCTTAGTTTTCGCGCTCGCGTTTGTGTTCATGTGTGTGAATATGTGAGTTCTTCCGTGCGTGTATGTATTTGTTCCTATTTCTATCCTTTTATTTTTACATTTGTTCTTGTAAGCATGCTGCAGCCACGACTTTCGACAATTCCATTAACTCGTCTCATTCAAAGCACCAAGTCCTGTGAATAGCAGGGCTGATCTCTTCGATGTCATTAAAGCTATTCTCTCTTGTCTACCTTGCCTCCTCAGTCTGCCACCTTGCTTTGTTTTCTCCTACTATTCTGACCTTGCTTCTTGTGCTGTTGCCGCAACGTGATTAACCAACTTGCATCAAAGAAAGTTTTATCAGCTGTGACAACAGAAACATTGACAGATACAAAATGTTAAAAGCATCACGTGGCTTGCACAGTTACTTCGTCTCTTACCCCTTTTAATGTGTTTATGCATCATCAGTGCATACGGCAGCTTGCCAGAAGTGCACATGAAAAGGTGCCATATTGTGAAACAGCAGCTTGCTATGTTGTTACATTCAGTCTTAATAAACAGATGGTTTCGCTGCCCGTCACATGTGGTGGTACACATATATAACATTGTGTAGTTTCATTTCATTTCATTTTATTACCTTAAAAGCCCCAGAGGGGCATTACATAAGGGGTGGGCGTACATATATTTATTATACATAAGTTTAAGGAAAACGGAGTACAAGTTTTAAATACAACACATGTGAAAATTAGGTACATAATTCCGTCTAGTACACAGATAGATAGCATAGATCCCGTACATTTTTTTTTATTCTAAAAAATGGTCTGTTAGTTTTTGCATGAATGTAGGTGCACAGGTTATGGCGGCAATTTGGTGGGGCAGGTTGTTCCAATCTGTTGCTGCGCGAAAAAAGAATGAGCCTGAAAAAGTGGTAGTGTGAGTGCGAGGGCGGCCAACTTGGTACGCGTGCCGAGTGCGATGTGATATACGGGCAGCGGGAATAATGTATGGCGGTTGATTAAGTGAAGTATGATAAAACTTATGAAAAAGAGAGAGAGTTGAGATGCGACGACGATTAGCGAGTGGGACCAAACCGGATTCTTTTTTCAATGACGACACGCTGACATCATAGGAATACGTTGAATGGATGAACCTTATGGCACGGTTTTGCACCGATTCAAGTGCGTTGATTAGATATGCTTGATGAGGGCTCCATACGGCACATGCATATTCGAGTTTAGGTCTGATTAAGTTTTTATAGGCTAGCAATTTCACATGCTTGGGCGCTTGCTTTAGGTTTCGTTTTAAAAAACCAAGAGATTTATTAGAAGATGATATGACGTTAGTAATGTGAGCGCTCCAAGTCAAGTCATTAGTAAGGGTAACACCAAGGTATTTGTAAGACTGCGCAGTTTCTACGTCTATGTTATTTATTGTGTATGGGTAAGCTAGTGGGTTACGTCGGCGGGAGAATACCACTACTTTACATTTATTTGGGTTAAGTGTCATTAACCAGCAATCGCACCATTGTTGCAAGCGGTTAATATCCTCCTGAAGGGAGATTTGATCAGACATGTTAGTAATTGTTTGGTAAACGACGCAGTCATCTGCAAACATGCGAATATTGCAGGATACATGCAAAGGTAAGTCGTTAATATATATTAAGAAGAGGAGAGGCCCGAGGACAGATCCTTGTGGAACCCCAGAAGTTACCGGTAGGGAAACAGATGGGCTGTTGTTAATAAGGACAAACTGTGAGCGGTTACTAAGGAAGGCTTCAATCCATCGCAATATATCGGGGTGCACGTTCGCCAGAGATAGTTTTAGTAATAGTCGTTGATGTGGTACCTTATCGAATGCTTTCGCGAAGTCTAGAAATACTGCATCTGTCTGCTGGTTAGTGTCTAGATTAGTGTGAAGATCATGAAGGAAAACTGCCAATTGCGTTTCGCAGGAAAATCCCTTTCGAAATCCGTGCTGTGAAAAATGAAAAAAGTTTCCTACGTCTAAAAATTTCATAATTTCTGTATAAATGACATGTTCCATGATTTTGCAAGGTATGCTTGTTAGTGAGATGGGGCGATAGTTAAGTGGAGAGTTCTTGTCACCTGATTTGTAGATGGGAACAACCCTCCCCACCTTCCAGTCATGTGGTATGATGCCAGTTGAGAGTGACTGCGAGAACAGCAAGCACAAATAAGCAGCACTGATATCTTTAGTATTTTTTAACACTTTTGAGTTTATGTTATCTACTCCGGCTGAGGATGTTAGTTTAAGATTGTCAATTAGAGACAAAATACCATCGGCAAAGAAGGTTACTGACGACATCACATTAGTTGAGTCGTTAACTGTAGAGGGAAATGACAAGCTAGGTTCATGGGAGAAGACTGACACAAAAGCTGTATTAAAAAGATTAGCACATTCATCATCGTCGACCGTTTCACCGTTCTCGTTGACTAACGCAATACTGCTTATTCCCCGAGGATTGATCACCTGCCAGAACTTTCTTGGATTAGTAACCAGCATGTTTGGTAGATCTTCGTGAAAGAATGACCGTTTTGCCTCCCGAATAGCTGATAAATATGCGCGTTCCGCTGCGTAGTATTTATTCCAGGCGCATGTGCTTGTCCTGCCGTTTGCTGCACGGTACAAACGTTTTTTTCTATTTTCAAGTCTCTTCAAAGAATTGGTGAACCATGGCTTCTGAAGTTGCGTTCGAAACGTTATCTTTGGAATGAACCTGTCAGCTAGATCATTTATTTTTTCTTTGAACCTTTGCCAGTTAGTATGGATATCGTGTTTTTTAAAGCATGCCTCGAATGAAATAAAGAAGTCGTAAAGATTATCGCGTATAGCCTCGTAGTTGCCTTTGTTAAAAAGATGTATTGTCTTTTTAAGTTTCTGGCGTGGAATTGGCGCAAAGTGAAAGGAAGCGTGAATAACCTTATGGTCGCTAATTTCATTCAGATAGGTAATTGATGATAAACTGTCTGGTCGAGTTGTTAGTATTAGGTCTAATACGTTAGCTGTGTCTTGTGTGACTCGCGTTGGTTCAGATACAAGTTGAGCAAGGTTAAAATTAAAACAAACATCAAGGAAATTTCCTGCTTCTGTTTGATTTACTAAAGACGGAGCTATATTGCGCCAATCGATATCTGGAAAGTTAAAGTCTCCGAAGAGGAGGAGGTCGGCTTTGGGGTACTGAAAAGTTAGTTGGCAGAGTACATTACTAAGTTGACAGGCAAAATCTGGGCTACTGCGAGGGGATCTATAGCAAACGCCCAAAAGAACTGATTGTGGAGCGGCGTGACAATGAATGAAAAGGATTTCCAAGTCGGATGTGACGCCAACAACAGAACACGATAATTGTTGGCTGACAGCTATAAGGACACCTCCTCCTCGTGTTGTCGTGCGATCCTTCCGAAACACGTTAAAATTCGGTAAATCAGCCAGCACTTCCGAGTCTGAAATATGGTCACTAAGCCAGGTTTCCGTGAGTACCAGCACGTTGCTTCTAGATGTTAGTACAAGATTAGACACGTGGTCGCGTTTTGCAATGAAGCTTCGTATGTTAGTATAGATTACTGAGATAGAAGTACGTGATACAACTGCTATTCCGGGGCGTCGATTTATTTTTTGGTTACGTAGTGGTTGCTATACTTCTTTAATCGTCTGCGAAGCTTCATCATATACGTAGCGCTTGGAACCTATGAATAGCGTTTTGAAACGCAGGGAAAATGGCACAGACTTAGCTTTTGCGAAGGCGACAAGGTGTTTACGGGCATTCCTAACAGCCGGCGAAAAATCTTCGGCAACGCTGAAGTCAGTGCCTTTAAAATTACGGCCATTAGAAAGGACAGCTTCCTTTGTTTTAAAGAATACAAATTTAACTATAATTGGGCGCTTGCGATCAGGGGAATACCGACCAATACGATGCGCTCGCTCTATTTCCTTAGGGTCAAGCGATACTTTCAGATGATCCGAGCAGTGGCGCAAGATAATTTTTTCTGATTCGCTTGATGGCTCTGATGCAGATGGATCGGGGAGGCCATAAAAAATCAAATTATTTCGCCTTGACCGGTTCTCAGCATCATCCACGCGGGCATCCAGTTTATGGATGCCAGTGGGGTATCATTTCCGGTCTTGACGTTTGCATCATTACAAACGCAGTTTTCTAGTGAAAGGAGTCCAGCAAAGCAGTGCTGTGAGAGCTCTTGCAACTTTCACCATTTATTACTTCACCCATATCACTGTCTGAATCTGTCCGTCACTTTGCCTACGGCTTGCAAGGAACAAAGTGACTCACTAAAACACGTTCAACATTGCTGAGCATTTTTCCGGTACGTAAATATGACAAAAAATGCATGCAAAGTTAATCACGTTAATAATTCTGCTTGCATTCGCGTTACTTGCCCGAGTCAGATTAATAAAATGTCACAGTTTCGCCCTAAGGGCGAAGCAATGAATGCGATAGCAACACAGCAATGTCATACGAAGTAAGGTGAGCGGCTTTGGTAGCAACAACACGCAGAACTGTTGTCGACGCCATCGGCGTTTTGCCCGCGTTAGCTCAAAATGCGTGCGGCGTTGGTGACTGTTGCTGGAGCCTCTGATATAAATAGGCACTTGGTACCGCAGCTAAACGTCGCCTCCCTTCCCTCCCCCTCCCCCACGGCATCTCGCGCGTCTGAAGAAGGCGCGTTTGCTCTACATATATGGTGATTGTAAAGGAGAAAAGAGACGCCTACTTCTGCAGCCCTTAAGCGAGCACGGCGCAGAACGCGCGTTCGTTCTCCGCCGCGCGTTCACTCCCCGTGAAAGACGCGCCCCTCGCGCCCTTTCACTCGCACATACAGCGTTCGGCGCGCGGCGACGATTTCATCTCCAAATGACGTCATACGGAACCTCACGGCGACGGCGACGGCGACGGCGACGGCAGAAATCTGCTTTTGAGTGTCCATATAATTGTTATCGCAATAATATTGAAAATTGGCTATGACAACACTTCAATTTTCAGTGCATGCCGACTGCTAACGGAGCCATAAAGCGTGCTCCGACTACTGCTATTTCACTATGGGGCGCGTCAAACTCGACGGTGGCTGCCAGAATGAGCATTTGGGGCCTCACTAAGCTAATGATGTTTTATATTTGTTCTCTTAATTGCATTACTTGTGTGAGCCAGATAACAAAATAAACAATGCAACCACATGAATGTGTTTTGGCGTGCAAGCTGCTAACAGTGGCTGTCAGTTTCGTGTTGACTGTTCTGCTATTTCACCAGCACTGGCTATGACATGACTGTGATTTCCAGTGCAGACTGCTAACAGAACCGTAAAGCGTGCTCTGACTTCTGCTATTTGACTATGGGGCGCGTTAAACTCGACGGTGGCTGCCCGAATGAGCATTTTGAGCCCGCCAACGATACTCAGAGTTAACAATAGTGTGTCAATTCAGATACGCCATCATTTAAATGTGTTTCTATGCGACTTCTTAAATCGAGCACGATGTGTGCAGGACGTTGCTTATCAGAATTGAGCCTCTATTATAAGGAATATGCCATAAATGGAACTGCTTATTTATTCCCGACAACAACGACAGTACAGACAACAATACCAACGACCGAAGACGCATCGGCATCCCGCCCAACCACAACAAGCGCGCCCATCTCGTCGCGAGGCAGCTTAGCCGCCGCGACGCGATCCCCCAGAGGGCAGCCGCCGCCGTTGTGCGGGACGGGACCCCAACGGAGGAGTTACCAACACAACCCAAATCGCGGCGGGCGGAGCTGGGGGCCACGGGGACGCCAACCGCGATATCGAGCAGTTTCCGGCACTAAATTTGATCTTAGCCCAAAAGGCCGAGAACCGCCGGGGTGGCTCAGTCAGCCAAGGCGTTGCGCTGCTGATCACGAGGTCGCGGGATCGAATCCCGGCCCCGGCGGCCGCATTTCGATGGAGGCGAAATGCAAAAACGCCCATGTGCTTGCATTGTAGTGCATGTTAAAGAACTCCAGGTGGTCCGAAACAATCCGGAGCCCTCCACTACGGCGTGCCTCATAATCATAACTGGTTTTAGCACGTAAAACCCCAGAAAGAAGAAAGAAGAGGAGTTTCCGGCCTCGTACCGAGAGGTTCTTGGTCACTACAAGAAAGAACGTAAGAAATATCCACAACCCCACGGGTGGCTGGACAGGTCCCACGCAGTCGACCTGAGGTGGTTGCAGACAGGCACTTTCACCAACCCCTACCACCTGCACCGCCTGTGGCCTGCGCGGCACCCATCACCCGGCTGCCCCTGGTGCGAGCACGAACGGGCTAATATGGCCCATATGCTTTGGGAATGTCCACGCCATGAGCAAGAAGCACCAAGCAGGACCCTCTGAAGACAACAGCAGGACCCTATGAAGCGGGGCGCCTCGCTGAGAGATGGCAAGCCACCCTCCTCAGCGAGGCAACCGAGGACCAGGAGTGGCCGTCCAGCGGGCCAGGGCTATTGCCGAGGATCTCGGAAGATTTTTCTCCGCCGATGGACCCCTGGCAGCCTAGCCCCGGGCACCAACAGCCATAACCGTTGGACATATAAAGTTTATTCCTATCCTTATTTATTTTAAAGGTCACGGAATGGATGGTTGGCTGTTGCGAACCCACCGGCAAAATTTTGGTAGCCGCAATAAGGGCTGTTCTTTCGTTAATAAGAAGCCGTTATGCTTCGTCGAGTGGCTCAATGCCAGACAGCTCACAGTTGGAGTCGCCTTCTTCAGTGTCATCTTCACCCAGCTGGATGATGATAAGTTGAATGTGCTCACTCCCAGACGTGCCAAGTCTGAACTTTGCCCCCAAGTCCATCACGTGCTGAATGCTCTTCCTCCAGTCTTCCGCCGTTACATGCTTCAT
This sequence comes from Dermacentor silvarum, assembly GCF_013339745.2. Classification (NCBI taxonomy): domain Eukaryota; kingdom Metazoa; phylum Arthropoda; class Arachnida; order Ixodida; family Ixodidae; genus Dermacentor; species Dermacentor silvarum. The sequence continues at coordinate 33,813,293 of NC_051160.1, forward strand.
TTTCTCCCTCAAAATGGCGTTGACCGTGGACAGCTTGAAGTCCCTGTTGTCCTCAGCGATGCCATTTTTGACCTTGGCCCACACAAGCTCAAGGGGATTAACTTGACCCCAGCCTTCGCCTCCGGGGTCATGTTACCAAGTGCTACTCGAGACGAAGCTGAGGACACTACGGAAGACGACGACGCTCTCTGATGTCGCGCGGATTGGTTTTTGCCATCTTGTATGTTTTGTATGCCAGTGGCCGCATTGTAAATATCCCCGTAAATATATTTTAAACCTCTTTCGCCGTAACAACATGTTCGTGCCTCTGTTCGAAAATGTGTGTCACATCTGCGTCGCTGGTCATCTACCTTCACAGAGTGCAGTCGCTCATTAATTTTGTCTTTGGCAATGAGGCGAATACACAATGGAGTTGTTGGATGGAGTTCTTGCACACCTGTTACTGCGCCAAGTAGTTCCGGCACAGCTCGGCAGCGCTTTTCGGTTTCTCGGGACAGACACTTGACCAGCGTATACCTTACGCGTGCGAAAGTTTCGCAATTGCCCTAATGAGGTCGAGAAAAGCAGAACGATGAGTCATATTTAACACTTAACGTGCGTCTTGTCATAATTTTCTGCTGTAAATAAGATGTTCGTGCTTTGTCTTTCCCAGGTTAAACGACCGCGGAATGATGTCGGACTATTTTAAAGAGCGTTCTTACCCTTATATATTTATTTCGTTACCCAGGTTTTCAGTGATGCGGAATGCACAGTACATTTGGATTTTTTTTTGCGATGAGGTGTTTTTGGAGAAGGGGACATGCTAACTTCGTTTAATTATCCACTAAAATACAACATTAGTTGGTTTAATCTGCAGGGTGAAAATGTTTTTTTTTTCGAAACTATATATTATTCTTAGATGCGGCGTAAAAATGTTGGTTATTATGGAAAACGAATGAATTGGCTAATATAGATTACGTTTTTCTGCATGTTTGCGCCATTTTAAAATTTTTTTGAAGAGTTGGTCAGTTCTTTTTCTAAACAGGTCGCTTTATTTCTCATAAAGAGCGGTTAGAAAAAGAAACATTTTTTTTGCAGTTGTTTTCCTGGCAAAGGTTCCTATCAAGTTTGATGGTTTCGTCGAAATTTATTATACATAAACTTACAAAGTACTACCAACAAATGCATTAACCGCTACACACATAATTTTGCGCTCTACTCAGACATACGTACATTGCATTACCAAAAGGTAGGAGTAGTACTACGTGACGTTCTCACTTTCTTGAAAATTGGTTACAACACGAAAATGAAATGTGTACGGCTTTGTTACTTATTCATAAATGCATTTTGGATAAGAGCAACAGCAGACCGTTCATGCAATGGAGCGAAACTTAATAAATATTCTTAATTCACACATTCAAACAAAGTCCTCACAGTTGTGCCCGACCATCGCCTTAGTTTGCTTAAATATTCGATTTACTTTTCACCTCTTCACGAGATATGAACAACAGAATTTAATATCTTCGTTTGCGGCGTACGCCTTTTATTATATTGTTTAAAATGGCAGCGTAGAAACGCACAAAAATCAAATGTCACAATTATTCGCCGGTTGTCGCTTCGGCAGCTGGAATGCCAGGAGGTTTGCATGATGATGATAGCGGGACGTGCGCACTACATGGGACAAACTTTCCCTGATAGTTGGCAGAGAACGCTTTCGTGTTAAAAAAGGAAGTGAAGGCTATAAAGGGAAAAGGAAAACGAGAAAGCCAAGAACACTTCAAGTGGAAAATAGTACAATAGTATATGAAGTTACATTTAAGGCGAAAGCCTTAAGTGGTTATGTTGACGGTGCCCTTGGCGGTGACCTTGGCAAAACTGTGCTTTGACGAAAAATGGCCGACGCCGCAAAGAGTAAGAAAACGTATAAAAATGCTCGGCTTTACGTCGCATTTCTCATTGAGGTTCCTGTAAACAAAGTAAACTAGTGGCTTTGAAAAAAAAAGTAAATCTCGGTGGGAATCGAACCCGGGCCTTCGCGGCGCGAGACGAGCACGCCTCCGTGAATCCACGGCTGCTTTTTTTTTGGAAACTTGGCATTTATTACAATGAATGAAATGATCTATGTATAGGAACTATTTACAGAAATATGAGCACAAGGTGGTCATAAGCAATCACAGGTCAACAATTACAGGCAGTAGATATAAATAAAGCCTCACACAAAGCAACACCTCAAACACCTTTTTTTGGACTCTTGGAGTAACCGTGGCGGCTCTTTTACTAGGATATAAAGTTGTGGCATTTATTACAATGAATGAAATGATCTGTCTCATGTATAGGAACTATTGTAGCAGAAATATAGAGCACAAGGTGAAAATCGTCATTCTGTTGTAAGCCCGGCAACAATGCTCAAGGAAGCTAAATTTTGGATAAAGTAGAGCAAGGAATTTCCATTTAGGACACAAAATTTCATTCATGTAACTTTAAGTTTTAAACGTAGCTTCGCAGTACCTTCCCGCAAAATGGGCAAAAATAAAACCAGAATTCTAAAATTGCTTAGCCTCTAATAAAGTTACACAAAGTAAATTCCTTAAGCTCTACTTTATCCAAAATTGAGCTTCTTGAGCGTGTAGTTGCCGGGCTGTTTACAACAGAAGATTGCAATTTGGCAAAACTTGAAAGGTGAAGTCAAACACCTAATCAAAAGTGTCTACCAATCCGGCTGACATTCTTGTTTTTCGTAAATGTCCTTTAAGTGCGTAATCATTTGAGCGAAATGAAATCTTGAGAAAATTGTTCTTTGTGCATTGCGGTCTTGTGTACGAGTTTTCCATAGGCTATGCAGGTCTTTCAGTGCAAAAAAAAAAAAAAAAAAAAATTAGAAGGGTACATCATTACACGGAGCAACAAGATATCGGATAGCGTTAGAAGTTAGATCAAAAGAATTTTGCAAATTTCTATGGAGGACATCTCAGAATAAAATGGCATTTTTACAATCATTAAAACAGTGTTCAATGGTTTCAGGCAAGTCACAGAGGTGACAGTTAATTGACGCAACCAAATATTGTTTTTTTTTTTTGAAGTCATGTTCTAACGGGCGAGGTTTCAGTGTGCAAATTTAAAAAAAAACAAGGTTTTTTGTAGAAGGGGGAGCTGGCATTTTGCGCACTCTTGCAAGTACATCATGTCTTCGTAATGTGATGTATACTGATCGATAAAACGGCGGCGGGAAGAACATCGATATTAAATCTTTGTAAAGATTTTTTCGTGACACAGTGAACAAATAATCTTTAGAAAAACGAACAGTCCGAAAAGAAACAGAAAAATAAACTTCACGCATAAACCTCCATAAACAAGGCCTATAAATTGAATTTGAGGACACCAGCAATTCCGGCAGGACATGAACCAGGTTAGCCTGCAAGAAGGCTTGCATTACCGGATGAGAGCTTCGTCGTCTTCTTCTACAGCTGGAAGGCTTCACGTTTTGCAAACTTGTAACACTTCCAAACGTGTAACACTTGCTTATTCACAAGTACATGCAGCTGACAAGGAAATTTATTCACCCATAGGCACGCGTACAACTGTTGTATAAACGTAGAGAACAATATAACGTACCACACATGCAATACATCGTACTTGATGTAAACAAAACAGATGAGCAAACAAAATAGTAAATTGCGTCTGCTTGACATTGACCTTGCCACACATCAAAAACACTACGACAGTGTACATGCAAAATCATAAAAGTCAGCCTCGGATTCATGGATGACACCCGAAGCACACACAAGTACAGTTTCTACTCAGACAAACAAAATTTGAGCATTATTCTGGCTGTAGCAAAACTTTGCCTCGAGACACGGTTAGGTACCGCGTAGACCAGCGGCGAAGAAACTCGGTTTCACCGAGCTTGGAGAGCTGTTCTTCAAGATGACCCCATATTATCACCCGTAGTTTGCGCACTCTGGGATACATTGCTCTATTTGGCTGCCGGGATCGTTCTGCAATGTTGCGGAAGCACCACAAAACGTAGCTAACGCTGCAGTAGACGAGTCTCGCAAACCGATCTCGCTGCCGTGGTGGCCGCACGATGGATATTCCAAATAATCTTCCAACCAGCTTCCAGAAGGTGCGCGCTACACCGCACTCCTTTACTACATGCGTGTTGGTCTCTGTTTGTGCGCAATGTATACATTTATCATTCGCTACCATATCCCAGCGTTCAAGCCTGTCTCTCGTAGGTAGAATGCCCCACTGAAATTGCCAATGAAAATCCTTCACTTTAGAAGGCAAATCAGGTGAAGAAACGGCTGTCCATGTTTTTGGAGTAGCTCCTGGAGGCACAGCCGTCTCACACAACATTTCACAAAGCCTTGAAACTGGTGTCGTACGCCATTTTGTATTCCTTACTTGCACAAGCTGGCTTTGTAAGCGCGCAGCCGCCGCACACTGCGCTGCTGGCGTTAGCGCTGTCGGAAGCAAGCTGCCTGAACTTTTAGGCATAAGCGTTCGACGGTAATGACCCAGCCAATAAAGGAGAAGTGGCCTACCTGGGTACTCATCATCATCAAGTAGGTCACATGTACTCTTAGTGCACAGCAGTCTACCAAATGTAACTATACACGGCAAGCTCCATCCTCCGCTGGCTTTCGGCATACGCAAAAATTGTTGTGCTACGTATTGCGTCTTGTTTAGCCAGAACCATGAGAAAATAAGTTTGTTTACTATGCGTACTGTTAGGGACGGCGGAAGAGCCACACTTGCAGCAAACCACAGTTTACTGCAGAATACCATTCTTAATAAAGAAAGCCCTTTCTGCTAGTGGTAGTGGCGACGCAGTCACTGCTTCCGACTGTGCTTTAATAGAGCTGATAATGTCTCGCCACGTGTGAGGTGAAACACCACTTGTAGAAAATTTTATGCCTAATATTTGCATATGCTCGGTCTGTTTAATGTTTCCTGGTAATGTTATTGCACTGCGTCCTAAATTTAATGCTTCGCATTTCCTCATATTTATTTTACCCCCTGACAATGATGCATATTTATTATAAATACGAAACACCCCCACAAAACTGTCCCCATCTCGTAAGAACAGAGTAATGTCATCAACATACGCTGGCACTTTTATGCACCCATTTCCCGGCATAGGAAGACCCCTTACAAGCGAGCTCTCGCTAAAACTCCTTAACAATGGGTCAATCGCAAGCACAAACAATAGAGGTGACAAAGGACTGCCCTGCCGCACTCCCCTTTTAACATCAAAGCTAGGAGTTAAAGTGCTGTTAAGCTAGTATCTCAGCTGTTGTTCCCGAATACAACATCCGCAGGATATCTACAAACTCTTGGGGGAACTTATAGCATCGTAACACCTCAAATAAGTACTGGCGTTCTAAGCGGTCGAACGCTTTGGCTTCCATGGTCTAAACTTAGCCATACTCCTGAAGGCTCACGCGTTGGTGTGTATTGTATGACGTCACGTGTTTAGTTGAGAGATGAAAATATACTCCGACCAGGCACTAAACATGTTTGATGCACACTGACTATTTTAGGCAATAATACCTTAATGCGATTTACAAGAAGATGTGTAGCTTCGCACCGCTGCCATGAGGCCAAAATTATTAGAAAATTCTTTATTCACACGACCAAACAAAACCCTCACCGTTGTGCTGGCATTCGTTTTAGTTTGCTTTGAATATTCGATGTACTTTCCGCCTGTTCACTATATATGATCAACAACGATTAATCTCTTCGTTTGCGGCGTACGCCTTTTTTTACATTAAAACAAATGCCAGTGTATCAACGCACAAAAGACAAAAGTAAATTATTTGCCGGTCGTCACATATGCAGCTGGAAGGCCAGGAAATTCGCATGATGATGATCGCGGGAGGTACGTACTAGATAGGACATACTTTTCCTGATAGTTGGCAGAGAAGACTCTCGTGTTAAAAACAGGAAGTGAAGAATATAAAGAGGAAAAGAAAACAAGGAAGCCAAGAAAACTTCAAGTGAAAAATAGTACAACTGTATATATGGAGTGCAAGAGTAGACCTGTCAAGGTAAATGTTCTTTCATGAATATTACCTACTGACGGCAATTTTCCTGTAAGTTCTTTGTATTTCGCACCAGTGATCTCCGGTTAACTTAAACCTATTGCAGTCTGGCGCGTGTCAGTTGGATGCTTGAAGCGTCGTTAAGGTAAGGTACCGACCGCGGTGACCGGTATCATTGAGACTGCAAGTCCAGGCTGATCACTGTTCACTGTCAACAGGCGTAGTTAAGCTGTAATTCAACACCTGAAGTTGTTAATTCGACTGGAATCCTTCAAAAGCGTTACATCGCGCTTCACGTGTCCTGTATATCCCACCCCCACTCTTTCCTTTGTCCGCGTCTGCTAGCGCAAAAACCATGTTGCATTGCATAACCAACTCGCCCAAAGCACCACTTTGACTGGTTATATACCAGTGTTGACAATTCTCTGACAAAAAGAAAGAGACTGCATACCTGTAGTGTAAAAAATTTGCCGCGTATCTGCGTGCTTCACTGCAAATGTCGTCGAAAGACGATAGTCTTCTGCCGGCCGTACTACATGAGTGCTGGTCTGATCCGCGGCCACCCGTGATGCTGTTCTCGTACCATTTCCGTCCTGGCATGAAGGTTTGTTTGAACAGATTTCATTTTACCGCATTATTTCATCAAGCGGCCATTTATGTTTTGCCCTGCCTCAGGACAGCGCTTCCTTTATGTTGAATCGGCCGCATCTGGCTGGCATTGATAAAATTGAGGAGGCGCTGCGTGAGACATGGACGCCATCTGGCAATACATCGGGAAACATGAGCTTGTGCAGAGGGTTTCCTTCCTCCATGGCAGAGGGCGCTCGTCGGCGCGCAGTCGGGGAACGTCGTTCGTCGGCGCGCATAGCATGGCATTTTCAGCGCAGCTTAAGAAACTAGGGTCTTTAGAGTTACGTATCTATGTATTTTCTATTAAAGGAACACACCTCCTAATACTTACCTAGTGATGTTGCGCCTCAGATATGCGTAATATTTACTTTGTGATCGATAACGTTCACAAGTATGAAACGCCGTACCAGTTTAAGTAGTGTGGGCGGTAAGCAAGTGGTCCAACTTTGGCCGGGTGGCTGAATCGGGTGACAGACAGACAGACAAACAGACAGACAGACGACCAAATTTTCAGCGTTTAAGTTCCCCAAGAAAGACTATCGTCTTTAATAATGCCATACCAACGAGCCCATCAGTCTTTCCTTGTGCACTTCACGAAGTTCATATCTTGGGGAAATGTGGCGAATGAGGGTGCAAGACGCAGGCAAGTTTTGAGGTGTCTTTTTCAACTAGGGATTAAATCAAGGTTGCTAAAACTTTGATTTCGGCCCGTCTAAGGGTGTCATACGAAACGCTTCAAAAGTTTTTCAGCTTGCCTGAGAGATATGTCATACTTGCAGGAACAGGGGGCGACTCCATGGATGACGTGTACCGAAAGTTTGAAATTTGTAGGGTATAGATATGTGCATTGAAAATAATTAGTCAATTCTCGTGCTTTCCCTAATTTGTTCACGCTATACAAGACGGCCATATACATTCATACCGCTGTCATATAGGCCCATTGCAGCTCTTCTCAAATAACGCGGTTCGTATCATTTAATTGACTCTTTATAAGGTTCGTATTACCCGCATATTCATTGATATAAATCTACTCTCGCCAATTAAAGTTATCTGGTACAGCCGTGCCATCGTCGTATGCCGCCTACTATAAAATCGACATTTAAATTATCTCATTGGTAGAAATTTATTTCATTAACCTCAACACTTCTATAGGTTTTCTTCAGTGTATTTTATGTGACTCCCAAAATCGCGCAATAACTACGGCCATGAAACTGTTGGCGTTGCTGCCGTGAAAATTTGGAATAATTTACGGACGCATGTAAATTGTTCATCAACATTTTCATAGTGCCAGCGTTCCCTGAAAAGTCATATTGCAACTTTTTAAACCGTATTCATTCTGCGAAGTATTTTTTGCCTATACTCGCTGGTTACTCATTATTCTAAGTTTTTGTGTTAAGCGGTGCTGTGTTAAGTTCTATTGCTTCAACATTATATAACTTTCTACAAACGTTTTATTGTGATAGCAGTTATATGGACACTCCAGGCTGAGTTCTACCGTCGCCGTCGCCGTGAGGTTCCGAATAAAGTCCGAGGGTGATAAAATCGTCGCTGCGTGCCGTATGCTGTATGTGTGAGTGAAAGCGTGCGAACGTGAGCCGGCGATCACGGCTCGGTCTCGCTCGTGCAAGGAGTGAGACAGCGCGAGGAGGGAGGGAGAGGGGCGCCATTTGACTCCAGCTCCAACTGCGTACTTTGATGGCCGGGCATGGTCGCGCCCGGCCAATTTGAAGGCGGATCATACCCTTATGCGTGCGGTGTTCTCGTCGCTCAGTTTGCGTTGATGTGGTACTCAGCACGAAGGTCACTTCGCTTGCTGCTGCTGACGAGCTTCCTGACGCCAGCGTTTTGACAGCGAGTGTCCGCGGTCATCGAGTGGGAGGTGTTCATGCTTGCCTGTGCATGCTGACACCATGGTTGTTAATTTAGTTAGCAAGCGAATATTTCCAAGTTTATACGGCTGATAAACTATTATCCTTACTTCTTATATCTGTCTACTAATTTACTATCGCAGTCGATGCTTCGCCTTTCTGATAACACTGCGGATATCTTTACAGTGAAGCTGTCTATGGTCATGAGATGTGGTTTTGTGGCGTCCGCGCGGAAAAGCTATCATCATCAGGAATGGCTCGGGCGTCGTCGACTTCTTCCAAAGCTGGCTTGTTGGCGCCCCTAGGCGCTCCTGCGTTTATCGTGGTCGCCGGCGCCCCTCGGCCGCTGCTGAAGAGTTCGTCGTCGTAGTAGCCTTCCTCAACTGGCTCCGCTGTGCAAAAAAATTTGTCGCAGTTTCACCCGAAAGGTGAAGCACCAATTGCGATAGCAAATTAGTAGATAGCTATACGGAGTAAGGATAGTAATTTTATCAGCTGTATAAACATGGACATGCAGCAGCACCAGCAACGCGCAGAACTGTTGCCGACGCCGACGGCGTTTTGCCCGCGTTCGCACCAAACGCGCGCGGCGTTTTTATATAAATACGTATTTGGTGCCGCAGCTAAACGCCACCTCCCCTCCCTCCCTCCCGTCCCCCCACAGCCTTTCGCGCGACGGAAGAAGTTGGGTTTGCTCTCTATATATGGAAAGCGGGAAAGAGACGCTTAGTTCTGCAGCCCTTCAGGGAGCACGGCGCAGAACGCGCGTTTGCTCTCCGACGTGCGTTCGTTCCCCGTGAAAGCGCGCGTCCCTCGCACCCTTTCACTCGCACATACAGCGTCCGGAGCGCGGCGACGATTTCATCGCCGGTGACGACATACGGAACCTCACGACGACGGCGACGCCGACGGCAGAAATCTACTTTGGAGTGTCCATATAATTGCTATCGCAATAAAACTATCATCAGCAGCAATAGCTCGAGCGTCGTCTTCTTCCACAGCTGGTTCGTTGGCGCCCCTCAGCACAACCGCGCAAACGCGCTCCTGCCACAGATCACGCGTTCGTCTTATTCCACAGCTGGATCCGTTGCCGCTCATCATTCCAGCGTAGAATTTCACTTCTCTTCTTTCGTCGTAATGGGGAGGCCGCGTTTACGGAGGTATGAGCCATTGCTTAAGGGGGTAGGAACCATTCATTAACTTAGATGACGGATATATTTAATAACAGAGGTGATACGCGATTGTGTGTGCGTACCTATCGTCACGATGACCACCGATCAGGTCAAATGTTCGTAGCTTTGTTCAAAATTCTGTGTCACATCTGTGTGGCGCGCTAGAGAGCTTCGCTTGTCATGCACCTTCACAGAGTGCAATGCGTCATGAATTTTTTAGGCGAACCTTTATAGGCTCACAAGTGGTGGTGGTGGTGTCACGCTGAAAAGTGTGCCGATCCTGGCGATAGTGAAGAAAGGGTCCAAGCTGAATGGCATATACCCCGGTTGTGTGGGCCGATCCTGATGATAGTGCAGAAAGGTTCCAAGCTGAATGGCTCATACCAGGGACAAGAAAAAAATTTCGCAGTTTCACCCGAAAGGCGAAGCATCAATTGTGATAGCAAATGAGTAGAGAGCTATACAGGGTGAGCATAGTAGTTTTATCAGCTGTATAAACTTGGACATGCAGCAGCACCAGCAACGCGCAGAACTGTTGTCGACACCGTCGGTGTTTTGCCCGCTTTCGCACCGAACGCGCGCGGCGTTTTTATATAAATACGCATTTGGTGCCGCAGCTAAACGTCGCCTCCCCTCCCTCCCGTCCCCCCACTGCATTTCGCACCACGGAAGAAGTCGCGTTTGCTCTCTATATATGGTGATTGTAACGGAGGAAAGAGACGCAGCCCTTCAGAAGCACGGCGCAGAACGCGCGTTTGTTCTCCGACGTGTGTTCGCTCCCTGTGAAAGCGCGCGTCCCTCGCGCCCTTTCACTCGCACATACAGCGTTCGGCGGCGCCGATTTCATCTACATTGACGTCATACGGAACCTCACGGCGACGGCAACGGCGACGGCGACGACGACGACGACGCCGACGGCAGAAATCCCCTTTGGAGTGTCCATATAATTGCTATCGCAATAAAAAAAGAAAGACTCAAAGAAAAAAGTTGTCGCAGTTTCACCTGAAAGGCGAAGCATCAATTGCGATAGCAAATTTGTAGAGAGCTATACGGAGTAATGATAGTAGCTTTATCAGCTGTATAAACTTGGACATGCAGCAGCACCGGCAACACGCAGATCTGTTGTCGACGCCGTCGGCGTTTTGCACGCGTTCGCACAAAATGCGTGCGGCGTTGGTGACTGTTGCCGGAGCCTCTGATATAAATAGGCACTTGGTGCCGCAGCTAAACGTCGCCTCAATCCCCCCCCCCCCCCCCCCCCCCCCCGGCCTTTCACGCGTCGGAAGAAGGCGCGTTTGCTCTACATACAGGTGATTGTAAAGGAGGAAAGAGATGCCTACTTCTGCAGCCCATAAGGGAGCACGGCGCAGAACGCGCGTTTGTTCTCCGCCGTGCGTTCACTCCCCGTGAAAGCGCGCGTCCCTCGCGCCCTTTCACTCGCATATACAGCGTTCGGCGGCCGCGGCGACGATTTCATCTCTATTGACGTCATACGGAACCTCACGGCGACGACGACGGCGACGCCGACGGCAGGAATCTGCTTTGGAGTGTCCATATAATTGCTATCGCAATAATAGAGAAAGAAAGAAATCACGTGCGGCGCACACCCGCATGGGATATGCTACACGCGTGATCACGGATCACGTGACACGTGGGTCACGTGACACGCGCACGACCAATCAGGTTCGCTTGGTGTGTCGCGAGGAGGAACAAGGAAGAAAAGCGGCTTGGCGCGCGCTCCTCCGGGCTTCCCTCGCCTCAGATCAGCTTCGGCAAACAGATGGGAAGCCCACGCGTGGTGCGTTCTGCAAAGGAGCAAACTGCGTTTGATGAACGCCGGAGTGAACTCACTCAGGAAAGGCCTCGTCATCGACGTTCCGGTTCTAGCCTGAGGGCTTCCCTAGCCGACGCTCGCCGTCAGCGAAGAGGCGACGATCCCGAGGTGAGGGCTTCCGAAGCCGAGGCCCGCCGTCAGCGACGGCTTCCGAACGTTACCCTGACGAAGGTCAGATATACACACGACAAGCTTCGCTTACCCCCATTTTCTCGACAGGGGAGGGGCTGGTGATTTCTTTCTGTGGCAATGAGGCTAAAGCTACGAGGATGGAATTCCTTCTCACATTTTACTGCTCCAAGTAGTTCCGGCGCAGCTCGGCAGCGCTTTTAAGCGATAGCGTTAAGGGCCCCGTGTCGCAGGAATTCCGGCGTCGCAATGTCGGCGTAGGCACTAAGCATCGTCTTCTGGCGGAAATAATCATGCTGAACCACGTCATCCCCCAACCACCCCGACCACACAGGCCCTCCGCGTGGCGCAAGGCGTTAGTGAACAAAAATTGAATTTCTCAAAGTAAAATTCGTCAGAAAAATTGCAAAGTACGACTTAACCATACCCAACAGACATGGTAGCGTCGGCTTGTAATTTGAATATACGGGAAAACATAATTCTGTTACGTGGAAACTCAATCACAAACACCTTTTCCGGCCTTTCTACCATTTATGCAGTGGCGCGCCTTGGTATGTTCCTTGCAGAAACACCATCCAGATGGCGCTCGCCTTCTACGGCAGCTAGGGAGCCTACATGCGCTTGCATGTAGGCTCCCTACCGGCAGCGGCGCGCGGAGGCGAAGGCGGAGAAAAATGAAAGCTACAGTTGCCGGGAAGCGTGACAAGCAGTCGGAGATATTTGAGTGTTATCGCGTTCCACTCTTAATGGCGAAGCTTAAGCGTCCTCCAATTTTAACGCGACAGCGTTAAGGGCCCGTGTCTCAGAAAATCCGGCGTCGGTGTCAGTGTCGGCATGGATGTCAGCGTCCGTGGCGGAGAAAATTATCCCGAACCACCCCGACCGCGCTGCCTATCCGCGTGGTGGAAGGTGTTAGTGACAAAAACTGAATTTATTACAGTGAAATCCGTGAGAAAAATTGTAAAGTGCGACTTAACCACAACCTACAGACATGTTGGCGTCGAAATGTTATTTGAATGTACGAGAAAACACAATTCTGTTACGAGGAAACTCAAACACAAACTTCTTTTGTCTGCATTTCCGCAGCGGCGCGCTCGGGTAGGCTACTTGCAAAAATCTTATCCAGATGGCGCTCGCATCCTCGGCAGGTCAAATTGGGACTTGGCCAGCCTAATGCGTTCTGCACACGCCAGCGCGTCGGGGCAATAGCAAACACTTAATTAAAATAATAAAGAAAGGTCATAGGGCCTTTACATTTTAATATAAAACGTCTTATATTGCCCGTGGAAAAAACGTCTTCCCAGCAATGCATTTCTGTTTAAATATGGAAGCCAGGCTTTAAGGAGATCGGTGTAAGCTGGGTCTTTGTAAGCTGGCTTTCCCGCGTTCTGTTTTACAGTAAAGCCTACTCAAAGAAAATCGCGATGCGAACGCGGCCCGATAACGCTATCGCGTTCCACCCTTAAAGGCGAAGCTTAAGCGTCCTCCATTTTTTAACACGAAAGTGTTTTATGCCGGGGTCCACCAAGACTTCACTGACGTATTTCCGTCACGGAAATACGTCACACGAACATACACGAACATAATACAAAGAAAGAAACCAGAAGAAAAAGTTCCACAAACATGCAAAATTTGGAAATCGAACCCACGACCTCTCGGTCCGCGACGATAGATCGCCGAGCGTTTAACCCATTGCGCCACAAACGTATTTGCAGAGAGCTACACAGACGCGCCTTATATATCTAACACTCCTCCGTGTACCCGCGCTCTTGCTCGGGGCGGTGCCGCCGCCTACGAGCAGAAAAGAGAAGTACTGCATTATGACACTAACGCGCACCGACAGTGAACGCTTCGGTGGTCTCAGCACTACGACGCCTCGATGCCAGCATTCGAAGGGACGCTGGCATCAAGAAGCACTACCAACGCGTTCTCGGTGGCGTTCACCGTACTCTACTACTAGGTGGCGTTCACCGTACTCAGCACAGCGGAGCGTGGCCTCCGCAATTAGCTCTGAAAATGTTTCTGAAGTTGATCGCGGAGGCTGCAATTACGACGCGCTGTACGCGCTGATTTGACTCGGTGACGATTCAGTTACGTGCTTTGTCTTGCGCGTTGTATTAGTGTGTCAGTTACGTGCTTCGTCTTTCGCGTTGTGCTAGCGTGTGCAGCGTAGTGCAGCTTCCATATGCACGACGGTTGCTCATGGTCATCGATGTTGGTAGTCGTGATGGAGGAGACGTGCCACCAGGCGTCAGCGTGGGTGCATCAACGCCTAAGGGCGCTTTAGCCACAAAACACCAATAGACATTATATATCAATGTGCAATAAACATTACACTACTTCTGTGAAGACACGTTTCACTTTCGTGTTCTATACCGATTCCTATATAAGAGGGATCAACCACATTTTTGTTGTTGTCTGGCGCGTGTCAGTTGGATGCTTGAAGCGTCGTTAAGGTAATGTACCGATCGCAATGAAGGGTATCATTGAGACAGCAAGTCCAGGCTGATCACTGCTTGCGCTACAAGTCAACAGGCATAGTTCAGCTGTAATTTTACATCCAAGTTGTTAATGCGACTAGAATCCCTCAAAAGCGTTATACGTACCGTGTTCGCGTGTCCTGTATACCCCCCCCCCCCCCTTCTACACACGCACACACACACACACAACACAGTTACACATACTCTTTTAGTGTCCGCGTGTGCCAGCGCAAAAACCATTTTATTGCGATAGCAATTATATGGACACTCCAAAGCAGATTTCTGCCGTCGGCGTCGCCGTCGCCGTCGCCGTGAGGTTCCGTATGACGTCAATGGAGATGAAATCGTCGCCGCGCGCCGCCGAACGCTGTATGTGCGAGTGAAAGGGCGCGAGGGACGCGCGCTTTCACGGGGAATGAACGCACGGCGGAGAACAAACGCGCGTTCTGTGCCATGCTCCCTTAAGGGCTGCAGAAGTAGGCGTCTCTTTCCTCCTTTACAATCACCATATATGTAGAGCAAACGCGCCTTCTTCTGACGCACGAAAGGCCGTGGGGGGGGGGGGAGGGGGAGGAAAGGGAGGCGACGTTTAGCTGCGGCACCAAGTGCCTATTTATATCAGAGGCTCCGGCAACACTCACCAACGCCGCACGCATTTTGTGCGAACGCAGGCAAAACGCCGGCGGCGTCGACAAGAGTTCTGCGTGCTGCCGGTGCTGCTGCATGTCCAAGTTTATACAGCTGATAAAGCTACTATCATTACTCCGTATAGCTCTATACAAATTTGCTATCGCAATTGATGCTTCGCCTTTCAGGTGAAACTGCGACAACTTTTCGCATTGCATAACCAGCTCGCTCAAATCCACTTTGACTAGTTGTATACCAGTTTTGATAATTTTATGGAAATACCACCGAGCACATCAGTCTGTCCTTTTGCACTTCACGAAGTTCATATTTCGGGGAAATAATGGGGCGAAAGTAAGGGGGCAAGTTGAAGGCAAGCTTTAAAGTGTGTGTTTCAACTAGGAATTCAATCAAGATTGCTAAAGCTTGCATTTCAGCCCGTCTGAGGGTGTTAATGAAACGCTTCAAAAGTTTCTCATCTTGCGTGAGAGGACCAAGAACGGCAGATATATCATATCTGCAGGAACAGGGGCCGACCCCATGGATGACGTGCACCGAAAGTTTGAAGTTTGTAGGTTACAGATATGTGCATTGACAATAATTAGTGCATGCTCGTGGTTCCCAGAATTTGTTTGCGCTATACAAGACAGCCGTGTACATACATACCGCTGTCATATAGCTCTATTGCAGCTCCTCTAAAATTACGCTTACGGTTTTAGCTCCCCCACCCCATTAAAAAAGATGCGCCATCCGCGTGTGCAAGCGGTGGCGGCGTACGTGGGCGGAGCCAAACGTTGGGCGGAGCCTACGCGACGTCGCTATAGGGCCTAAAATATATCGACGGTGCCTACCGCTGTTTACAAACATGGTGTAGGTCTATACCCCCCGTATTCATAAACGCTCCTCGACTTGAACTTGACTTGCCACCGCTTTGGGCAGCGCGTTCGAAACGCGTTGAAGGTAAGGCGGAGAGGCCACAGCGTCTTACACCAGCTTCTTACACGGGCCGTAACGCGCTAGCACAAACGCGTTAGAAACGCGCTAGTAACGCGGCCTTTCTTTAATGTTGGGTATTTATTGCCATCGTGGTGCGTGTGTCCATGTCCGCTTCGTGGCGTAGTGGGCTAACGCCGCGTGCTCGGAAGCGAGGGGTCCCTGGTTCGATTCGGCGCTACGGACACAACTTCGGAATTTTTTTTTCTCATTTTTCTCAGACTGGTTACACACTACTGGTTACACACTACTACTACGACGACGGGGACGGAACGGGTGCCGCTATAAGGAGCTTCGCCCCTAAAAAGCAAGCGCTTTAGGAGAGGAGGCGGCGGAGGAAAGAGTAGATGAGGTACTTTTCTTATGTAGGGACTTTAGGCTGGACAGGAGAGGAGCGCGCGCTTCGGTCGGGCGGTGCGTCTGATAACGCCCGCGACAAAAACAAATAAAGAGAGAGAGAGCGGCGCGGACAGCTAAAGAAATAATAAAAAAAAAGACCATTGCGCGAGGCATGAGGGGAGGGTGAGGCGAGGCATGGGAGAGGGATAGAAAAATCAAGAGGGCAAGGGGAAACGAGCATAACAACGTTATCATAAAAAAAGAAGAAAAAAAAAAGTGCTATAGCGAAAGGGGAAGGGTAATAAAAATCGCGTAGCTTTTCTTATTTTTTTATTTCTTTACCGTCATCCATCCGCTAGGGCCTAACTGAAGTGTGCCTTGGCGCTAGCGTCGACTGAGAGTCTGCTATAGGAGAACCAATGGGAGGTATAGGAAGATTCACCCCCCTAGTGTAATCCAGGTCCACCAACTGCTTAACAAATCCAAGCACTTTTACATGGTCAAAGTGCAATACTTTTCAAGTTATCGCAGCTCACCGCAGACGTTACTGACGTTAAAGATCGGCTTCTTTCGTTAGAAACTAAGCTAGAAAAGATCGACGCAATTGAAGTAACCTTAGTTAACGTTGAAGATCAGCAGCGACAAGATCATGATGCTTTGACAGGCATGATTAAAAAATTGGACGACTTGGAAAATCGTGAAAGGCGCAATAATTTGCTTTTTTTATGGCTTGGCGGATTCTAATGCCAATAAGACGGCAGCCCAGTCTGAGGAACACATCATAAGCCAATGCACTGCGAAGCTTAAATTATCTTCGTTATCTATTGAACGTGCACACAGGCTGGGTAAATTCTGCGAAGGAAAAAAAATCGGCCCATCATTGTTTGATTCAATTCTTTTAAAGACCCCCAAGCCGTGCTTGCAAAAGCATTCAAGCTCTAGGTATCGAACGTTGCTATATCTGAAGTCTTTTCCCGTAGCCGAACCCGCAACCTCCGCATTACGCGTGCTTTGCGCTACGAATTGTGCTACGGCGACAGCCATCAATTCGCCCACTAACTTGGGTATTTATGTTTACTACATCTAGCGCTAGGTATGTTAGCCAGCGCCACTAAGAACCGCCCACCATGGTTCTAAGTGGCGCTGGCTAACACCCCTAGGGCTACATCTATAGTAAACATAAATACCCATGTTAGTGGAAGAATTCATGGCCGTCACCGTAGCACAATTGGTAGTGCAACGCACGCGTAATGCGGAGGTTGCGGGTCCGGCTCCCGCCGGTGACAAGTTACCTTTTCGTCCACTTTCATTTCCCTTTTCTTCATTATTTTCTACATTCCAATTTCAACCAAACTTAATTTCCCCGATGCTTTCTTTGGCTTCATTGTCCGTTGGCTTTCTGCGATAATGATTAACGAAATCGAGCTCTTCGGTTTCCTTTCTTCTTTCGATTACCGATAGGTAGGAGTTCTACTACGTGACGTTCTCACTTACTTTAAAATTGGTTATAGCTCCAAAATGAAACGTGTACAGCTTCGTTGCTTATTCACAAATACATGTGTTTAGAAACAGTTTATTATTGCGATAGCAATTACATGGAGACTCAAAGCCGGATTTCTGCCGTCGGCGTCGCCGTCACCGTCGCCGTGAGGTTCCGTATGACTTCAAACGGCGATGAAGTCCTCACCGCGCGCCGTATGCTTTATGTGCGACTGAAAGCGCGCGAGGGACGCGCGCTATCACGTGGAGCGAACGCACGGCGGGGAACATACGCGCGTTCTGCGCCGTGCTCCCTGAAGGGCTGCCGAATTAAGCGCCTATTTCCTCCTTTACAATCACCATATATAGAGCAAATGCGACTTCTTCCGTCGCGCGAAAGGCCGTGGGGGACGGGAGGGAGGGAGGGGAGGCGACGTTTAGCTGCGGCACCAAATGCGTATTTATATAAAAACGTTGCGAGGCGAGAAGGTGGTAAAGACTTCGGACGCTGCTCGACGAGTGTCCCGTTCTGATCTCATCGAAAACCTCCGAGCCGCCCCCAGAGGCACCGGCCACAGTCACGAACGTGGGCAAAACGCCGACGGCGTCGACAACAGTTCTGCGCGTTGCTGGTGCTGCTGCATGTCCAAATTTATACAGCTATAAGGATGTTTATTGGACGGCACTTAAAGCAGCGCAAGGGCGACAGTCCAAAAAGCGCAGCACGGACTCTCAGCACGAGCGGCGCTCGAGAGCCGAAGAAAACGACCCACTAGAAGGTACTGGAGAAGGAAACCCACTTCAAGGCGCTGGAGCGGACGACCCGCTTCAGGGTTCCAACGATTCGCCAAGGTCGATCCACATAGGTCGCGAAGCTTCGGGCGAAAAGCGGTTCAGAACCAATTGTCACCGAGATCAGCAAGGGTGGTTATGGGAGCAGCGATTGAAGCGCGACTATGTTTGGAGGGAATAAACACTGGGAAAGAAAAAAAAAAACCGTTTTTAAATTAAAACGAGACACAGTTAGATTCATTCTACTAAAATAATATTCCTAATCCATTTTATATACGCATGGCGAGAAAAGAAGATACCACTCTGTTTTACTTGATCATTATCAATAAATACCTTGTTTCAGCGCCCACCGTGAGAGCGCCCATCGACAGCGGCGGGCGTTGACGCCGCTATCAGTTGCAATGCAATGCAGCTCATGGAGTGCGCGGAAAGGCGCACTCGTAAAGTTCACCTGTTACAATACGCCCCTTTCACATGTGTTGTGTTCCATGTCGACGTTTGCCTGAATTAGGTGACGCGGGTAGTTTTATTGTTTCTTAACCTGTGCAGTCAAAAGTAGCGAGTTGCAACCGTCAGATACTTGTTTACTTTAGTTGTTTTCGTGCAACAGCGCTGGCCGACGGGCTTGGCGTCCGACGAAAGGACGAGCACTCTACGCAATCTACGCCCAAAGCGTTCGTCGGCCTCCAAAGAAAGTATGTTCTGTGTAGTGATGCGATTTCGACACCCGTACGGCTGATATTTTCTGGCATCGATTTTCGCGCTGAATACTCGTAACGCCCATGAAGTTGAATGGCGGGGCATTTGAATATACAGCTCAATGGCAGGCCTCCGAAAACAAATTTCGTGCCTATGAGAACAAAATGACGTCACTTCTGGTTTGGACGGATATGACGTCCAATTATTTTTCTTCCGCCCGAAGTGTTCCCTCCAGACACAGATGGCGCTAAGCCCCATGAACCGCCGGTAAGCAACCATGTTTCGAACGTATGGGCTTCTATGGAAGCTTCGCTACCAGATGTATTTACCTTGGCTTCGCTACACAGCTGATAAAACTACTATCCTTACTCCGTATATGTCTCACAATTGATACTTCGCTTTTCGGGTGAAACTGCGACATTTTTCAACGGCGCACTAGGGCGATATGTTTCAAAGTTTTCCACAGCTGCATTGCTGCCATGGAGCCAAAGCCAATAGAAACTTCTTTATTCACACTACCAAACGAAACGCTCACAGTTGTGCTAGCAATCGTTTTAGTTTGCTTTAAAATGTTCGCTGTACATTCCACCTGTTCACTATATATGATCAACAACGATGAATCTCCTCGTTTGCGACGTATGCCTTTTATTATATTGCTTAAAAATGCCAGTGTAGAAACGCACAAAAGGCAAAAGTAAATTATTTGCCGGTCGTCGCATCTGCAGCTGTAAGGCCGGGAAATTCGCATGATGATGATCGCGGGAGGTACGTACTACATGGGACATACATTTCTTGATTGTTGACAAAGAACACTTTCGTTTTAAAAACAGAAAGTGAAGTATAGAAAGGGTAGGGAGGGCCTACATGCAACACGGCGTTGCATGTAGGCTCCCTAAGAAAGGGGAAAATAAAAACAAGGCAGCCAAGAACACTTCAAGTGAAAAATAGTACGACGGTATAAGACGTTACTTAATGTTTACTGAGTGCAAGCGTAGGCCTCTTAACGTAAAAGTTGTTTCATGAAATTTACCTACTCTCGGCAATTTTTCCATAAATTCTTTGTATTTCGCACCTGTGACTTCCGGTTAACTTAAACCTATTGTAGTCTGGCGCGTGTCAGTTGGATGCTTGAAGCGTCGTTAAGGTTAGGTACCGACCGCAATGACCGGTATCATTGAGACAGCAAGTCCAGGCTGATCACTGTTTGCGCTACAAGTCAACAGGCATAGTTCAGCTGTAATTTTACATCCAAGCTGTTAATGCGACTGGAATCCCGCACAAGCGTTACATATACCGCGCTTCGCGTGCCCTGTAAATCCCACCCCCACTCTTTCATTGTCCGCGTCTGCTAGCGCAAAAACCATTTCGCAGTGCATAACTAACTCGCCCAAATCGCCACGTTGACTGGTTATATACCAGCTTTGACAACATCCTGAAAAAAAAAACAACAACATGCCTGTAGTGTAAATAATGCCATACCACCGAGCCCATCAGTCTGTCCTTTTGCACTTCATGACGTTCATATTTTGAGGAAATTAGGCGAAAGATAGGGGCAAGTTGCAGGCAAGCTTTAAAGTGTGTTTTTCAACTAGGCTTTGAATCAAGATTGATAAAGCTTGCATTTCAGCCCGTCTGAGGGTGTTAATGAAACGCTTCAAAGGTTTATCAGCTTGCCTGATAGGACCAAGAACGGCAGATATGCCATATATGCAGGAGCCGGGGCCGACTCCATGGATGACGTGCACCGAAAGTTTGAAGTTTGTAGGGTACAGGTATGCGCATTGAAAATAATAAGTGCATGCTCGTGGTTCCCAGAATTTGTTTGCGCTATACAAGACAGCCGTGTACATACATACCGCTGTCATATAGCTCCATTGCAGATCCTCTAAAATAACACTGTTCGTATCATTTCATTGGCTCCTTACAAGGCTCATATTACACCTATATTGATGGACATAAGTCTCCTCTCGCTAAATAAAATTATCTGGTACAGCAATGATACTGTTATATACCGCCTACTAAATGTGGACATTTAAATTATCTAATTGGCAGAAATTAATTTCAGAAATTAATTGGCAGAAAGGGAGCGCTAGTGCACATTTGTGTGGTGCATCAAACGCATGTGGATCGAATACAGTGTTTGTGAAACAGTCGCTGTATCAAGTGCTTGACACTGTCGGTCACACTGCCGTTTGCAGCTATGTTTCCCCAATGTTCAGAAATAACTGTGCATTACGCGAAGTTTATATTTGCACGTTAAAGAATCCCAGGTGGTCCAAATTAGTCCGGAGTCCCCCACTACGGCGTGCCTCATAATCAGATGGTGGTTTTGGCACGTAAAACCCCATTATTTATTTAATTTGAAAGTTAATATTTTGAACACGAATGTTGACTGGAATGCGTCCCGAACTTTTGACGTTAACGGCCGAATTAGGAGCATCAGAGATAATTATTGAAGCCTCGTTTGTTTCGCTATTTCATGCTTGATACGACGTTCGCCAGGTGTTCTCAGTAAAATAGGCCAGGCAGCTTACTTACGCTTGATGACAGTATAAGGGACAGGCAATGGGCGATGTGTAGGCAAAGTTGCAAGTGGGCGGGGGGGAGGGGGGGGTGTAAGTTGGGGTCTTGGTAATAAATTACGTATGCAAGCCCTCTGGAGCGCTGTGGGGGTGTCTTAGGAGCGACGCAGGATTTAGCCCGTTGCCCTGGAAGAACTACAAGTTCCACCGAGATCCAACTTACCGAAAATTGGTGGAACGCTACGGCAAATTTCTGTGCGAAGTTGATTGCCCGTTGATAAAATACGGCTTTTTCTAAAAAAAAAGAAATCAAAGGGAACAAAGTGCCGTACGACCACATCAGCTACGCTTCTCAATGTCCCAGCACACTTGTACGCTACGCCATGTTTGTTTCAAAGCAAATGAGATCATGGTAAGTGTAAGTTGTAAGAAAATGAAAACAGTCTGGGGGTTCTGCGTGCGCATGAGAAAATTGGTTTCCTGGCCTAATTAGAAGCGTTGCAAATAAATGCTGAACGCTTGTTGGTATTTGGCTGTTTTCATGCGTCATACGAAGTTTGTAGATATATCCGGTGTCTTCGGTGAACTAAACAAGGAACCTTCCTTTACATTTGGCTTAAGTAAGGGACACGTTAAGGGCAACGTGAAGGCAAAGTTTCAAATTGTGCGGATAATTTACGGCCTTTGCAATGCAATATATATGCAAGCTATCCGGAGCTTGATAGAATCGATGATGCTGCCGTTGGGCAACTGTAAGTGCAACCAAGATCAAATTTAGCAAAAATGGGAGAGAGACACAGTGACCGATTATTTGGCAAAGGAAATTTTGTGGGGATGGATAGTTGGATTTGTAAATGTTCCTTAGGAAGTACTGGAAAGCCCTATATCCGGGTTAGGTTTTAAACGGCACCGCCAGAGAGGGGCAACGTTTACAAGTATGCGATTTCATTTCTCGCTACTGAAATTCATATTGCATCCACTCCAAATAAATAGCTTCGCTGGAAAATGAGATTTTATAATGTCAAACTATCTAGCAAAATCATGGTTCAAGGATTATTCCAACACCGCGTGCACGCCAGCTGTATCCTCCAAAACAGCCGTTGTTTCTCTAGGTAGATTTCATTTCTCGCTTAGTACTCTACTTAAATTTGCCAAAAATTCAAAGTGACCCTTCGAAAATAAAAAGAATCACGTTGTACACGTATGGCTTTTAGTCTAACCTGTTCGTAGCGTAAAAAACAAAATATGCAAACCACTATTTACTGCACAAGTAATGCGTGTTGATGTCGTTGCGAGGACGCTTAACCTCACGTGATATACAGGGTGCTAATGAAGCTTAGGTGGTAAAAATTAATCTGGAGCCCTCCACTACGGCGTGCCTCATAAGCAGAACTGGTTTTGGCACGCAGAACTCCAGAAAGAAGAACTATCATGCACCAAGATCTAAAAATATGTAAATGCCATGTAACTGGACAGAACCAAGGTAATGTTGTTTGCCGCCGCTTGGAGATACACAGATTTTTTTTGCATTCCGACTAATTACATAATTAGTCTTCATTAATTAATCAATCAATTTCTCACAAGTACATTAAAAGTGTCTGAGAGAATTGTAGAGCAACAGGAAAAACAATTCGTCCGGCCCTTCCACTCCGTGATGATGATTAACCAGCGAAGCTGAAAGTACGGCGCCAGTGTTCATCACTGGGTTAATCCCGAGGCTTCATTAAAGTATTTCTCAATTATGAGGTTACACACATGTTCAGCTGCGTCGGAGAGAACGACGTCACTGACGGTATGCCCGCAGTCCGCCATTGTCGCTTGCGATTCCTCGAAATTACTTCAAAATTAAACCAGCCCGTCGCGTAAGACAATGAATGGCTCATACCCCCTTAAACAATGGCTCATACCCCCCGTAAACGCGGCCTCGCCATTACGACGACAGAAGAGAAGTGAAATTCTGCGCTGGCATGATGAGCGGCAACGCAGCCAGGCTGTGGAAGAAGACGACGACGATGAACGTGGGAGCAGTGGCACGAGCGCGTGCGGTGCACGAGCACGAGTCAACGAGCCAGCTGCGGAAGAAGATGATGACGCTCGAGCCAGTGCTGATGATGATAGTGTTCTGTGGAGAGTCGATTTCGCCTAGCCATATAAAGCTTTCTGTTGCTGAATACCAAGGAGGATTAAAAAATGCATTTCTTTTTAATCCTCCTTGCTGAATACGTGCTACATTAATGTGTTTTTCAGAGCTTGAAAGAAGCCCGCGAATACACGCAAAATTGCCGCGCGACTGGCCGCTCGAGACACTTTGCGCGTGCACTGCCAATTTGGTTTTTCTTTCCCGCCTCCATGTTCTTCGTAGTTCCGACCATTAATCCAGGCTTCACTTGATCGACATCAAACCTCTTGTCCTTCGGTGCGTGTCAGTTGGGAACCAGCCACAGTTTCGTTATAGTAGCCCCGCAGAAGGTAATTGAAGCGGTAATTAATTGTTCGGTGCGTTCACTCGGCTTCGTCACTAGGCTTCGTCTAACGCTCCACGCCCGGGTCGCGCATGCGCACTCGATACCCGGGAAACATGCCGGCAACTGTGCGAACGAGCGTAGAATGTCCGTACAATTGCGACAACGACGACGACAACAACAACAACAACAACAACAACAACAACAACAACAACCCTTGCTATCCTCAAGCTTTGATCGTGAGCCTCCTCTTAGTGCTGTTCGCCCGCAACGATGGTCGCGCGGCCGCTGACAGCCACGTGTACACATACGTCCGCCTCAGCCATTTCCCAGACTGCCGCACCTCGTATAGAGACTGACAACATGCCAAACCTCGCTTAGCGAGCGGCGCTCTTAATGATTTTGCTGTGCGTGGCCAGAACGCGTTTAACGAAGGAGGGAGAGGGACGCGACTCTTTTCCCTGAGCAGGCATCATCCAATACCCTTGCGCGCAGCTGGATACGTCACGAATCGCGTGTCCTCGGCCTTGTCGCACGTCGCGACGTCGACGGCCGAGGGAACGGATAACAGAATTAAGCGAAGAGCGGTTGCACGTTTCGTGTTTCGTATACGGGGGGGAACACACGGGCGCCGACAAGCCGGCACGAACGAACTCTTGTCTCGTCTTTCCAGTTCATTTGCTTGATGCGTGATTAGAGTAAGCCTGTTTGGCCACGCAAGTATTGTGCAGGCAGGGAGGGGCTTTTTCCTTGTGTCGTGTGTGTGTGTTTCATTTACATCGAAACACTTCACCGGTGCTTCCTGGTTGTTCTGTGCGTCGTCTTCTTCCTGCATTCCTGGCTGTGATGTGCGCTTTCTGTCTCTGAGTCGGCTTGGACTTTAGGGGGCCGTGTCGAACAGACTGTCTTATGGAACGGGTTCTGTTGTTTGTTTGCTCTTTTTTTTAACACGAAAGTGTTTTATTCCGGGGTCCACCAAGACTTCACTGACGTATTTCCGTCACGGAAATACGTCATAGAACATAATACAAAGAAAGAAACCAGAAGAAAAAGTTCCACAAACATGCAAAATTTGGGAATCGAACCCACGACCTCTCGGTCCGCGACGATAGATCGCCGAGCGTTTAACCCATTGCGCCACAAACGCATTCGCAGAGAGCTACACAGACGCGCCTTATATATCTAACACTCCTCCGTGTACCCGCGCTTTTTTCCCTTCCTGAACTTCCTTCAATTCTAATACCGGCAGTGGTTTAGCTATCAAGGGCTACTTACAGTAGTGCCGACTGATTGCAAGTTCGAAAGAAGTAGTGCGTCGTGAGATATTCGTTAATGCGCCTAGTTAAAAGCGCACCTACGATTGATTGATCGTCTTGAAAGACCCCCTCCCCCGGGACTATACGAGAGATTACTTAACGGAGGGATCGAGAATTAATTTCGACTACCTGGGGAGGAAGGGGGTTCGGAGTGCTTAGGCAATGTGCGGGTAAATCGTCGTACAGTGCAAGGGTTTTTCGGCATTCTGTCTTCGTCAGTGACATCGTTCTCTGTAGGCCATTGCAATGGCTGCTCAATCCCCTCCGCGGCTGATAGCCAGCCGAAACCAGGTACCTAAACGTCCAAGCTAGACACGTCATGCTATCCAGCTGGCAAGTACCTGGCGTCAGGCTGGTGCCGACAAGGTACCAGTTAGTTCGCGCCAGCCAGCTGGCGCCTGCCAGGAGCCAGTGGTAGAATAGCGAACAAGCAAGGTGATGCTAAAAAGCTTCATCCCTTGCATTAGAAGGCCATCAAACGTTTTTTTTTTCTTTACATCCGTTGCCACAAAGCAGCCCGTGCATTTAAACACAACCACACATAAATGTACCCCTATGTGGGGGCCAGAAAGATAGCCATTCTCAAAGATGCACTATGCGACTTCATGAGAAAGATTAGCTGACAACTTGGCATCCCGACTTCCTTCAATGTTTTATGTTACGTGTATCGTATTCCTGAAAGTGTATGCTCTGTGAGCGTGTACTCGAATAAATATACGGCGGATATAACGATTTGGAGGCTATAGATATTTCTGGTCTCCAAAGAAAGACCGCAAATGCGCTCGTTGGTGCGTTTGATTGAATCATCAACATCATCATTGTATGGTTGATTTATCATCTCAATCATCCGCCTATTAGGTTTCCAGCAGGACGAATGTACGCTTCTAGAGAAATCTGTTACCCTGTGCTGCTACACCCTATAATCAGGGGTGCGAAAACATTCAGAATTTCGTATACGAGTCGAGTAGCCTTTGCTATGCATGCGCATGGAAAATAGCATGCTCACAATTAATAGTTTATTTGCACTCAGAATAATTACGATGCTCCTCAGATTACCTAACAATGAGCTCGCGCGCATCATTATGAACTTGAATTCCTTGCTGAATATTAAGGACTGCTCGGTTTCCCTATAGACGGCTCATTTCTTACTTTCCAACGCTTCTACCAATTACGGAAAAAACGACAGCTTCACTTCGAGCTATTAACATGTGAAATTATCTACCGTACCCTGTCCGGTATCACCGTCCGTTTATATGTTCGAAAAGTCACTAAAAATATATTGTGAGACGTCGACCGATGCGATGCCTTTATTTCCGAGCAGCCGCCCGAGGTAGAGACAAAGCACCGCACCAGACAAAAGATGATGATGAGTCGTATGTACAAATGACGACGACGATATGCCCAAAATGCGCTCACAATATTTTAACTAACTAGCGTTATCAGGTATGCGCTTGTCTTTGGTGCTTTTTGCTCGTTTTTCTTCTAACAGTGTTGTGTGTGACAGCTTTATGTGACGATGATGAGTAATCGTCGTTTCGGTAACTTCATTTTGCATAATATTTCCACGGTTAATCAGCGTTTCTATTTCTTGCGCAAATGTCAGGTTCTGTCGATAAGGCAATTCACTTTGCTTGCGCATTAGCACTGTAACTTTGGCTTTTGGTGTTTTATTTTTTTCTGTTTGTTAGTAATTTGCTTCTGTTATGTATAAGAGGCCTCCAATACGGTATGCTGTCCTTGGAACCTTCTTCTGCATATTTTGTTGTCGTAACCATGTTTTGTGGAACTCAAGCTGGAAACTTCAAATATTTCTTTCGGGACCGATTGACTTACTCCGTTGCGCAGGTACAATGTCATGTTAACTACAACGCGTGTAAAAATTTACGCTTACTAGCTTCCACAATAGCAGAAATCGGTTTGATGCTTGCAAGCTTTTTTTTTTTTCTTTATCGAAAGTCGGAGCTCCTAATTTAACATGGTTAATTTCCTCCTGCTTAGAATAACTTAGTAAAAATGAAAGTAAAAAATAAAGTAGTAATGAAAACGCATGAGGCGTTCTCACTAACAATTTTTATACTTTGACTTTTATTTCGTTATTTTTGTACGTTTCTTCTACGGCCGGCTTTATGGCCTACTCTTCGTAGTGGGCACATGGCATTGACTGCCAACAATAAGAAACGAGAGCTCAGGGTATGAATAATGTATCAATCAATCAATAAATCAATCAATCAATCAATCAAATGTTTATTATAGTGCCCAGTACCAGCTACGGAGCTGTCGCACTTAATCATACAACATGATTATCTATACACATGCACAGAAACCTGGCAAACAACTCTGAAACATATCAATACAGGCGGAATACTTATTACATATTTTAAAGTCGAACAATGATAATAATAATAAATCAATAAATAAGTCAATCACTCATTTACCGTGTCCTGGGACAACCAAGGGGTGTGCGTGCTGGCTCACGAATACATTAGAAAAAGAAAAAAGAAAGAGCAGGGGAATATAATTAAAAAAGAAACAATGACTTAAGACAATCTTGAAAGAAAGAGTGTACATACAGAAAGGCGTAAGGTGAAGAGAAATGACATAGGAGGAGACGGGCAGTTGAGCAATATGTGAAACTATGACACAACAGCACAAAGCTCGGAAAAGAACAATCACAGCGAGTTATGAAAAATATCAAGATCATGAAAATAAGTGTTATAAAACTGTATCCTAGGGACGGTTGAACATTGATGATGACAAGCAGGAACATAAAAATGTCTATGTTCTCCGGTGATCCTGCGCTGAATACGACACGTGATACAACTGAGGAGTTCTGGGCCGGTGAGGATACCGGGGAGGAGTTCGAAAAGAAATAGAAGGTCAGCGCGATTACGTCGTCAGCGAACTAACGGCAATGACAATGATCCAACAATGCTCGAAGAAGATCCAGTATCCGTGTTTGCAAAGCTGGGATGAGATGTGCTTAGAAATGTTTTCAGGAACCGGTCTATAATGTCATTGCTGGATCTAGAAATGCCGTTCCAGACGACCGATGCATAGTCGAGTTGAAGAAGACGTGTAGTTGCGTACAACTTGCGGAGCCGTGTAGAAGACTTGAATTCCCTCGATAGTCTGCAAACGGAGCCAAGTGGGCGCATACCCCGCATTGCAACGCGTTCATGTCAGCAGAAAAGTGTCAGGTTGCATCAAAAAGTACACCGAGATCATTTATTTCACAGCATTACACAACGGTACAGAATCTACGAGAAAAAGAAAAAGGAATGCTGGCTGTTTTGTGTGTGAAAGTGATGACTTTGCTCTTAGCTGCATTCACCATTTAGAGAGAAAAAGAACAGGTCAGAATGCAGGGTGCGACAGTCATCAACTGTGCGAATTTTCTTTAAAATCTTTATGTCATCGGCATATAGAAGGAAAGAAGAGTTCCGAATAGTGGAAAGAACGTCATCAATGAAATGAAAAAAAGGAGTGGTTTTAATACTGATCATTGAGAGACAGCGCTTGTCGCCACGCAAAAAGAAGACGTTTGGCCGTTGACTTTAACATAGCATGGTTTATCAAGAAGATAACTGCTGCAAGCGATTTAGAGTTGACGAGTCAACACCGAAGTGCGTAAGCTTGATCAGAAGCAGTGATTGGCTGATCACATCAAAAGCTTTGCTGAGGTCACAATAAATGGGGTCAATCTTGCACCCTTCGAAGTACTGGGGCGGAGATCTGTGTCATGAAACTTGCAAGATTTGTTATTGTGGAGCGGCCGGTGAGAAATCCGTGCTGGTGCAGAATCAATTAGTTCTTCACACTAAAGGACAATATGGTATGAAGAACACGCTCAAAAATCTAAGACATGGCCCAGAGAAGAGAAATTGGGCGATAATTCGAGACATCGGTCTTACAGCCAGACTTAAATACAGGAAAATCACGAGCAGTTTCCCACATGTGAGGGAAAGTGGAAGTATTCAGAGAGTTATTAAATATAGATGCCATTACTGGGGCAAATATACTGCCGTAAGCTTTTAGAATTGCGGAGGGGATGCCATCAGAGTCGCAGTATGAGGAAGGCTTCAAGCGCTTAAGGCATTCGCTGATGAGCTTTTCATCAAACACCACAGCACTACATGTACGAACCGTCGTGTGCTGCTGACTGACACCAGCGTTGAAACCTGAAGCTTTAATAAGGATGAGAAATGGGCAGCAAAACAATCCGCGACTGCTTGGACTTCTCCTCTAGAGTCGAGCAGCCGAAAACACTCTGCACTTTTACTAGAGCGCTTGTGGATATACTTCCAAAGATAATAACCTCACCTTGATGGCTGCTAAAACCAAGGTTGCTGTTGTTGTTGTTGTTGTTGCCTCAAAACACCATGACTTTCACGCGCAAAACAGCAAGCATGTACTTTTCTTTTTCTGTAAATTATGTACCATTGTGTAAATAATAATAATAATAATAATAATAATAATAATAATAATAATAATAATAATAATAATAATAATAATACGAGTAATAATTAAACCCCTCATTTTTGGGATGGTGAGAAAAACTTCGATGAGAGGTAATGTGCTAGCGAAATTTCTGACTTGCTACTCCAGATGATTAGAATGAAGGATGAAATAAGAATCACTGGCTTCCATCTTCACAGTAGTGGAAGGGCTCTGAATTCTCTTTTTTTGTAGTCGTTTTGCTGTAACATACAATCTAGCCTTTCTCGTAGTGCTTGCTTTACACCAATGCTAAACTGCTGTTTCCGTAATTTAATTGGCATTATCATTTTGCATCATCCGCCCGATTCTTGACCAATCGCGCATGGTTGTCAAGCCATGGTCGACGAATGCGCGGCGACGACGACAACAACGGAACCGACGACAACATAACCCCTCAGGTCGACAACAACAACAACACCTCACGCAACCGTCTGACTCATCCCTATTCCGTTTTTTACATCCTTACTTCAAGGTTTCAAACACCTAATTCAAAACTGAAAACCCCCACTGGTCCTGTCTGCTCGCGGCGCCCGATTCGCTGTCGATCGCCCACAGTGGTTATGGATGACGCATCGTCATCGTCATCTGTGCCCGGAGCGTACCGAAAGCCATTCAGGAAGGGCGACCAGTGGCCAACAGAGCCTCCCCGAGCCATGGACAGCATGTCCAGCTCCCCGGTGGCCATGTTCCGCATCGACGGCGAGCGGCTGAAGAACCTGATCGAGCAGACCGCGCCCAAGTCGGTGCTCATCTTCGGCACGGGGCCCTTCCAGAGACGTGTGCTCGCCGTCACCATGCTGTGCCTGCTCGTGGTCGCCCTGCACAACAGGGTGCTCATGGTGCTGGCGCGACCCGTGGTCCACTGGTGCCGGCGACCCGACGAGTACCTGAACGTGCCGCTCGACGAGTGGAAGAACGCGAGCCTGCCCCGGCGCCCCGACGGCTCGGTGAGCGAGTGCACGCGCTACGAACCCGCGCTGCTCCCGCCGCCGCGGGAATTGACGTGGTTGTCGGTGGTGGTCAACAGGACCGAGGTGCCCTGCGACGCGTGGGAGTACGACCTGACCGCCGGAGGCCCGACTTTAGAGAGCCAGTGCACGGCCGCCTGGATCGACGCGCGCCGCAGGGTTGCTCCGGCCGTCCCATTCGGACGGAGAGGGTGTAATTGCGGGAAGGGGCGTGGCCGCTGCTTTCGCCGCACCGCGGCGCGCGCCTCCCACCCCTCAACTCCCTTGCTACGGCTGCGCGCGAGACGATTTGCGCTATAATTCGCGCTATAATGAAAATATCGCTTCATAAGAAACCGCGAGAAGTTGTGCCGAACAAAAAGGCACACAAAAGCACCGATGTCCCTTGACGCATTTTTTTTTTTTTTGCACTCCAGCCTCTGTCAGGATGATGCTGCCCGAAACGCGTACACTCGTAAGCCAAAGTTTTGCAGGAAAATTACTTCCGCGCGCGCAAGCGCAGCATGCCAATGGAAAGCCTGCACGCGAGAGAAGGCATTCGAGCTCTACCTGCTAGAAGGAATGCCAGCTGACTGACGAGGCAACCAAGATTTTTTTTTTTTTTTGCGCGAATCCGCAGCCCGCAAACTTTTGTTTATGACTTGTATTTTCCCCAACTTGACCAATTGACTGTCAAAATACGCCTTGGAAAGCGAGAGATATGACTCGGTGCTTTTAAATGGAGAGCTGAAGTCGAGGCAGTCTTGCATCTGTACATGCGAATGCGCTGTTTATTGTGTTAAATAATCGTGTTAAATAAGCGAACTGATCGCGCGTCTTCCTGCACGAAGTATCAAGCTGCTTACCTGAGTCGACAGCCACGGACAGACATTTTTCAGCAACTTTCTGATCCATCAGTAAATAATTGAATGCCATGTTTGTATTCATGGCAAAATTACCAGCATAATACATTCACAATACCTACAATTTATTTACGAAAGCAAACACACAGCGCTTGTGCACTCGCAGTACTCCTTCAAACGCGGAGAACTTTTCGGCTCAGTGGCTTACTCATTAGTTTTTTGCGGTAAGCCGCTGTGTCCGTAACGACTGCGCCAATATTTGAGTGTAGGGGCTTTATAAATTTGCTTGCAATTCATGAAGAAATCGCTGATGCATGCTTTTCGTTTGCCTAGCTGGCAAGCAAAAAGAGGGCAGCTCTCTAAGTGAGGACAAATTAAAGCTCCACTGCTCCAGTTTCCTCCACTGGAAATGCGTGAAAACTTAGATCAAGCTTTTTCTTGGTGCTCGACTTGCAGCATGGCACGCAGCAGTACGGCATGTTTTTGAAAAATACACTAAATTACACGCAGAATTTCAGGCGAGATTATAAAAACAAATCACTTGCCTCAATTCAATGTGGTACAACAATGTGAAATGCATATGAAAGCATATATGCTAGTTACACAGGGCCTTCAGCAGCAACACTTCCAAGTAACATATAGTAGTTCGAGGCTTGATGGAAAAGCCGCTTCAGCACCACTGATGTATCGTGGGAACTTCACATTGTAAAGGCGACGCGCATGCAAGGGCCCCGAATAATTAATTCGGCCGGTACATCAGGCTGGAGAAAATGTACTGCAAATTATTATTACCACTGTGATTTCTGTATATGAAGACTTCTGTGAACACAGCGCTCGACCCGAGAACGTAGCCATACAGTGACCACGATGATGAAATACGCTTCTTTTTGAAGGGAACAGTGAGCGCAAGAAAAGAATGACGAGCGTGATCAGGGGAAGCGCTTCGGCACAGCGGCAACTCACTCGCCAGAATACGCCTCAAGGCGCATGCAATGCGCCACGCAAAGTCGCGTAAACACCCTGCCTATGCGTTAGCTGCATCTCTATCGTATTATGCTACAAAGAAACACCCTCGCTGTGTAAAGCCGGCCTAAGAATCTATCACCACGTGCCTTGATTCTCGTGCAGTTTCTTGCAACTGTCAGTCCACTTTGGGCCAACAATCAACCAACAATCAACAATGAACCATTTGACATCGGTCACCACGTGCACGATGTCAAATGCGCATCTCTCCAAGCATCTCCACGGCCGCGACGCCGTCAGCAGAGGGGTGGGAGCACAGCGCCGCCTCACGGCGCGCGGGGCAACTTCCTCAATTACATCACGGCCGCCTGGATCGGCGCGCGCGGCGGGGTTGCTACGGCCGTCCCATTCGACGCGCGCCCCATTGAAAACATGTAATTGAGGAAGTTGCCCCGCGCGCCGTGAGGCGGCGCTCTGCTCCCACCCCTCTGCTGACGGCGTTGCGGCTGTGAAGATGCTTGGAGAGATGCGTATTTGACATCGTGCACGTGGTGAAGATAGGTTGATTGTTGGCCCAAAGTGGACTGACAGTTGCAAGAAACTGCACGAGAATCAAGGCACGTGGTGATAGATTCTTAAGCCGGCTTTACACAGCGAGGGTGTTTCTTTGTAGCATAATACGATAGAGATGCAGCTAACGCATAGGCAGGGTGTTTACGCGACTTTGCGTGGCGCATTGCATGCGCCTTGAGACGTATTCTGGCGAGTGAGTTGCCGCTGTGCCGAAGCGCTTCCCCTGATCACGCTCGTCATTCTTTTCTTGCGCTCGCTGTTCCCTTCAAAAAGAAAAGTATTTCATAATCGTGGTCACTGTATGGCTACGTTCTCGGGTCGAGCGCTGTGTTCACAGAAGTCTTCATATACAGAAATCACGGTGGTAATAATAATTTTGCAGTACATTTTCTCCAGCCGGATGTACCGGCCGAATTAATTATTCGGGGCCCTTGCATGCGCGTCGCCTTTACAATGTGAAGTTCCCACGATACATCAGTGGTGCTGAAGCGGCTTTTCCATCAAGCCTCGAACTACTATATGTTACTTGGAAGTGTTGCTGCTGAAGGCCCTGTGTAACTAGCATATATGCTTTCATATGCATTTCACATTGTTGTACCACATTGAATTGAGGCAAGTGATTTGTTTTTATAATCTCGCCTGAAATTCTGCGTGTAATTTAGTGTATTTTTCAAAAACATGCCGTACTGCTGCGTGCCATGCTGCAAGTCGAGCACCAAGAAAAAGCTTGGTCTAAGTTTTCACGCATTTCCAGTGGAGGAAACTGGAGCAGTGGAGCTTTAATTTGTCCTCACTTAGAGAGCTGCCCTCTTTTTGCTTGCCAGCTAGGCAAACGAAAAGCATGCATCAGCGATTTCTTCATGAATTGCAAGCAAATTTATAAAGCCCCTACACTCAAATATTGGCGCAGTCGTTACGGACACAGCGGCTTACCGCAAAAAACTAATGAGTAAGCCACTGAGCCGAAAAGTTCTCCGCGTTTGAAGGAGTACTGCGAGTGCACAAGCGCTGTGTGCTTGCTATCGTAAATAAATTGTAGGTATTGTGAATGTATTATGCTGGTAATTTTGCCATGAATACAAACATGGCATTCAATTATTTACTGATGGATCAGAAAGTTGCTGAAAAATGTCTGTCCGTGGCTGTCGACTCAGGTAAGCAGCTTGATACTTCGTGCAGGAAGACGCGCGATGAGTTCGCTTATTTAACACGATTATTTAACACAATAAACAGCGCATTCGCATGTACAGATGCAAGACTGCCTCGACTTCAGCTCTCCATTTAAAAGCACCGAGTCATATCTCTCGCTTTCCAAGGCGTATTTTGACAGTCAATTGGTCAAGCTGGGGAAAATACAAGTCATAAACAAAAGTTTGCGGGCTGCGGATTCGCGCAAAAAAAAAAAAAAAAAAAATCTTGGTTGCCTCGTCAGTCAGCTGGCATTCCTTCTAGCAGATAGAGCTCGAATGTCTTCTCTCGCGTGCAGGCTTTCCATTGGCATGCTGTGCTTGCGCGCGCGGAAGTAATTTTCCTGCAAAACTTTGGCTTACGAGTGTACGCGTTTCGGGCAGCATCATCCTGACAGAGGCTGGAGTGCAAAAAAAAAAAATGCGTCAAGGGACATCGGTGCTTTTGTGTGCCTTTTTGTTCGGCACAACTTCTCGCGGTTTCTTATGAAGCGATATTTTCATTATAGCGCGAATTATAGCGCAAATCGTCTCGCGCGCAGCCGTTGCAAGGGAGTTGAGGGGTGGGAGGCGCGCGCCGCGGTGCGGCGAAAGCAGCGGCCACGCCCCTTTCCGCAATTACACCCTCTCCGTCCGAATGGGACGGCCGGAGCAACCCTGCGGCGCGCGTCGATCCAGGCGGCCGTGATTACATGTTTTCAATGGGGCGCGCGTCGAATGGGACGGCCGTAGCAACCCCGCCGCGCGCGCCGATCCAGGCGGCCGTGGCCAGTGGGACCTGGTGTGCGGCCGGCGCCGGCCCGTGCTGGTGGCGCTGGCCGCGTCGTACCTCCTGGGTGGCGTAGTCGTCATGCCGACGGCGGGCCACTGCGCCGACCGAGTCGGCCGCCGTCCCATGCTGTTCGGGGCCGTGATGGTGCTCGCGCTGTCCAGCGTCGCGACCTGCCTCGTGCGGTCCCTGTACGCGTTCGTCGCGCTGCGCGTCGTCACCGGCGCCGCCGCTAGCGTCGCCGAGGTCACGTCCACGCTCATCCTGTTCGAGGTGGGCACTTGTAAGGCGCTACGGGCACCGGGCGCGCAGTGTTTCTGTACCTAAAGCAGCGCCAGATCACATGACCTAGCGGGCGAGGGATTCTTATCTTCTAGGAGACGTTGCTAGGATATCTCGATTGTACCGCTTCTCGCCGTTAAAGCTAGCGCCACGTTCGCCATTGTGGTAAGGTCCCTAGATAAAACAAGTTTTATTACATTGTGGTACGCCAATGGTACACCCACCGTATAGCCACGCCGTTAAGCGGCTGCCTCCACAGAGTTTCTCACTATATTATACCCAGAGGGACATCTGGCATTGCGGCGCTGCTGTGTGCATCGGAATGCCGGTATATGGTGACTTCGGAGTGGCATTGTCCTCGGAGAGCCGGGACAACTTGAAGATGCGCCTGGCTAGCACCGTTCCGTCTGTCACACTATTCATTTCCTACTAAAACAGCATGTAAACTGTTCTAGCTTTTTTTATCACACAAACACTTGTTTTGTTTAATTATGAGCACCTGTGACTGGGTGTACAATTATATGAAACGTAAAAAGTATCAGCGGGCCGCTAGAGTTGGAGGGCAGACGACAAGATTCGCGCTCGCTTTGGAACAGCTTGTCGTCTGTTCTTGATTTTCTTCGCTTGATTATGCATTGTAGTTGAGTAAGCTTCATTAAAAGATGTAATATGGGTGAATGAATACCTTTCATGAAGATTTTAGAAGAGCGCATTATCTGTGTAGCCATATCCACGTTTTAGACGAAGCCTCGCACAACACCAGCCAACACAAGCCTCGCACGTCCATATATAGCGTTATGTAGCGTCATTCCCATGACGGCACAGCGCTCGTTAGAAAACTCCCATAGACGGTGACTCCAGATTTCCCTGTCGGTAATATAGTGAGAAACTCGATGGCTGCCTCTACGTGACCCTTGAAAGAGTGCCACGCTAGCTGGCAGCTGGTCACAGTTCAACTGCCTTTCTCACGGGAAATTAAATTCCAGGCTGATTGAATAATGAAAACTCGTTGTTCCTGGCTAAGATACTATTCCTGGTAGATTGGTGATCTCATGATCTCCCATACTATTTGCCAACGTGTTCATGTTTTGTGCTAAAACCAGCGACACAGAGAGACACTTCTAGCAGTATCTGGGTCACCATTGTAGAACCCCAGCGTTCTACCTCTCCCGTCCGTCTCTTTCGTTCTTCTTGCGCAGTTTTGTTTCAATTTCTTACGCACTGTGAACATTCGTTTCAATACTTCCAGTTTCTTCGTATTTCGGAGACATTAAGACTTGTGCGCGTTCCTCTAACAACCTTCCAATTCCCCCTCGTTCCGTCCGTTCGAAGGTGACACCTCGCAGTGGCCGCACGGGGTTCACTACGCTGGCCTTCTGCGGCCTGTCGGTGCTGGGCCCCTTCTGGCTGTCGATGGCGGCCCGCTTCACCTACGACTGGCGCGCCGTCCAGGCCAGCCTCGCGCTGCCAGCGGCCCTGCTGGTGCCGGCCACCTTCTGGATGGAGGAGTCACCGCGCTGGCTGGTCGTCACGTGGCGCTTCGCCGAGGCCGAGCGCGTCGTCTTGTGGGCGGCGCGCGTGAACGGCCTCAACGTCGACGAGCTGCGACCCCTGTTCAGCGAGGTCGTGGAGAACGTCAAGAACCGACACGGTTTTCCGGCGAACCTGCCGGGCCCGCCGTCCTTCTGGGACCTGCTCCGGAGCAGCAGTATCCGGTCGCGCTCGTTCATCGCGTTCGGCTGCTGGTTCTTCGCTCTGCAGGCCGCCGTGTGTTTGAGGCCCCGCGGCCGAATGAGCGGGCTCGCCGTGGCCGAGGTGGTGATGGCGTACGTCATGGCGCCCCTCCTCGTTCTCCACTACATGCTCATGAAGGTACGAGGCACGCTGTTAAACAATTTATACCCTTAAAGGTGAGAAATGGGTGTAAATCTGCTTATAGCTCACACCTTTACGCCATTTTTGGGTACAAGGATACGAGTTACAGTTGTGTTTACACGTTCTTTAACATTTAAGGGTGTAAATTATGTTGCAGTGCATGTCTTCCCCTCACATGCCTCCCTCTAGGCAGAAGACACATTGGTATTGATTTCGACGTGTCGTACCAAGTGCGACCTGTCGTACTAGCAAAACTGGTGTAACAATTGTTAAATATGTACCATATGGTTTCAGCAATTGGAGCAGTCATCTGGCAGACTCGTGGCTCGTCGCATCGGAAGCCACGTAAAACACACTAATGTTTCTTGTGCTTCATCACCATGGCACAAGTTCTTTAGAATTTTACAGAAATCAAGTAGCACATTCTTTCTGTTAATTTTCTGCAACAAACGTTAGTGCTTCTCCTGTGGTTTTCTCTTGTGTCGGCGTCTCCTTTGCGTTTTGAAAGCAATCATGCGTACGAATTTCAATTCTCGGAAGAGAGCGAGATGCAGACATGCCCGCTCGCTTTTTGTCTACAGTTATCTGCAGACCGTTTATAAACAATTTTTGGGGGGAATCCATGGACCACAAATTGATTGAATGAAATATACATGCTGGGTTTTGTCAATTTACGGTTCATAGAACCGTATATATTCGTGCAATGGCCGCACCCGTGTATAAGCCACACCCTTGATTTTTTAGAAGGTTGGCAGTGTTATCTGTTGTGTGGTGCGAGAATGCTGAAGCTTCTTCTTTGTTTTTTTGTTTTTTTTTTTAACTGGTGGCAAAACAAGGCAGCCGTTCCGAGTTTTCTTGCAACCTCGTGAAAGTGACAAAGGCTTTTTTTTTCTTTTTTTTTTTCTCTTCCCCCAGTACAAGCGAGTGAGTAAAGGCAGGTACACCGAAAATATTTACGAAAAATTTTTTTTCCGTAAATGTCATAGCCCAGCTTCGCTGTTTCAAGCGTTGCGCGGCCGAGTGCAAGGTTAAGCGTTTTTTTTTTTTGTTGGTCCTAGTCTTTGTGTACATATTTCATGTAGTTTAGAATAGGTCGTACTACATTTGCTTACGAAGACGGGAGAAATTACGAGAAGTGTATATAGACTACCCAAGTCCGTTTACGAAATGGCGGTGCCTGTGCACTTATAAGCTTTTATCTTTCTTCAGGCGTGGGGCCGTCGGCGGACGCTGGCGCTCAGCATGACCCTCGTCTCGGTTCTGACCACGGCGCTGGCCGTGGTGATCGTGCAGCAGAACTGGTTCCTCTTCAAGCTCGTCATGACGGTCGCCATGCTCGTGCTGACGTGCGTGTTCGCCACGCTGTTCGTGTACACGGCCGAGGTGTTCCCGACGGTAGTGCGAGGAGCTGGCTACGGGGGCGCCACCATCTGCGGTCGCCTGGGACTCCTGACGGCCGTGGTCGTCAGGTACCTGATCCGCCTCGACCCTCTCACCAAGGACGTGTTCGCCCTGCTCGCCGTGTCGCTGGGCACGTTCACTTTCGGCCTGCTGGCTCTGCTGCTGCCGGAGACGAACGTCATGAGGGTTCCGGACACCATTCAAGAAGCCGAGCAGGAGGAACCCGTCCGCGTAGACTCGCTGCTGCAGATACTGTTGCGCAAGCGAGCCGGTTACACATCGCAGACCAAGCTGTGACCGCGGAGGACGCGAGGCGGCGCTCGGGTCCGATGCTCTATAGGGTGCCTCGATGTCATCCTCGGCCGCCTCTCCATACGGTAGAGGTGGGCGAGGAGGACATCGAGGCACCCTAATGCTCTACAACATGGGTCCTACAGCGACCGCAGCTTGGGGTCGAACTTTCAGAAAGTTTCAGGCTATGCTTGTAGTGTAACCCTTTCCGGAATACCTATGACGTAGGCGTGAGCATCGGCAATGGTGGCGCCGCCTTGCGGCGTCGAGTGGAACCAGAGCACGTGAAACTGTTAACTGCAGTGACGGACTATGTTCGGCGTGACTCTTGGCGTAAAGAGAAGAGACATTCTTTGATGGGTGTTTTAGACGAATTGTTCTTTGTATGTGGACTCCTATTCCGCTTTACTTTTTGGCCTGTTACAAGCACTTGCGTTTTCGCGACCTTGTGTGTTTGGAAACGAATTTGCGCATTCTTAATTAAACTCTCGGTCATTTGTTATAGCCATTTAATCTCTCCTGCCTAATTAAGAGGGGAAGAGAGATTGACGCTGTGTAGCACTGGCTTGTCGACCATTTCGAAAGTGCTGCGGACGCAGCCATGTTCTGACCAAGGAGGTCATAAAACAAACTTTGAAGTGGGGATGATGTCCCGAAAGTGAAGTGGACGCGCGGCCATCTTACGATGGTCACGATAAAAAGAACGTTAACTTGTACTGGCGAAAATGAAACGCTTTATTCGCAACCCTTACGAGTTTTACTGTTCAGATCTAGCTCGACGTGTCACCCTTCTAACACGACAGTTTGTTATGCCGGGCTGCACAGAAGACTTGTCCCGTGTACGTACGTCATGCAGTCATCACGACAGTTTCGTTACATCCGCATTACTTTGCCGTTTTGCAAGCTGAAAGTGGGACGGTCGGAGAACGCCATCAGATGGTGTTGCCGTCCGCGAATCATCTCGGCGGGCAAGTCGGGACGCTGGTCGGCGCGCGCTTTCTGGTCCGACCATAAATATTAGAGCAGAAACTCCCAAATTGAACTTGTAAGATAGTGAGTGCCTAAGCATTCTTTTTAGT
The DNA here is from genome assembly GCF_013339745.2 of Dermacentor silvarum. Lineage (NCBI taxonomy): Eukaryota > Metazoa > Arthropoda > Arachnida > Ixodida > Ixodidae > Dermacentor > Dermacentor silvarum. The sequence continues at coordinate 33,853,382 of NC_051160.1, forward strand.
CGCTCATCTCGCACCCATACGTCTCTTATTATTACCGTTATTAATCTTGATTGGGCTTAAGTAATGTAATCGCCAATATTCTTAATTAGGTGTAAGTCAGTTTATTTCCCCTTATTAATATTATTACCCTTGAGTTTCAGCAACGTAATCGTCATAAATCTTAGTTAGGTTTAGTGCATCCTAATTACCCTAAATAATCCTGCTTAGTCTTCATTTAATCCGCCGTGGTGGCTTAGCGGCTAGGACGTCGCGCTGCGAAGCACGAGGTCGCGGGTTCGAATCCCGGCGGCGGCATTTCGACGGTGGCGAAATGCAAAATGACCCTTGTATCGTGCATTGGGTGCAACGTTAAAGAAGCCCAGGTGGTCAAAATTAGCCCGGCGTCCTCCGCTACGGCGTGCCTCATAATCAGATTGTGATTTTGGCACGTAAAACCCCTGAATCTCATTCTTAATATTTAGATTAAGTTTATGCTAATCAAATGAAACTAGGCTTAATAAATCCTAAGTACCCTTAATCAATCTTAATTATACTCATTAGTTTAACCTAAGTTAATTTAATTAGCAATTACCATCAATCGTCATTGTGCTTATGTAATTTCGTCACAATTAATCTCCATTAGGCCTCCTTAGATTTCATTATAAATAGTCTTAATGAGTCTGATTTAGGCTTAATTACCCGCCGCGGCGGCTCAGTGGCTAAGGCGTTCCGCTGCTGAGCACGAGGTCGCGGGATCGAATCCCGGCCACGGCGGCCGCATTTCGATGGAGGCGCGAAATGGAAAAACGCCAGTGTCCTTGCGTTGTAGTGCACGTTAACGAACCCCAGGCGGTCGAAATGAATCCGGAGCCCTCCACTACGACGTGCCTCATAATCAGAACTGCTTTTGGCACGTAATACCTCAGAAAAAAATGGCATTAGGCTTAATTATTTCATCTTAATTAACAATATTATTTTATTATCCTTAATTACTCCTCAATTCCCCTTCAGTACCCACTATATATAGTCATATTCATAAATCGCAGTAGTCAAACGTAGTCATAAGGCATTGTGATATATATATACCACCCATAAGACCCCATGTATACACTATATATGGAGCGCTATATACACTATATGGAGCGCATCGGGTCACGCGTTATACAGACTGACGGAGGGACATATTTCCGAGCAAAGTAGCCCTAGAATGCTTGCGCATTAAAACAATACAAAGCGCGATCAGGCGTGAAGGTACATGGCAAGTCTGCGCCACACGTTTTCATTTCCTTCCTGCGGGAGCTCTTGCGGCCGCTGTGGCGCAGGCGTTTGGTGCGCGTCGCGTTTTCGCATATATATATATATATATACATACGGACTCACCGTCGCGTCATAGATATACCTACGACGCTTGGCATTAAGCGCAGCGGCACTGGCCTCACACAAGCTTGCTATCGATTTCGTGGCGAAACGGTAATCAATAAAAGACTGCTCACATTACGGATTTGTATTTGTGAATGCGCAAGCAAGCTGCCACGACTTCTTAGAATACGCGTTTCACTCTCGCGTTATGAAAAAGTCACCTTACAGAGGCAGGAACCATTTTTTTTAATTTATACTGTTACGCGGCTTAACCGAGAGTGGCGCCAGTCAGAATTCTTTCTAAGGTTGCCGGGGAATTACAAAGGCCGAACGGCATAAACCTTGAATTGGTAGAGGCCGTCAGGTGTGACGAAGGCAGTTTTCTCACCGTCCACGTCATCTACGAAGATTTGCTAATGAAACAATATAGCTTCATGGCTTTGTATACAGCTGTAAAGCTTTTTATATATTTGCATAACGTCGTATCATGACATGGCGTCCACTTGCTCCACCAATACAGTTTCGAATTGTAACAGAGTAGCTGCTTGGGCTGGTTGGTGAAACGTTCCTTCGTCGTGTAAAAGCCTTACTTAGCGCACGTTTCTTACGGAAGGAAAGAAGGAAAGAGAGAGAGAGATACAAATAAGCTTTAATGATATGCTGGAGAAGGAAAGAATCACTCCTTCCTGCCACCTTCTTTACGGGCCGTACGAATTGTGCGCCAAGTAAGACTTTTCCTCGACGAAAGAACACTACAGATTGTTCATGAGTAGCGTCAAGAATGGCCTTTGCACAGCGAGAAGCTTATCTGGTAACCAGGTAACATTGCGTACTCACGGAATCTCCGTAGTTAGTGAGTGTTGTTCAGCTGCTTTTCCTGGCTGCTTGGCCGGTATGCAGAAGACACAGCTCGCAAAAGAGAATGTCTTTATTGGCTTTTAAATAGAATGAAGGCTTAGCAAGTGCTCGTGCTGGCAACGACGCCCAGGGTCGCAGCACTACACTTTCGCAGGTCCGTTGATGGGTTTGAAGAGTGTTCGGGCACGAACGACGGATGGCTCAGCCTGAAACAACTGGAACATTCAGGAGTTAGTGCTACGTCTACGTGGCACATCTCACAGATTAGGTTTTTCCAGTTGATGCGTTGGTCCAATTGGTCCTATAGTATGTCCCCAGATAGTCACGCCTATACAAACATAATACATTCGCGAAATAGGTGGCGTAATGAAAGTACCATTTCATTGGATGTCACTTCAGCGAAGAGTTTAGTTAATGGCGTCGTGCGCACATGCTGTTTGACTGGAGGGATTTTCTACCTTCGAACGTTTTCTTGAGTGTTCAGCTCTCGTACAGTTTGTTTCACTCACATTTTACTGTTTGGAACTGAAGATAACTAGTTTTCTTCTTGAGTACCTTAGCTTATGTGATAAGTACAACGTGATCTGGCTCTTGAAAAAAGAGATATGCAACATCGCGAGTATCGGTGTTTAATAAACGAAGGAGTGTCCTAATGAAGATGACATAAAGATATACTCGCTTTCGGTAAATGTGGCGATCTGCAATAGACGTAGAGCTGCAGGCCTTGGAGTATTAGCGTGAATGAGGTAATAAATAATTGAGGACGTCACAGATGTGTCGCAGACACAGACTACGCATGCGCCCACGTCCTTAACATGCGTGTTATGTACGGTGATGAACTAGGTATATGTCACGAAAAAGAACGCCATCCTTAGCAATTGTCCATCCCAATCTTTCGCAGGTACGTGACGCGAAACCGATTCTTTGTGTGCTGCCTTTCTTAAGCTGTAAAAATGTACTATTCGGGGCTCAGCAAAGCTGTAAGGACATAAGATTTTGTAGGAACCATTCTTCACTGTACACTGCTGCATGGCGCTCACTAACTTTGCTTTAATGTCACCACTGGGTCCGAAGAAAGCGCCAAGTTGTGCCTTGAGTAAAGAATATCGAAATGTAGTAGCACAAGCTCAACTTCTAAGCAATTGATTGCGACTGATCAGAGGCCTTACCACTACCAATGCAATCTTATGGCCTAAATGGGCTGTAGTCAGATCATCGCAAAATAAACAGCTTCACGAAATACGTGGCGGGGAGTGCGGCGAATACGAGAGAGATCTCAAGTAGTACTGGAAACGGCGACAATTCGATTTTACGTTGGGCCAATGTAAATCCACTCAGGGCTAGCCCTCGCTTTGACAACGCGGTTTAAAGGCCGAGCCAATGTGTCCTCATGTCGAGCCAATATAATTTTGTATTGTCTCAACGTAACTCTATCCTGGGCGAATGTAATTCAATGCTAGGCCAATAATTTCATGTCAGATCTATGTGCCTCAGTGTAGAGCCAAAGTGGTCTGACGTTGGGCTAGTGTAATTCAATGTAAGGCTTATGTGGCTCAATATAGGGCTAAAGCGGTCTCATCTTTGATCAATGTATTTCCATGTCAGGTTTACGTAGCTGAATGTGAGCCGTAGTGGTACGATGCTGGGCCAATGTGATAGTAGTTACTGCCAATGTGTAACCACTTTAGGCTTGTATTGGCCCAGCTCCATGTGCTGCTCTGGTGCGTGTAAATTTATTTATAGCTACAAAAATGTTGGAGGACGCTTAAGCTTCGCCTTTAAGAGTGGAACGCGATAGCATTCATGGATCCCTGACTGCTAGTCATGCTTCCCGGCAACTGCAGCTTTCTTTTTTTTTCTCCGCCTCCGCGCACCGCTGCCGCGGATGCACGGAGGCGAGCGCCATCTGGATGGTGTTGTTGCAAGGAACCGAGCGGGGTGCGCCGCTCTAAGAATGGTAGAAACTCTGGAAAAGGGCTTTGTGTTTGAGTTTCCGGGTAACAGAATTATGTTTTCTCGTATATTCAAACTACAACCCGACGCTATCATGTCTGTAGGTTGCGGTTAAGTCGTATTTTACGATTTTTCTGACGAATTTTACTTTGATAAATTCAATTAGTTCACAACGCCTCTGCGCCACGCGGAGGGCCTGCGTGGTTCGGTATGCATCGTTCGGAATAAATTTTCGCTGACGAGACGGTCGGAGCCGCATGCCGACACCGGATTTTCTGCGACACTGGGCCTTTAACGCTCTCGCGTTAATAACGGTCGTCATTTTAACCGAAAGCGTACCTTCCAGGCAGGGTGGTTTTTAATAAGCAAGAAGTAACTCGCAAGGGCAGAACTCTAAGCTAATAACTCGGTGCGAGTTAGAACTCGTGGCCCAGCGCCATATAAGTCTGCTTTATTATCCTATAGTCACCTGTTGTGGCGTGGCAGGCGCAAAAATATGTATCGTTCACTAATTCTCTTCAACATAGTATTCTGAGTGACGCTGCGCCCAAGATAACCTTAATCCGCGTTTCAATGTCGATTATGATCTGCCCTGCCATATACCGTTGTAGCAATATCGCGTAGCCAAGTGACATATCGCGTAGCCAAGTAAACGCAATCGTTTACACACACTAGGCTGCGCCTGAACGCATAGCAACCGCGACACTCTCGGTCATCCAAGTTCAGCCGGGTGTCATGTGTGTTCGCTGGGATCTGTCAGGTCTCCTCCTCGTATGCTTTAGGGCACTGGTTTGGCTGACCCCGTCGTAGTGTGAGGTAATCCTTTCCGGACCCGCGGAATTCAGCTGCACGCACATGTCATGAGTTCACGAGGTTAGATACTCCAACAGCACGAAGATGCACGCGATTGTTTCACACAGGACGTCGGATGTTTCTTCAGAGCAGGATCGGCGGAGGTCCTTGACGAGTGGAACACACCAAAGGGGTGAGAAGAGTAGTCACTTAATTGTCTGCCATTGAGCGGCCTGCATGCTTATCGATGCTACCAAAGGTAGTCAGCGACTACAGCGTTACCTTGCGGAGACCAGGTCCATTGACCCTCCTAGCACATTACGATGGCCTTGCTTAAACATCCGTCGCGCCAGGCGAGAGGACGTTGAACTCACACGAAGAGGAGCGCCGTGAGAAGGAACGCGGCCAGCATCGTCGGGAGCACGGCCATGACCCGTCCGATGTTCTGAAACATAGATAGCGATCCGGTAGGAAACTTCTGCATCAGGTTGCCGATGGGACCCAGGATTCCGGGCATGGAACCTATGGGCGCCACGAGACTGGACGACGGGGGCGACGTCGTGACCACGGGTCGGTGATGGTGCTGGTGCTGGAGGGCCCAGTCCGGCAGCGGCTCGGTCGTCGAGGGTCTCGACGGCGAAGACGGTGAGGAAGCCTCGGTGGACTCCGTCATCGCCTCCGTCGTGGTGCCGTAGTCTTCTTCTTCCATGTAAGGCGGAGAAGACGTGGCCGTTTCAGACGGCGAAGACGAAGAGGACGAAGAAGAGTACGTCGGCTTGGACAGAGTGATGATGTTCTGGTGCACGATGGTCGTGTTAGCCACCGTGTCGTACACGGAGAGCGGCACCGACGCGATGGTTCCCTGCGGCGGGTACACCGACGTGGTCGTCGATGGCGCGGTGGTCAGCGGGTAGATGTGGATGGAGGTTACACCCGGGTAGGGTCTCTTGAAGGCCGACGACGCGGATGGGGGACGGTGGTTGTTCATGAGCACGGCGTGAGATACTCCGTAGCCCGACGGCACGGCGGTGCCTGCCCAGAAGGGCGGCGGTCTCCTGATGATGGAGGACTGGACCAGGCTGGATCCCCCAGGAGGTCTCAGCGTTGAAGGACGTCGGGACGGGCGGTTCTTGACCACGAGGACGTCGTGGACGACGCGAGTGTTGTCCCGTTCTCCGTTCCCATCCAGGACCATGATGGGAGGCGAGATGTAGAGACCCGAGTAGTCCCTCGTCGTCGGCGGCGCTGTTGTCGTCGTAGTTGTAACCGGTGACGGCGTCGGCTCTTCCATGGTCCAGTGTCTCGGCTGCTGGGCTGTCGAGGTGCGGTCCGTGCTGCTGGCGTCGACCTTCTTCTTGGCCTGCGTTATTGCGAGACAAAAAGAGAGCGACTGTCGTGTCACTGGGAATGTCGCAAAATAACACTGCGAGATCGTTGTAGATGTTTAACCACGCTGCTTTTGGAAAACAAAAATTAGTATCAAGACACAAACAGGGATGTTCATCAAGACACAGACAGGATATCACCTAGCGAGTGATCGTTGGGTGATAGCACATGCATCGCGCTCCTGACAGTGTTTGTTATAGGTTTTGTCTTCCAAAAAGGTGCGGTTAAACATTGAAATGGTGAACAAAATAAAACCAGTCGAAGTAAAGCTTACAGGTGTCTTCTTAAAGTCTACCCTATAGAGCAGTTGAGTGTATCTGGGAGTCGTCAAACTTTTGTTCTACTTTCAGCAGACAAACACGTTTCCAGATAGCTAACGATGTTAAATTTTTAGAGAGGTATGAGCAGGGCAAGCAACAATTTTTGTCGAAATATTCCAAAATACACTAAACAGTCGGTCTTCTTGTCAATTCATAAAGATATTACTCTGGTGCCCTTGGCGGCAGGAAGATAACAAAACTTACACGGAGAATTAGCTAGGCAGGAGTAACCTAACGAATTCAAATGTCAAGTAACGAAGTGCGGGCAACACGCGGCAACCCTGCCTCTCGAACTGCTTTCTGCAGCTGCCGGCAGGCGGCGACATGAGTTTGCATCCCTGTAAACGAAGGCAAACTTGCATTTTTTTATAAACACCTGGGCCAATTAACTGTGCCATGTGTTACACCGAGAATGTCCCGCACTTTCAAGCTTGAGTAGCGGTACAAATTTAGCGCCGCCTTTAGAGGCAATCTATCGGATGAGTATCATCGCAATGGCATAAAACATGCTGTAAGTCCTGGGAAACGTTGCACGTGGAACACTGAATGCTGAATGTTTTAGGCTGCTTCGCGCTGTTGCAAGTGTGCGTGTACGACCTTAAAGAACTTCCGGACGCATGTTTTCGGCATCCAAGTTTGCCAAGGAAACAAATGATTTTTTGTCCCGTAATTGACCATAGGTACATCTTTTTTTAGTGTTCAAATATAGGAAACACGCTTCAAACGCCGATCACACGTGTATAAGCTTCTCGTGCATTTCAAGACTGAAATTCATACATAATTAATTCGTTCAAACTGCTCGACAAAATTGGTGCCAGTTTGGGGGTCCCACATGTTTGCAGGCTATTACAACCTGCTGATATCTTCGTTACCTGGTAAATTTCGCTGCTTGAATGTTATGTGCTTAAACGGGAGAGTTAATACTTGAGAGTCACCCTGCTTGGCGTAACACGTGAATGACTTTGCGCATGCGCCACATCATTGCGGAAACGCAGTAGACATGCGGAGAGCAAGGCACCCAGTCGTCGCTTTGTGCTACAGCGTAGAATCAAACTTAACGTTGCAGTGGAGAACTGGGCCTTTAGAGCGTTCCGCATTGCGAACGCTAATGCTACGGCGCCATCTACAAAGTAAAAATCACAACACTTTCCCAGCTCGCTGCCATCCTCTGTAGGCCTATAGCAGCACCAAAACAAACAGCTGATCTCAATAAAATTGGCTGAGGTTTAACTCTTGTAAACCTAGTTATCACGAGCGAAAGGTCTGTTTGGCTTGGTTTTGCAGACTATACGCACACAGTGTTTCATTAACGCACGCTTCCGCGATTGGTAAGCTTCTCTATAACGTGTTAACCTGGCCTCCCTTTGCTCCGGTGTTTCAGCAGCCAACTTTGCCTTTGCTTCAGATTTCGCAGCCTGCCGTCTAGCTATATCTACTGGACGATTGGATTCAACCTATCGCTTGCGCTGAAGCGCACGCACAGACAACCCTGCCGGCGCGCCATCCATGGCGAGACTGAGCGACCAAGCGCCGGCGATGCAGCCGTTAAACCCTCGCCTAGTCACGTGGTACCGCAGCGGCGAGGCTCCGGGCGAGCGCAGCTGCGACGCCTCTCCGCAGCCGATCACGTGGCGTGACGCCACACCTGCCACACTTGCGCTCCGGCGGTTCAAGGTCATTGCGACGCGATGACTGACCTTGCGAGACATGGCGTAGTAGAGTTTTCGTTTTAATAGCTAAAAACATCGCTCGTACCTTGTACTCGCTGTGAGATGAGACTACGCGAAGGTTGATTTTATCGTTTATTTGGTGTTACGATGGAGACCCACTAGCAAGGTCGAATTCCGATCGAAGCTGGCGACTGGGCGAGTCTGGGCGCCGCGATGTTGTTACGCAATCACGTTAACTTGCCGTGGTTGACAGCGGTAATAAGACGCGCCTCCACCGCGGGTCTAACGCCCCACGTATCACGGTAGAGTATCACGCAATCTCTATATAGGGTGTCGTTTTATAGACAATACAGACAAAAAAGAAGGAAAAGGCACCTCTGCTGCAGATAGCACAATTCGATTCTTTGAGTTGGATTAATCGAAAAGCTTAGGACTAACGTTCAGAGACAGGAAGAGAGCGGTGTGCATCAGAAAACAAACGGGGATAGCCGATATTCTAGTTGACATTAAGCGGAAGAAATGGAGCTGGGCAGGCCATGTAATGCGTAGGATGGATAACCGGTGGACCATTAGGGTTACAGAATGGATACCAAGAGAAGGGAAGCGCAGTCGAGGTCGGCAGAAAACCAGATGGGATGATGAAGTTAGGAAATTTCAGGCGCAAGTTGGAATACGCTAGCGCAACACAGGGGTAATTGGAGATCGCAGAGAGAGGCCTTCGTCCTGCAGTGGACATAAATAGGCTGATGATGATGATGATGAATCGAAAAGGCGGACATTGCTTGCACAAGAAATCGAAATGCACAGCCGAATAATTAACCAACGAAATTTCACTTAGGTTTTTAAATAATTACTTTACGCAACATATGGCAATTTACGAATTATAGCAGGTGAGTTCGAAAGGCTTAGAACTTATTCCGAACTTTAAACACTTAGATTACCTAGATTACTTAGAACGAATTCCGAGGATGGCACAGTTTCGAGGTATTAATTCCCAAAATATGCGATGAAGTACTTTGGTGTTTGCAATATTGTTTCGCTTCAATGCGTAAAACTGGGCTTTGTTAAAAAACTGTGGCTCCAATTCACGCTGTGAAGGTGGTTGGACAGCGAAGCTCTAAACAACACCCGACAACGACTGCCCATTGTGACGTCACTTGAATTCACACACGTGGTTCTACAAAGAGTGAAACCAGATACAAGTGAAATGTACTTAACCACACCCTTTATTACTTCACAACGACATTATAATCACGCTGTTCTTCTGGCGTCTTTACTTTCCGTGGTCTACCCATGGTAGCCTGGAATGAACTGAATGAGTTGCTAGACCGTGGTGACGTCACTCCGTGATTTCTATGCTGTTGGGTACTTTCCCACTCGGAGTAGCTTATGGAACCGTATTCTTTACAGGGAAACACGCGGGAGAAGAAACGCTGTAAACGATACCCACAACGATTACCCATTGTGACGTCACTGGAATACACATACGTGGCTCTACAAAGAGTGAAACCAGAGACACTGGTTTGACGAGGGTTTTGAATGACGTCAACCTCTTTCGAAGCAACTGCAAACCTAATTTTTACCGGAACGCGCCGGAGGGTGTTCCCACTGTTCACACGCGCCTTATCATCCATCATGTGGTTTTGACGCTTGTTTTGTGGCTTTTTATTTGAAAACAAGTGCTGAGTTGTATGCTGTATGCCTGATTTCAAATGAGATATGCTGTTTGTATTCAATTTTTAGCCTGGCGTTTTTCGCTTACGCCGACACGACAATTTCCTTGGCCGTTAGAGGTAAACAGCTTGGCTGTAAAAAGAAAGTGGACAACAGTGCATTCTTCTCGATAGTCTGACGCCGCATATCTCGAACCTCTTGTCCACCTGAGGCTTCGTTCCAAGTGGATACATTTTGCGAACTCACCGAGTACAATTCGTAAATTGCAACATGTGCCGTAAATTGGTTAAAAGCTTAATTAGTAAACTTTTGTTAATTATACGACTATGCATTTCAATTTCTCGCGAGAGTAATGTCCGCCTATTCGAGTAAATCCACCCCGAGCACAAGAACTGTGGTATCTGCCAAATAAGAAAAAAATCGTTTTAATGTGAAGAAACAAACAAGCATAACACCTGGTATACTTCATGATTGTGTTTCGCTTTGTATATACACTGACGGAACGACTAAAAAACGAACATAAATGCGGACGTACGTCGACTTTTTGTTCGTTCTTGTAGCGCAACGTAATCCCGAACGTCCACCAACTGGCCCCATTCATTGTTTCAACTAAACCTGGTATACAGCAAGGGTCTCTGCATCTCACCTCTTTGGGCACCTTGACCACCTCCTGCAGCGCCGGTGCTCGGGCGACCTCCTTCCGCTTCCGCGCGTAAAAGTAGAGCGTGCTCCAAGGACCCCGAGCTTCGCGGAACTCGGCCGGTCCGGCACTTCGGATCTCGGGGGTCGGGGCCGATCCTCCTTGCCGCAACGGTGTCGACGCAGGCAGCGTCAGCGCGGGTCCCGGGAGCAGGGCCAATAGGAGTAGCAGTCTATAGACCTCCAAGTGCCGGTATCCGTGGGCAGCCATGCCTATAGACACGTGAAAAAGAGCTGAATGAGTGAGTGGATGAATGAATGAATGAATGAATGAATGAATGAATGAATGAATGAATGAATGAATGAATGAATGAATGAATGAATGAATGAATGAATGAATGAATGACGTCTTTATTGGAAAGGCTCACACTTTGACCTATGTTGAGTGGCTAGGAGAATTTATGTATGGGAATGGGCGGAAAGGGAGGGGTAAACAAAATGATGGTCAGTCAGCTAGCTGTCTGCGTGGGCTTCACAGATTCACAGACAGAAAAAAAAAAGAAAAACACAGGAAACAGCGGTCATATGTACATGAACTCGACCAGAGCGGGTCGAATCGGAAGTCGGACTCGGACAGCCCTACGCGACTGCGTTTACGTGAGTCGTATACCTAAGGGGCCACACAGATTTCGGTGCACAAATTTCGGTTTACACTGTGTCTACACTGTGTACACCGAAATTTGCGCAGCAGTTGTCCGATATGTGCAATTTTTCGCACGACCACACGCGTGCTGTGCGGCTTGCGGCAATGCGCCGGCGGCTCGAGCGTAAGCAGTCCCTAACGGGCAGAGGTTGCTGCAGCAGCCTGCGGCCAGGCGAGAGATCACAGTCCGTCCCGTTCATATCGCTGCTGCCAGGGAAACGCCGACCCGATCCATCCGCGTTTCAAAGCGCGTTGCACGCGGGTCGGGTTGAGTCGACCTACGCCGTGCAGTCGAGCTGGCGCAGCCCGAATCGACGCGCGCTCAACGCGACCGAGTAGCGTTTACGGGAACGCGACAGGCCAAATCTCAGACCGACAAGTCGACTCGACTCATTTTTATCCGGCTCATGTAAGCTACCTAATTAACTGATCAATGATGGAGTTCTGTTACGCAATTGCAACACACGCTCTAAAGATTTATTATTTATTTAGTTATTTATTTATGACGCCGTCCAGGTGAAATGACATTCCAGGTGGGAGTGGCTAAGCAATGTAGTCGCTAAAACGCATCAAAAGTGTGAAATGTTACATAGAATGATACATAACCAAGCTTGTCAGCTTCAGTCCATTTGTTGTGGCCGATCACTCGGTTGTACAATGACAGCCAGTCCTCTACGTCATGATCGTCAGTGCCATTGAATATGGGAGGATCCCGTTGGCGTGGCGCGCCAGGACAGACGACCGGAGGCGGTGCCTGGGGTGGATCGGGAGGACTAGTCCCCTCAGGCATGGGAGATGTCACAGGGATCGTCCGGCTTCGGAGTTCCAGTTTTGCAAAAGGCCCAGCACTTTCCACCAAATGTCGCGAAGCACTTTGGAAGTAAGCGTTCGCGACTAGCACGATAGAGCAGCGAGAGGTAACACAGCCGATCGAGCACTGAAACAAGGTTTGATGATGATGATGATGATGATGATGATGATGATGATGATGATGATGATGATGATGCACCTCTGTTATGGCTCGCACCCACTAAGAGGGATAGGCCAAGAATCGGGCGGCAGTGGGAATGCTAAAGAAAATTCATATTTTAAAACAAGAAACGCCAAGTAAAAGACAAAAAAGACAGATGTCGCAAGGTTTATCTCCCTCGTCGTCGTTCTCCCTCTTTTAGCCAGAGCCCCACTGCTCCTTGTTTTACAGTACATTCTAAATGCATAACTGTATAAACGTGCGAAATAACTTTTTTCATAACATTGAATTGTGCATTAAAGAATTTATTTACAATTTTCTCTGTCCATTGGGGCTAATGTTCAATGTTCACCAATAATAAATGCCCACCAATGTATTATCGAGAAAAAGAAGTATCATCTCCACGACTACTGAGTCACCTATAATATATATTCCTTAAACGTAAAGCTGATTCTAAGTTCTCTATGGACAATCTCTGGAATGCATAAATATATTTCGATACGGGGACGCAGCTCGGTTTCACCGAGCATTTCTTCTCTCTGTATATGTGTTCTTTTTTTTGGGGCATTTCGCATTCTGCATTCATGATGGCTAAAGTTTGAGAAGAGGCATAAATTTGAAGCAATGAAAGCGAGTCCTGAAAGTCGGAGCAAGAGTTATTACTTTCCCAAAGAGACGCTCGCACAGTGCAATTTCATTTCGAAGCGTTTGAAAAATGATTGCCGGCTGCGTAAATTGTTGCTCGCCGTCGCCACATTTCTTTTCAGTCGTTCGTTCATGGTGTCGTGCCGCCACGAAATCCTTTGCGCCGCCGCTTCTCTCAACGTCGACGCTCCGGAACAATTTGTCCCGAGTTCCATCGAGCCTGTCGTTAAAATACTTCGGTCGAAGTCGGTTCGAACATACAGACAACCAACGTTAAAATGCAAACACCGCAGATGCTTTCATTCATTCATTAGCTTCGTTTTACATCATGGTGGCCCGAGATACAGTTTAAAAGCCAATACGAGGTTTGACGGATGCTGCACCCTTTGCACAAGGCAGAAAGATAGAATGGCAGACTGTCCAAGGACAACTTTCGACGCTTTATGCATTACCGTAGAAATAACAGCCAAGCGTGCAGACAATGCATCACTTACATTATTAAAACAGTATTAAAAAGACAAGTGCACTCTTGAAATTTCGAATCGAGAAGCTCACTGGTGTCCAAACTGATGACGCTTCATCGCGCTCCAATAAGTCTAAAGGAGCTGTTGTGTAGCGAGACAGGACTACCATTCGGAAACGTATGTTTGTTGCCCTTCCAAGAGTTTTTGGAGGTTGCTCACAATGATGATAAATACTATAGTAAAAGGTACAAGTGCATTTTTAATGCGAAAGCATTATTGCCCCATTACGCGAAAACCTGTCGTAGTCGGCGCGACTGAATATTGGTGTCAAAAACGACCACAGGCGCAAAGAGTGAAAACACGTAAAAAAAAAAAAAAGAAAACGCTCGGATTAACGTGAAATTTCTCGGGGAAGTTCCTGTAAACAAATTTTGATACATTTCGGCCGGGGTGGGATTTGAACCCGGGCCTTTGGGGTCACGTTTCCCCGATGCCACCACGGTGGCTTCGCGGTTCTGGCAGACTAAAAGTGCGCCTTTGTAAGCTAAATGTAAGCTGAATTTGACCTCGGAAGGTCAATGGTTATTGCCACTTTCATCAGCATCGGCATCACTTATTACCCCTTAAAAACCCACACCAAACACTCGCTCGGATGGATATTACATAACGTTAAGCGGCATGAGCATTATAAGTATACAGAAGTTGCTTTAGATAGTATTTTACATTACAGACAGACGCGATATCGGTTGTATACCAGGTTTCTATAATTTCTTTTTACTTTGAACAATTTCTTTTTTTTTCAAAGTCTCGTGCAACATATAGTTGCAACACGACAAATCGGAATGTCAAGGTAGCTAATTAAAAAAAAAAAGCTTCAGTAACTAAGTTTTTATTCATTCACGTTCGGACACACGTTCCAAATGCGAAATTGAGGAAGTTGTGAAGTCATGTGTGCTTAGCAGGAATTCTAATACTTGTTCCACTTTCGCGATATCAGTCCGCGAGATCTGCTAAAAAAATGCATTGGTGTTCCAGCTAGAGATGTTTGCGAACTGCTTGACGCGCGCTTATGGGAAGCTGTTAACTGCAACGCCGATGCATTTCGTAGCACACATCGAGGCTCAATATCTTCGCAAGCGCTGCTGCTAGCCTTACGATTCATGTGAAATCACCACAGCTCGGCTCGAAATTCGCAATTGAAATATCCTGCAGAGGACATAAAACAGCCTGATTACAGGGGCGTAGCCAGGGGGTATGCCCACAGGGCATGGGCCCAGTAGTGGGCCCATGCCCTTTCTTCGTGCAAGATGAAACTTGTGAGCTTTGTCTATTGTTGTCATGCTGTCAATACGAGTATGAAATCTACACCTGCGTGCCTTATTGCACTTGAGTATTGGACCCATTACTAGCCTTTGGCTACGGGTCCCAAACATCCCATGGAATTTCACTCTACGCGTTTTGTCGAATAAAAATTGAATTGAACTGAGTGTACAGTCAGTGCCGTCCACTCTCTCTGCCCCACGAAAAAAATTCCTGTCTGCGACACTGACCAATCATATAAGCTGACGATCACGATGGTGCTGCAGTCTGCAGGTCTAGAGGCGGATGCAAAGTGGGGTCGCTGTCGGGAATCGAACCTGCGTCCTCGTGGTTCAGAAAAAGTAACGCCGGAACCGTGCATTGAGCCATCGGGAGTGGTCTATAGCCGCTGTCTGTTTTCCTGTATTTGCGGCATGGGCCCATCGTACCGCAAAGGGTCAGGCCATGCCACCAACTGCCTCAACGGGGGCGGGGGGCATTCGGTCGTGAGTTTGCGAAGCGTCGTGCGCTCATATATGTTCAGTGGAGCGCGCCAAAGCGCGCTTATCCGCACGACCGCTGAACCGAGCGGTATTCGAATAACCGCTCGGAGTATTAAGGCGGGAATTCACTTCCGCTTAGCGCGCGGTCGCGGTTTGGAGAGTGGCCCTAGAAAGTATTTGCATGAGGGTGAGGAGGAGGAGGAGCAAAGAGGCGGAGGATTCAGTTTCCTGTCGCTGTTGGTTTTCTTCTTCTTTAGTTCTTTTTGTACGCCTGTAAACTGCGATGCGGCCTTCCACACGGCGTTTTACATTTTCAGCAATGCAATAACCTTTTGCGAAGAAAGTTTGATATCTTACTATTATTTCGATTTCTTTACCCGATCTTGGCGAATCCGTCATATTGACTATGAGCCAAGGGGTGACAGGACGAAGACGACGAATACGCAACAACAACAACAACAACAACAACAACAACAACAACAACAACAACAACAACAACAACAACAACAACAACAACAACAACAACAACAACAACAACAACAACAACAACAACAACAACAACAACAACAACAACAACAACAACAACAACAACAACAACAACAACAACAACAACAACAACAGGTGCTACTACTACTAAATTAAATTGAAGAGAGCGCCGGAGACTACAATTACTGCTGCTACTACTACTACTATTGCTGCTGCTACTACTAGTACTGCTACGGTTTGAGTGCGTGCTTACCTGCGTGCGTGCGTGTGTTTGTGTGCGCGTGGCAGTTGTGGTATAGTTTCGGCCTAAAACGCGTCCTGCGAGCCATAACTCCAGTGCCTTGACCACTACATGATTATAGAAGAAATTGCGAAAAAAAAAATGTGGTTGATCCCTCTTATATAGGAATCGGTATAGAACACGAAAGTGAAACGTGTCTTCACAGAAGTAGTGTAATGTTTATTGCACATTGATATATAATGTCTATTGGTGTTTTGTGGCTAAAGCGCCCTTAGGCGTTGATGCACCCACGCTGACGCCTGGTGGCACGTCTCCTCCATCACGACTACCAACGTCGATGACCATGAGCAACCGTCGTGCATATGGAAGCTGCACTACGCTGCACACGCTAGCACAACGCGAAAGACGAAGCACGTAACTGACACACTAATACAACGCGCAAGACAAAGCACGTAACTGAATCGTCACCGAGTCAAATCAGCGCGTACAGCGCGTCGTAATTGCAGCCTCCGCGATCAACTTCAGAAACATTTTCAGAGCTAATTGCGGAGGCCACGCTCCGCTGTGCTGAGTACGGTGAACGCCACCACCTAGGTGGCGTTGGTAGTGCTTCTTGATGCCAGCGTCCCTTCGAATGCTGGCATCGAGGCGTCGTAGTGCTGAGACCACCGAAGCGTTCACTGTCGGTGTGCGTTAGTGTCATAATGCAGTACTTCTCTTTTCTGCTCGTAGGCGGCGGCACCGCCCCGAGCAAGAGCGCGGGTACACGGAGGAGTGTTAGATATATAAGGCGCGTCTGTGTAGCTCTCTGCAAATGCGTTTGTGGCGCAATGGGTTAAACGCTCGGCGTTCTATCGTCGCGGACCGAGAGGTCGTGAGTTCGATTTCCAAATTTTGCATGTTTGTGGAACTTTTTCTTCTGGTTTCTTTCTTTGTATTATGTTCTATGACGTATTTCCGTGACGGAAATACGTCAGTGAAGTCTTGGTGGACCCCGGCATAAAACACTTTCGTGTTAAAATATGATACGTGAGTACGCTAATATTGTTGCCACGTAACGTGTTTGGTAACGTTTTACGGCAACACACTTTGGCTGCATTGGCTAGAGTTTATTTCATCTCTAATCATAATCATGTGGCACAGCATGCCAGACATTTGGCTGCGTCAACTTCGCTAGTTATCCTTAAAGCTATCTGTTTATGACTCTCTCTTCCCAGTCATCCTAAGAACGGCAAGCGCACAGGTGTACAAGGAGTTTAATAAGAAAACCCGAAATCGATCGGCACAAGCTGTTTTGAAAGATATACTGAACGTAGAGACACACTTTCGTTGGAGAAAGAATGCCGCTTTGTGTAATTCTTCTCGTCGATTGTCAGAGAGCGATAAGCGTAAGGAAACTAATTTATCTAAATTTGTGCTGTGCCTATACCGGCATTCAATGCTAATAATAAATCTTGCGTTCAGCCGACCAACTGGTCACGTTCCGTTCGGTATAAGGCCGTATTTACGCGAATCGTAAACAAGAACACGCGAGTGAGTCCGTATAAACTGTTTGGTAAGCTGCTTTCTGAAATATTCTGCCTCTGTAAGAGGACATTGCGGTTATCTCTGGAATGTGACCCAATGGCACCGAGTAACACAAAGCTACACGCAATACTCGAAAAATGTTAACGAGAACACTGTACCTCTCATATTAACATGGTATATTACCTGTTAATAACAACCTAATAATAATTTTATATTAACTGTTCTATGAACAGTTCTGAGGGGTGTACGTGTTCCGTTCTTTTGTCAAAACATGAAGTAGGAAATAGCGTTTTTAAGTCGGACATGATTTCTTGCTTTTCCATGTATATAATTTTCCAACGTTCTAAGCCATGAGATCGAGGTAACGCAAG
Organism: Dermacentor silvarum; assembly: GCF_013339745.2. Classification (NCBI taxonomy): domain Eukaryota; kingdom Metazoa; phylum Arthropoda; class Arachnida; order Ixodida; family Ixodidae; genus Dermacentor; species Dermacentor silvarum. The sequence continues at coordinate 33,871,221 of NC_051160.1, forward strand.
AAATGTAAATTTTGTGCAAGCTTCCGCACTTCTCGAGCGCTGTGCTGCAAAACCAGCAGTAATAACACAGCAGATGTTTTAGGTTCAAGGCGCCCAGCTGAATGCTGTGTCACCAGCGAGTCCGGTCGGCTTCCACTGGTCACAACCATCGTTTTTCAATGTGTCCCGCAAGGCACAGATATCGATTTCGTTGCAGCCTTGCGCGCCAATTGCCAAATGCGGGAGACAGATGATGGTTGTGTGCCTTGTTTATTCACGCGATAGCCTTAAGGGCCCCGTGTCGCAGAAAATCTGGTGTCGGCGTCCCGTGAACGAAAATTTCCGTATCTATTGAGGTATATGTATATGCCACGCCTTGCTATGTGACGTGCGGTACATGCGGGCTATAGTATTGCCACACCATTTTATCATTAAAGTTACTCATACCTTGTCTCACATTCTTGACAAAGTTATTCCTCGGAATTTTGAGAATGACATGCCCACAAACAAATCTCACGAAACTAAACATGGACAGCGCACGCCTTTTATGTTAAATCTTCTCAGACTGAAATGCTAAAAGTGCTAAACAATAACCGAAACCTGAGAATGATGTACAATTTCTTTTGGCGCGGCTTTTCACTACCTCCGGGATTGGCCCACGCAAGCGGCCGCGTTTATACCAGAAAGCTCGCCTTCGTGCATAGCGTTCGCCGCCAGCGTTTCCCGGTAAACATTACTGTTACATGAGCTGCAGTTGCCGGGAAGCGTGAGAAGCAGGCAGGCAATTTTTGAATGCCATCGCTTTCCACTCTTAAGAGGCGAAGCCTAAGGGTGAGTGAGTGAGTGAGTGAAATAACTTTATTGAGGTCCAGAGAAGACGCAGGGGACACCCCGCGCCACGCGGCTAGTCCCACGTAGGGACCGGCAAGCCGAGCTTTACGGCCCGATCGCGGGCACTCCGGACGGCCAGGGTTTGGTCGTTGAGTTCGGGGCTGCCCAAAAGCGCAGCCCACCTATCCTCGCTGAAGGCGGAGCCCATGGCTTCACACTCCCACAACACATGGTTAAATGTTGCCGTTAGTCCACAGGCAGGGCAGTCCGCACTGGGATACCTTTCAGGGTATATAGCGTGAAGAACCGCAAGGTTAGGATACACACGAGCTTGTTAAAGTCGAAGGGTCACCGCCCGCGCCCGGCATAAGGCAGGGTGCGGGAGGGGGAATACCCGTCTTGACAGATAATAATGCTTGGTGATCTCATTATACGTCATCAATGGTTCCGCGCGGGGTAGGGGGACTGCGGAGGCGGCGCGGTCAGTGAGTCCTCGCGCGGGCTCGTGCGCGCTCTCGTTAGGGTTAGAGGGAGAGCCCTCAGTCGACCCCAAGTGAGCGGGAAACCAAATGAGAGAATGCGGAGAGATACTTTTCAAGCTTTGGAGAATGCGAAGAGCCTGAGGGGAGACCATCCTGGTTTGGTAGGCCTTAATGGCCGCCTTAGAATCGCTATATATTACCTCTAAGCTTAAGGGTCCTCCAATTTTTAGAACACCTGTGACTATCGAGAAACCGCTCGCTAGAAATCAAATCGCTCCGAGTGTGCAGTGCGTTACGCCCTGTGGCCTACCGCACACGTATTCGTGGCTATTGTTGAAATGCTACCGATTACGCACGCACGGGGCCACTGCGTGTGAGAATTCCGTGCAGCCCCCCAGACCATTGAGACACTCTGTTCCGCAAAGTCGCGCGGGTGAAACACGTGGTGGGCCCCGTATGTAAAGAGTGTACGCTGCACGCATGGGTGGTTCGGGCTACAAGGTCACATTGCCTGCTCCGCGCCGCCTCTTTTGCGATTCACAACGTGGCCCGCGCGAGACGCAAGATTGAGCTTAATGTAACGTTATACGGAGAAGCACGGAGTCGATTCAGACAGGTGAAGTATTCCATTCCGAAGTATTGTTACTCGCTCGTTACCCGCTAACAAGCTCAAAACTGCTCTCGTCAATTTTTCTTCAAAAAAAAATGCATTTGTAATTGCACGGCGGGCGAAGAGTGATCACCCGCCGCGGTGGGCGTTCTGCTGCTGAGAACGAGGTCCCGGGTTCGATGCCCGGCTCCGCCGGCCGCATTTAGACGAGACGAAATGGAAGAAAAAGAAAAAAAGCTCGTGAACTTTGATTCATGTACGCGTTAAAAATGACTACGGTCAAAATTAATCCGGAGTTCTCCGCTATGGCGTCTCTCATAGCCCCAGTGTTTCCTTGGGTCATTATAAACGCCAGACATCAATCAATCAATCAATCAATCAATCAATTCGTCAGTTAAACGAAGAATCACTCAATCAGTCAATTCGTCAGTCAAAGAATCAAAAGGTTTACTTTGATCAATCAATCAATCAATCAATCAAATCGTCAAACTATCAAAAGGCTTGCTATGAGCAGAAAAATTTGTCCACAAACTCCATCCCGTAGTTTACTGAATTGTGCGACCAAAGTGCGGCTGTCGATTACTTCAGTATGACGTCACAGATTTCGGTTCATTTTTGCATATATATATAGCGGGGCCGCTTTTATGCAGAACACGTTTCGGTCAGGTCTGGGTTTCGTTAACTTTCAAACGCGATGTAATTTTTTGGTAACTGGCAGTGAGGTAGTAGCAGGCGTTGCCAAAATGCACATTGTTGACGCGTGACGTGTGCTGCGCAATTTGTTAGCCGCCGCAGGTTCTTACCAGCCGAGTGTGAAGCCGGCGTTGGCGCCCACTTCACCTCTGAAAGGTAGAGCACGCGTGCCAGCTGGACTCCGCCCACCGCTCAATTGTTTTTGTTGTGTTAGCTTAAATGTTAGCCTAATTGGAAAAATAAAAGCTCGTTGTTTCGGGCTAAAGTGTAACCTTTGGCTCGGTAGTGATACGATCTCCTCGTATAATTTTCCAAGACGTTCAAGTTTCACCCCAAATCCTATTACACAATCATGCACGTCGATTCAAATGAACTTGTAAAAGCGCAGTAAGTAAGAAGAAAACACTTGCTATTATCCATTATGTGCTAACGTTTTTCAATTCCTTTGGCAAGAAGGGGCGGTCTGGCTTCACTTTCGCTACGTCATATCATAATAGCTATACAACCACCTTCGTGTGTCTTGAAGCATGATCTCCGAGATAAGGCGATGCGCGCAGACAGCTCGATCTAGGCGGCCATGATTAGCCATAGTAAAGACGAGGCACAATTGGTAAGCAATTAGCATGAAGCTGCTAGCTTGTAACGGGGATGCGCAGATGGATGGATGGATGGATGGATGGATGGACGGACGGACGGACGGACGGATGCATGCATGAATGAGCGTCCCCCTTGAAAGGGGGCAGTGGGTTGCGCCACCAAGCTCTTTTTTTTATTCTGCCGAATGGCTTACCAATCTTATTTATTTTTGAGCAGACAAAAAATTCCCAGCATCAAACTTGCTGAACTATTATAGGGTTCAGAAATTTCCTTACTTTTCTGCCACCAAAGCTCTAATCGCCTTTTACTAATCTCTGTTGCGGACATGTTTACTTTCCCCCTGCTATAGCTGCACCCAAGGGCTTCAAGGAGGCCAGAGGAGCCTCAACGTGCAGCCGGGTTGATATCTTCACATTCTAATAAAACACGTTCCATCGTTTCCCTAGTTTTACCGCAGCAAGCACATGCTTATTCCTTGGTGTAACTTGCTTCGTGTGTTCTGCGCTTCATGCGTACCTCGCTTTACGCGTTCTAAGTCATCCTGATCTCGCTTCGAAAAATAAAGAGCTTCCTTTTGAATTATCATAAGTTGTTTCTTCCCAGATATCGTTGGCAGTTGGAGGGACGAAGCACCTCTACGTGGGGGAAAAAAATAGAACCATGATGACGTCGTCCAGTTTCAGCAGGACCCGTGTGGGTTCCATAACAAGAATGAGAGCGGAGTAAGAAAGGGGCTGGACGACATCGCGAGAACCGAGCAATACACTTTGTTGTTGTTGCTGTAGTGATAGTAGTAGTAGTAGTAGTAGTAGTAGTAGTAGTTGTTGTTGTTGTTGTTGTTGTCGTCGTCGTCGTCGCCTTTGTTCGGGGTGCCTCTGTCAGCAATGTTTGTTTTGTTCAGTCCGGTGGTGCTGACCGGTGCATATGCGTCGGTCAAGCGCCCAAATGGCAGCGGTGGCGGCGCTTCATTCGGTCACGCGCGAGCGCCCCTATCGAGCGCCTCGGTGGTCACGCCACGCGGCGGTCACGTCCGGTATGCGAACGTCCACCGTCTCTTCTCTCTCTCTCTGAGTCGACTGGTCGCTGAGGCTCGCTTACTCACCCAGCGGCCGTGAAGAGCCTACTACCGCATTTTATCGGATCTAACCACATGGGATCTAAATGAAGCGTGTTTAATTGCTCCGTTCTCTCATTCGTAATTCAGTAGGCTAATGAACTAGCTTGATTTTCAGCTTGCCTTGTTCTTTTGAATGTTTTCTAAATACGGACTTTTCACGTATACTTGTACGTTTTATATTTATTTTCTGTACCCAACTGTTGTGAACATTAAATTTCGTTGGATCGTAAGCCCAGTGCCCTCTGTAATGTTCTGTCTTGAGAGTACAAACTCTCAAGACAGAACCCAAACAAACCCTCGCTCTCAAACCCGAACAAGGCACGTCTTACTGCTCGATCGAGACGCCACGGACCCGAATGTGTAGCATACGACAGGATATACGAGCGCCTTATCGCTGAATCCACGTCACTTCCTTTTTTTTTTTTTTACCCGATGGCTGTCTTAGGTTCCTCCCCCTCTCCCTTCCTCCATATTGCGGTTTCTATGTTTCTATCTGGCCGCTTATGCGACCTTGAGGATTACCTGCAGCTTCCCGTGTTTGACGACAGTTAATCAATTCATGCCTTCATCTTCCTGGGAACCTCAGCAGCCTCCTTTGTGTTTGTTTCGCGGTGTGTTTCTTTTTTACAACGAAAACTTTGCTCGAATGCATCGCTGACTATGACGTACTGCCCGAGGTTTTAGGTTCGATTCCCAGCAGCATTTGCGAAGGGGGGCAGAATGCAAAACAAACGATCGTGTAACTTTGATTTACGAGCGCGTCAAAGAACCGCGCAGGTGGTCAAAACAAATCCGTGTATATCCCTTCACTGCAGCGTCTCGCCTAGTTCCCATGTTCTTTTGAAATGTTAGAATCCTCAAGATTTGAATTAGGCACGCGCACAAGAGAGATTGGCATCATGTGCGATGACGGCGGCTTGGACAAACAACATACAGCAAACATAGGCCGGTTCAACAAAGAAGCAATAATAATAGCAAAATATGAATAAGTGTCGGAACGCGCTTACGCATAATTCACACAACGATATAACTTTAAAAAATAAGTTATGGGGTTTTACGTGCGAAAACCACGATCTGATTATGAGGCATGCCGTAGCGGGCGAGGCTTCAGAAATTTGGACCACCTGGGGTTCTTTAACGGGCACCTAAATCTAAGTACACGGGCGTTTTCACATTTCGACCCCATCGAAATGCGAAAACACCCGTGTACTTAGATTTAGGTGCATTTCCATTGAAATGCGGCCGCCGTGGCCGGGATTCGATCCCGCGACCTCGTGCTCAGCAGCCCAACATCATAGCCACTGAGTAACCATGGCGGGTATGTAACTTTTTCTTTCATTTTGTAAGCCCTACGTAAACGCACACATTGCTTTACAGCTGTATAGTAGCTTTATAGCGGAGGCCACAAAAAAAAAAAAAAAAAAAAATGTACGGGTACGAACCGACACGTAGAACGTGTTACGACAGATGCGGACGACATCTTTATGCATGCATCATTTTCGCTCGATCACTCAACGGCTGAAAGCGACATAGCCATTAAAAAGTAAAACCCCATGATTTAATTTTTTTGAACGGCTATATCGCTTTTGTTGCGTCGTAGTCTCTCGCTTCCAACTGTCAACGATCGACAGATACTCACAACAAAACCAGCATCATAACTTTCCCTCTCGCTACACCAATGAAACGCGTGCTGGAAATTGAATTCGGTTGTAATAATACACTTACAGGCTGCATTGATTCCGCCACAAAGTTACTATAGAAAGACGTGGCGAAACAAGAAAAGAAATAAATAAAGTTATGCGGATGCAACGCACATTTTTGGAATCAATGTGAAGCGAAGCTTTCGTCAAGCGATTAGTGAAATTCTGTATAAATTTGCCCATTGCATTCCTGCGGCCACAGGCGTAAGAAACTGGCGCAAGCGCGCATGCGCTCTACTTATTCATGCTACACGCAATGCCACAACTCTTACATTGGCTAGTATGCTTTGATTTATTATTGCGAAAGTATTATGGGGCCCATTGCGCGAAAATCCCTCGGCGTGACCGAAAGAGGGCACCAAAAATGGCCGCCGCCGCAAAGAGTAAAGACACGTTGAAGAAATGCTCGGGTTGACCTCAGATTTCTCAGGGAGATTCCTGTAAACCAAGTAAATTAATGGCAGTGAAAACAAAATTTGGTACAATTCGGTCTCGGTGGGAATCGAACCCGGACCAGCAGGCTTCCCCGACGCCGCGGCGGCTACACGGTTCGGGCTTACTAAAGCTGTGGCCTAGTGCGTGTTCCATTGGGCACGTGACGGCGCAGACAATGGATAGGAGGTGGCGCCACGTCATGAGTGTGTAAAAACGTCACAGTTTGCCCGACAGGCGCAACATCGATTGTGATTTCAAATTAGTAGGCAGCTATACGCATACGAGTATGGTTAAGAACAGTAGACTTATCGGCCATATAGACTTGTAAACATTCAGTTTACTAACTAAATTAACAAGCATGATGTCACGCGCGCACAAGCAAACATGAACACATCTCACTCGATGACCATGCACACTCGCTGCCAAAACGCTGGAGTGAGTAAGCGCGGCTCCGCAGCTAGCGAACTTGTATTCGCGCTGCCTATCTTTCAACGCGCTCTAAGCGGCGAGAACACAGCGCACACGATGCTATCAGCATCCGGCGCACTCTGTCCTCATTGCAGATCGCTTTAAAGATAGGGCCCGCGCGGCCGTGCCATGCGCAGCCGCCGCCGGAGTAGAACGCCACCCCCCCCCCTCCCCTCTCTCCTCCCTGTGCCTTGCACGCGATGGAAGCCGGCATGCTGCCTCCCCGCTTTTCTCCCCTGCGCGCGCCAGGGGATAAATCGCGCGAGGGGCTCATCACTGCGATTTCACTAGCACATACAGCATACGGCACGCGGCGACGATGTTATCGCCCTCGGTCTTTATACGGAACATTACAGCGACGGCAGAAATGCGCCTGGAGTGTCCATATAATTGCAGTCGCAATAAAACAAATTTTGCGCGCTGTGCACGAGGACACCTGACTAGCGGTACAAGTCAGTGCTACTCGAACACCGAGGCAGAGGCAAGCTGATCACAGAGCATGATTGCGAGCAGGATCGCGCCAGAAAATGACAGTTTCGTTCTCTGCGCGCGCGATTGCATGACGTGGGTTGAACAAGCAGACGAAATGGAAGTACATATATCTTGCTATACGGTACGAAGTATATAACAAAAACACACAGCCATTCGGTTTCTAGGTTTTATTATTATTAATTCGTCTATTGAAGCAGCCAGTTAAACAAATAACTGATGTTGCCTTGAATAATTCTCGAAGTCACGTGTCACTGTGACTGCCGTCACAGCACTACCACGTATGCCGGCGCGTGCGATATACGTGGACTCTCCGGCTGGGAGCACGGTGCCAGCGTGGAAAAGGGTGCACTGGCCGTTTGGTTTTAAATTCCTACTCATTTCGCGGCGCGTAGCGGTGTAATACTTTGCAGGCATCGTTAGCGTACATTGTATGCACTGCGCTTGTCAGGTCAAAATGGCCAGATCTGGTGAGGGGCTCTTTAACCATGAACAGCGTATTTCGCGAACACCAAAAGAGACTTCTCTTAAACGGATTTCCACAGCGAGTGGAATATCTGTAACGTTTTGTAAATTTATGACCCACCCATAACCTACAAGTAAGCACCGGTTTCATGGTCATGGATACAAAACATCCGAAGCCATGAATAACGGGAGGAGGTGGGTTGAAACCTAGCGGAGATTGCGACGCCGTCGCCCCAACCTGGGGTGCCGTGTGCAGCATGTTCGCACGAGCATGCTGGACAGCTCTCGCTAGGTTGTGACGTCACCGGCCGGTAGGACTGCGGGCCCCTGTTGGGGCTGCGACCAGACACTGGATTAGCTGTCCGGGAGGAAGGTGCAACAACGTCCTACTCGATACATAGCTGCTCAATGTATTTTTTGATTTTTATTCTTTTTAGCTGCACATGCTTTCCCGCCAGTCCCGCAATGAAAGAACAAGGACAAATACGTTGCTGAGACTTGGTTGAAACATAACGAACGGTGCCATGAGGTTATCTCGTGCTTAGCTTAACAAGAGTAAAAGAACAAAAAAAAAAAAAAGAGGAAAGAAAGACAACAACTGCCTTCGTCTGCTGTTCTGTTTTCTCCTTGTCCCAAGTCGCGCTGCTGCATTTTGGTTTTATAAAGACCAACATTTTGTTGCATTGTGTGGGAGGCCACAGCGGACGAGCTGTTACAAGGCATGCAAGTCAGTGGCTCTAATTAAGGCACTTTGTCAGTGAGTAACAGTCATCCTGTCACGGCAATCGAGAATAACTATATAGACAGCGCGACTTGAAAACACTACAGCTGATGGCTCGGTGTGCTGTCTCGAGCGCACATTGGAAGTGATCGGTCCAAGACTCTTCCGCGTGTTCTTGAACTTTCTAAATTCAATATTGCCCCTCGAAATAAGAAAATGGATGGAAGAGCCGCCCCTCGGCCGAAGTGGTCCCTGCTATTCAGTGACGCTTCTCAGCCAGTCCTGCGAAGGGAAGTGACATTCTCCGCCGTGAGACGGCGCTGTGCTCAACTCAGTGGAGAGAAGAAGAGCTTCGAGTCTCAGGTAGTTTGAGAATACGGAGTGTGGCTCGCTGTCATTCGTCGCATATCGTTCGCTCACTGCCGAGATTGAGGAAACTCCGTTAGAGCCGAAAAAAATACAATCACAAGGCCGTTAGTTCAGCGATCATCGTTAATCGAAGCGACCGGAGCTTTTCAAATAATGTTTTGCAGGAAATATCCGACAGACAGTCGAAGGTGCTGACTTGCACGATTATCCGGTACCGGGCATGGTGCTGCAAGCCGGCACCCGATCTAGTGCGAACCGATGCGGCCCGGGCTGGCAGGTGGTGTACAGTGCTCAGCGATTGAAACACGATACCCCGAGCGCGTGGCTGCCGGCGCTGGGGGCACCGAGCTGATGCATAGTGGTTTACGACGAAAGCGAGAGCCTTTGTGACACATTATGACGGAATCTGGTCCCCCAGCGATCACCGAAAGCTGTCCGCTGTCGCAAAAACCGGCAGCCGCGTTGTGCTCTGCTTGTCACGTTTCAATCTCTGAACACTGTACGTAATAGTGGACGTGAGCCCCGAAACAAACACGCGGTCGTCGTCATACCGTCATTGTGCTTCTATCGTCATTTCACCGCCTTCATTCCGCCGTGATTCCTTCGCTGTCATGCAGTGGTCATCGTTCCATCGTCTTCCTTCTCTCATCTTACGTTGTCATTTCGTCATAATTAATTCGCCGTCATTCCGTCATTGTCCTTTCATGGTCATTCAATTGTCAACATCATGCCGCCGTAATCACCGTGATCCATTCCATCGTGAACATGCCGTCGTACATTCATTGTCATGCGTTGGAGGCCTTACCATCGTCGTAATGCCGACGTGGTCGTTGCATTGTCGTAATTCCACCTTGGCCATGCGATTATCGTAGTGCCGTCATCGTCATACAATAGTCGCCATCCCATTATCGTCGAGGGTGTTCACGCAATCGTCATCATGCCGCGTCATCATTGCAAGACTGCCATCTTACTCTCGTCATGCCGTCGCTGCCATGACGTCAATAGTCGTCAGATTGTCGTCATGCAGTCGTCGTCAAGCCACCGTCGTCATGCAGTCGTCGGCATCCCATTGTCGTTAGGCCGTCGTTGCCATTACGTCAATAGTCGTCAGATTGTCGTCATGCAGTCGTCGGCATCCCATTGTCGTCAGGCCGTCATGGTTGTTCAATCGTCGTCATTCTGCCGTAGTCATTCCGGTGACGTCATACAGTATTTGTCGTATAGCCGTCGTACCGCCGCTGTCCTTCTATCGTCGCCATTCCAGTGTCATATGCCGTCGCCGTCATTCCTTCGCCATGTGTGGGATCCGTATGTTCGAGCGCCACAACTTTATGTGAAGCTATGGGCGTCCTCCGGTGAAAATGTGGCCAACTTGGCCGTGCGCTCTATAGTTACAAATGGTCGTTAACCAAGAACAGGGTATTTCGCGAACACCAAAAAGAACTTCTCTCAAACGGATTTCCACAGCGAGTGGAATATCTGTAACGTTTTGTAAATTTATGACCCACCCATAACCTACAAGTAAGCACCGGTTTCATGGTCATGGATACAAAACATCCGGCGCCATGAATAACGGGAGGAGGTGGGTTGAAACCTAGCGGAGATTGCGACGCCATCGCCCCAACCTGGGGTGCCGTGTGCAGCATGTTCGCATGAGCATGCTGGACAGCTCTCGCTAGGTTCCGACGTCACCGGCCGGTAGGACTGCGGGCCCCTGTTCGGGCTGCGACCAGACACTGGATTAGCTGTCCGGGAGGAAGGTGCAACAACGTCCTACTCGATACATAGCTGTTCAATGTATTTTTTGTTTTTTATTCTTTTCAGCTGCACATGCCTTCCCGCCAGTCCCGTAATGAAGGAACAAGGACAAATACTTTGCTGAGAGTTGGTTGAAACATAACCAACGGTGCGTGAGGTGCTTAGCTTAACAAGAGTAAACGAACAAAAAAAAAAAAACTAAAGAAAGACAACAACTGCCTTCGTCTGCTGTTGTGTTTTCTCCTTGTCCCAAGTCGCGCTGCTGTATTTTGGTTTTATATAGACTGATAGTACGCGTTTAATGGAAATGCGCTCGGCGTCTATATGAATGCGCAGAAGCAGGAAACGTCCAGACGGAGCGAGCGGGAGCACCGACAACAAACGTCTTATTCTTCGTCTTCTGCTAGCACCCGTATTTCTCACTACAATCACTCCCCGGCGAAAAAGGAGCCATCCTGGCGACCTATGGAACAGGTAGCACTGGTGGGTCGTAGTGCGGCTTCAGTCGGTCGACATGAACAGTTTCGCGTCCACGACGCCGTTGGTCCGTAGATGGCTGAATAGGCTGAATGACGTAGTTGACCGGGGATGTCTGTCGGAGAACCCGGTAAGGACCGGCGTACTTTGAGCTGAACTTTGTGGGAAGGCCGGGAGTAGAGGAGGGAACGCGGAGCCATACCAGCGTTCCAGGTGATTATGATGGAAAACACAAGCCTACGTCGCGACGATGTTTCTGGCTGGCCTGATCTTGCACGGTAAGTGAGCGGGCAATCTGACGACATTCTTCGGCATAAGTGGCGGCTTCGGATAGAGGAGTAGATTCTGAGGCGTCGGGGCGATACAAAAGAATCGTGTCCATAAACGAGGAAGGTTCACGACCATAAAGAAGAAAGAAGGGATAGAATCCTGTGGTAGACTGAGTGGCGCTATTGTAAGCATACGTAACAAAGGGAAGGATGCGGTCCCAGTTAGTGTGGTTAGCGGAAACGTACATGGCGAGCATCTCGCCGAGAGTACGATTAAAGCGTTCAGTCATACCATTGGTTTGCGGATGATATGCGCTTGTAGTGCTATGGACAATGTTGCATTCCTGGAGGAGGGCTTCTACAGCTTCGGAGAGGAATGAACGACCACGGTCACTCAGTAGCTCGCGAGGCAGACCATGTCGAAGAACAAGGTTGCGAAGGATGAACAAGCCGACTTCACGTGCTGTGGCCGCCGGAAGCGCTGAAGCTTCGGCCTAGCGCCTGAGATGGTCCACGGCGACGATAACACAGCGGTTGCCATCTGGGGTGTACGGTAGAGGGCAGTACAAATCAATGCCGATACGGTCGAAAGGCCGGTAGGGACAAGGCAATGGTTGGAGCGGCCCTCTAATCTTGTTAGGTGGGCTCTTGCGGCGTTGACACTTGATGCACGAGTGGACATACTGCCGAACGAAGCGGTACATTCCGCGCCAGCAGTATCGAAGCCGGAGGCGTGCATACGTCTTTAGTACACCGGCATGGGCGCATTGCGGATCCGCATGAAAAGAGGCACAGATCTCGGAACGTGAATGGCGAGGAATCACCAGCAACCATTTACGGCCGTCAGAGAGGTAGTAGCGGCGGTACAGAAGCCCATCGCGGATGGCAAAGTGACGAGCAGTGCCCCGAAGCGAGCGGTCGGTGGTGTGTGGTGACGGCTGAGATAAATACTCCAGAAGAGAGGCTATCCAAGGATCCCGGCGTTGCTCAGCTGGCATGTCGGTGTATGTAAGAGACGAAGAATCGTAGCTGGAGACAGACGCAGCACCATACTCATCGGGCAGTGGCGAGCGCGAAAGAGCGTCGGCATCCGAATGCTTACGGGCGGAACGGTAGAAAACACGGATGTCATAGTCCTGTAGACGAAGCGCCCAATGAGCTAGGCGACCAGAGGGGTCCTTTAACGACGACAACCAGCATAGGGCGTGGTGATCAGTCACGACGTCAAATGGACGGCCATATACGTAAGGTCGAAATTTGGTGATCGCCCAAACGATAGCAAGGCATTCTTTTTCCGTGACCGAATAGTTCGTTTCCGCTTTGGTGAAAGTGCGGCTGGCGTAAGAGACGACGTACTCTTCGAAGCCAGACTTACGCTGGGCAAGAATAGCGCCGAGGCCTACTCCACTAGCGTCCCTGTGGATTTCTGTTGGAGTGTCCGGGTCAAAGTGGCGTAAAATAGGTGGTGATATCAAAAGATGGCGTAATGTGGCGAATGCGTCTTCGCAAGTTGTAGACCATGCCGAGATGCCTTGGCTGTCGGCAAGCAGCTGCGTTAAGGGGGCGATTATGGACGCGAAATTACGCACGAATCGTCGAAAGTACGAACACAGGCCGATAAAGCTACGGGGTTCTTTCAGCGTAGACGGCCTGGGGAACTCGGCGAAGGCGCGAAGCTTTGCAGGGTCGGGAAGGACAGCGTCCTTGCTGACAACATGGCCTCAGATTGTAAGTCGGCGGGCGGCAAAGTGGCACTTCTTCAAATTAAGTTGCAATCCAGCGTCTGAAAGGCAAGTCAGGACGCTTGCGAGGCGGTTCAAATGGGAGGCAAAGTCATTCGAAAAGACTACGACGTCGTCCAGGTAGCACAGACACGTGTGCCATTTGATGCCTCTAAGAATGTTGTCCATGAGACGTTCGAAGGAGGCAGGCGCATTACAAAGGCCGAATGGCATCACGTTAAACTCATATAAACCGTCTGAGGTTACAAACGCAGACTTGGGACGGTCAGGTTCATTCATAGGGACCTGCCAGTACCCAGATCGAAGGTCCAAAGAGGACAAGAACTCTGCTCCTTGCAAGCAATCGAGGGCGTCGTCGATTCTGGGCAGCGGATAAACATCTTTTCGTGTGATCTTGTTAAGGCGCCTATAATCAACGCAAAATCTAATGCTACCGTCCTTTTTCTTTACCAGCACAACTGGGGAAGACCAAGGACTATGTGAGGGCTGTATTACGCCACGATGAAGCATGTCGTTGACTTGTTCATCAATGACACGGCGCTCAGCATGAGAAACTCGATATGGACGCTGGCGCAGGGGTGCATGGGTGCCAGTGTCAATGCGGTGAACGATGGCGGATGTGCGGCCCAAGGAAGACTGCTTATGATCGAACGACGTCCGAAAGCGGGCGAGCAGCTCCAAGAGTTGGGTACACTGTGCAGGCAGGAGTGTGGAATCAATTGACGGGAGGAATGCCTCTAAGGAGGATGAATCGGCGGAGGTAGCAGGAGTAATGCTGTCGACGAGAAGGCCTATCGTGTCGTCAGGCAGTTGAGTACAGTATGCGGAATCAATATCCTCAAGCCGGCCTATACATTCACCACGGTATAACGTGGCTGTGGAAGACAACCGATTCGTGACGTAAATGGCGCTGCAAGAGTTTTCGACCGTGAGAACTGCAAAAGGGAGGAGGACGTTTTTGCGAGAGGTGAAGGCTTCGGAGGGCGCAAACAGGGCGGTGGAATCGGAATCAGAGTCGCAAGAAAGTGGCACAAAAACAGAAGACAAAGGAGGGATGTCAGTGTCCGCGGCGACGACCACTCGAGAAGGTGGCTTGTCAGAAGCGGCGGCACACATCGGCGATAACTCAAGTTCGGCACGCGCACAGTCAACAACGGTATGGTTAGTAGCGAGAAAGTCCCAACCCAAAATAACGTCGTGAGAACATGGCGAAAAAACGACAAATTCGACGGCGTACAAAATGTCCTGTATGACAAGACGAGGTGTGCATGCCACTGAAGTTTGAATGTGGTGCGCGGTCACGTTACGCAGAGAGACATCGGAAAGCGGTAGCGTTATCTTTTTTTAACTTGCGGCACATTTCTCCGATAAGAACAGACACAGAAGCACCAGTATCGACGAGTGCTTGCACAGAAACACCTTCGATAGTCACGGTTATTTCGTTCGCAGGTAGAAATCGAGGCCTTGAAGTTGTCGGCACGAGCGCAGTTCTTTCCTCCGGAACTGCGAGGGCTAGTTTTCCGCTTTGGCTGGTGGGGAGCGACGAATGATTGGGGAAAGGGAACGGCGACGTAGTGAGGGCGACCGACGTGTTTCGTAGCCACGGCGATTCGGTGAGCAGATGTCCACCGTTGAGTGGGAGGACATCGGGCGCGGTGGTTCAGAACGAAAGTAGTCCCGATTGTCTTCGCCCGCACTAGGACGGAAGTCACGACGACGGCAGAAACGTGCGATATGGCCAGGCAGACAACAGAAGTAGCAAATAGGCCTGTTTTCCGGGGTGCGCCAAGGATTAGTGGACGGAGGCGCGGGACGGCGAAAAGGTGGCGGGTTCGGGTGGACATGCGCACGCGCAGCGAAGAAGGCATTTGCTGGTCGACTAGGATCCGGGCTGAGCGGCATTGCTGATGACTGTCTGCGTGCGACTTCAGCGTAGGTCAGAGGAGCGGAAACAGGCGGATGCTGGAAGGTGGGTGGTAGCGTCTCAGAAATTTGCTCCTCTATGGCCTGTAGTAGCGTCGGAGCAAGCCCCTGCGCTGAGGCCGGGACGCAGGGAACAAGGGACAGTTGCCGTGCCACTTCCTCTCGGACGAACTGTATCTGCTGCCATAACATTGTGGTGTCAGTAGAAACGGCGCCTACAGTGAATGATGACATGTCGACCGGGTCAGAGCTCGAGAGTCGTGTAGAAATGCGCTCTTTCCGCAACTCATCATAGCTCTGACAGTACTAAACCATGTCTGCGACAGTTTGGGGATTTTTGGCAATCAGCATTTGGAAAGCGTCGTCCTCAATCCCCTTCATGATGTGTCTGATTTTATCAGCTTCGGACATAGCAGGGTTGATGCGACGGCAGAGGCCCAGCACCTCCACCACTAGATAGCACACGTTTATTGGAGATGCGCTCAGCGTTTATATATGAATGCGCAGAAGCAGGCAACAACAAACGTCTTATTCATCGTCTTCTGCCGGTGCCCGTATTTCTCACTACAAGACCAACATTTTGTTGCATTGGGTGGGAGGCCACAGCGGACGAACTGTTCCAAGGCATGCAAGTCAGTGGCGCTAATTAAGGCACCTTGTCAGTGAGTGACAGTCATCCTGTCACGGCAATGGAGAATAACTATATAGACAACACGACTTGAAAACACTACAGCTGATGGCTCGGTGTGCTGTCTCGAGCGCACATTGAAAGTGATCGGTCCAAGACCCTTCCGTGCGTTCGTGAACGCTTCAGCATTCAATATTGCCGCTCGAAATAAGAAAATGGATGGCAGAGCCGCCCATCGGCCGAAGTGGTCCCTGCTATTCAGTGACGCTTCTCAGCCAGTCCTGCGAAGGGAAGCGACATTCCCCGCCGTGAGACGGCGCTGTGCTCAACTCAGTGGAGAGAAGAAGAGCTTCGAGTCTCAGGTAGTTTGAGAATACGGAGTGTGGCTCGCTGTCATTCGTCGCATATCGTTCGCTCACTGCCGAGATTGGGGAAACTCCGTTAGAGCCGAAAAAAATACAATCACAAGGACGTTAGTTCAGCGATCTCCGTTAATCGCGGCGACCGGAGCTTTTCAAATAATGTTTTGAAGGAAATATCCGACAGACAGTCGAAGGTGCTGACTTGCACGATTATCCGGTACCGGGCATGGTGCTGCAAGCCGTCACCCGATCTAGTGCGAACCGATGCGGCCCGGGCTGGCAGGTGGTGTACAGTGCTCAGCGATTGAAACACGATACCCCGAGCGCGTGGCTGCCGGCGCTGGGGGCACCGAGCTGATGCATAGTGGTTTACGACGAAAGCGAGAGCCTTTGCGACACATTTTGACGGAATCTGGTCCCCAGCGATCACCGAACGCTGTCCGCTGTCGCAAAAACCGACAGCCTCGTTGTGCTCTGATTGTCACGTTTCAATCTCTGAGCACTGTACGTAATAGTGGACGTGAGCCCCGAAACAAGCACGCGGTCGTCGTCATGCCGTCATTGGGCTTCTATCGTCATTTCACCGCCTTCATTCCGCCGTGATTCCTTCGCTGTCATGCAGTGGTCATCGTTCCACCGTCTTCCTTCTCTCATCTTACGTTGTAATTTCGTCATAATTAATTCGCCGTCATTCCGTCATCGTCCTTTCATGGTCATTCAATTGTCGTCATCATGCCGCCGTAATCACCGTGATCCATTCCATCGTGAACATGCCGTCGTACATTCATTGTCATGCGTTGTAGGCCTTACCATCGTCGTAATGCCGACGTGGTCGTTGCATTGTCGTAATTCCACCTTGGCCATGCGATTATCGTAGTGCCGTCATCGTCATACAATAGTCGCCATACCATTATCGTCGAGGGTGTTCACGCAATCGTCATCATGCCACGTCATCATTGCAAGACTGCCATCTTACTCTCGTCATGCCGTCGCTTGCCATGACGTCAAAAGTCGTCAGATTGTCGTCATGCAGTCGTCGTCAAGCCACCGTCGTCATGCAGTCGTCGGCATCCCATTGTCGTCACGCGTTTGTTGCCATGACGTGAATAGTCGTCAGATTGTCGTCATGCAGTCGTCGGCATCCCATTGTCGTCAGGCCGTCATGGTTGTTCAATCGTCGTCATTCTGTCGTAGTCATTCCGGTGACGTCATACAGTATTTGTCGTATAGCCGTCGTACCGCCGCTGTCCTTCTATCGTCGCCATTCCAGTGTCATATGCCGTCGCCGTCATTCCTTAGCCATGTGTGGGATCCGCATGTTCGAGCGCCACAACTTTATGTTAAGCTATGGGCGTGCTCCGGTGAAAATGTGGCCAACTTGGCCGTGCGCTCTATAGTTACAAATGGTCGTTAACCAAGAACAGGGTATTTCGCGAACACCAAAAAGAACTTCTCTTAAACGGATTTCCACAGCGAGTGGAATATCTGTAACGTATTGTAAATATTTGACCCACCCATAACCTACAAGTAAGCACCGGTTTCATGGTCATGGACACAAAACATGCATCACCATGAATAACGGGAGGAGGTGGGTTGAAACCTAGCGGAGATTGCGACGCCGTCGCCCCAACCTGGGGTGCCGTGTGCAGCATGTTCACATGAGCATGCTGGACAGCTCTCGCTAGGTTCTAACGTCACCGGCCGGTAGGACTGCGGGCCCCTGTTGGGGCTGCGACCAGACACTGGATTAGCTGTCCGGGAGGAAGGTGCAACAACGTCCTACTCGATGATACGTAGCTGTTCAGTGTCCTTTTTTTATTATTTTTAGCTGCACATGTCTTCCGGCCAGTCCCGTAATGAAAGAACAGGGACAAATACTTTGCTGAGATTTGGTGGAAACCTAGCTACTGGTGAATGTAGTTACGTCGTGCTTAGTTTAACAACGATATAAGAATTAAAGAGTCGCAGTTTCGCCCGAAAGGTGAAGCATCAATTGCGATAGCAAATTCGTAGAGAGCTATGCGGAATAAGAATATTAGTTTTATCGCTAGTATCAACTTGGACACGTTCGCTTACTAACTGAATTAACAAGCATGGTGTCAGCGCGCACAAGCAAACATGAATAGATCACACGCGATGACCGCAGACAACCGCTGTCAAAAGGCTGGCGTGAGCGCGGTCATATGACGTTGCGAGGTCTACAAACGGTATAATGCTTTCGCATGCCCACACGTAAGCAGTCTTAAGGGTTTCTGCCAAATTGTTTTTATTTATTTTATATGCACCAGGTTGCTTCTTGGACGATCCCCCCCCCCCCCAACATGGGTTTCACGAGGCCACAGTCATACGTATAGTTCAATCGTGCCACCTCTAAGTGGCTCTTTGAGATGATTGCTCCTTTAATCCCGGCCGCGGCGGCCGCATTTCGATGGAGGCGAAATGCAAAAACGCCCGTGTGCTTGCGTTGTAGGGCATGTTAAAAGAACCCCAGTTGGTCAAAATTAATCCGAAGTCCTCCACTACGGCGTGCCTCATAATCAGAACTGGTTTCGGCACCTAAAACCCCAGAAAGAAGAAGAAGAAATTATCCTTTCTGCATTTTAGCCTTATATACGAGTTTTCCATAGGCTATGTAGGTCTGTCAGTAAAAGCATATCGAATGGTATAACATCACACAGCACGAAGAGATATCGGATACTGCGACAGTTTAGATCAAACACTTTCTGGAAACTTGTATGGAGAACATCCCAGAATAAAATGGCAACTTTCGTCAATAAAACAGTGTTCTCTAGAGTACCTTTCAGTCAAATGATTATGCACCTGAAGGACATTTACGATCAAAATGAATGTAAGCCTGATTGGCATGCACATTTGATAAGGTGGTTTACTTTTCCTTTCTAGATTTTTAGCGTGATGGAAGGTGTCGATTTGTATGACGCTTTCTTTGTATGCACTGCTCGTTGTTCTGTCATTTGTTACGACCCTCTGGTGCTCACAATATTTTAAATATAGTTGATCTACATACACCATTTAATTCATTCATTGTAATAAATAGCATGCAAGAAAAAAAAGTTGGAAAGCGATTCAACGTCTTGTTGTTGAAGTCCGATTCGACAAAGACAAAGTCTGCTTGAGCGAGTTGGTACTGAGAATGGGGCGGGGTCACCGCACACGGCACTCTATCGAGGTTTAAATTCCACCGCCAGAGGCGTTTTTTGTTTTTATTTTTTAAGAGTGAGGAGGTATGTACTCGGCGAGAACCTGACCAGCAACCGACCGACCCAGGCGAAAGCACGGGATGGTAGACAAAGAAAGTTGACAGTAACTTAAGTATGCTTACGTGATTTGAATGCGAAAGCATTATGACTTATCTAATTAATTGGTTACGTCCACAATACGTTACGTCGTACATTGTCACGTGTCCTTCACAACTCCACCTTAATTCACCTTGCTGTAATTTGTACCAACCTTAATCCAACTCGATCTAATTTGTACCAACCTTAATCCACTTTAATCGACCTTCAATCACTTCCCCTGAATTCACATTACTCCACCTTAAGTCACCTTACTCTAACTTATTTAAACTTTAGTTCTGTATACTACTGACGTCACAGAAGACGCTGATGACGTCACTGATGATGATCTTTGGTACCACTCGTCGCCTACAACGTCGGCTTTTCTACCTCATTGGACATATAATGCTTTCGGATTAAAAGATTCACTTAAAAAAGTTGTAGTCTGTCTCTATCGTTGGACTGCAGCCTTTCGCTCATGCGTACTTTCTGGCTCTCAGGGCTGCAGTGCCGATTTTGTCACTTCGCAAATGTAAGTTGCTAATGCAGTTTAAACCAATAAGGTCACAGCTTGATTTAACGAAACCAATTGTTACGTAATTCTGGATTAAACGACGTGACTTCTATTCTCTGAGACATATTCATAGAGCCTAACCTGTCGGAAACCTCGAAGCAACGAATAAAAGTGGGCGTCTCGCAGGATTTAGGGAAGCGTTGAGGGGAAAATTCTGGGTAAAATATGGGCACGCGTCGGGACTCAGTTCAAGTGTCAGACGCCGTTTGCCTCTTAAGAAGATTTGAGGCATCCGTGAAGGGAACACAAGGCTCGCTCAACGAGCTCGCTGTCTACAATCAGTGCATGCCCAGGCAAAAGTTACATATTTCTTGCTCTTTAATAAATATGTTGCTATTTTTATGAATATTTCGTGTTTTCGCTTTACCGAAGTTATCTATTTAAGAAAATAATTATCCGGTCTCAAAAACTACGCTACATGGAGGTGTCTGTCTATCTATCTATCTATCTATCTATCTATCTATCTATCTATCTATCTATCTATCTATCTATCTATCTATCTATCTATCTATCTATCTATCTATCTATCTATCTATCTATCTATCTATCTATCTATCTATCTATCTATCTATCTATCTATCTATCTATCTATCTATCTATCTATCTATCTATCTATCTATCTATCTATCTATCTATCTATCCATCTATCTATCTATCTATGTGTGCGTGTGTGTGTGTGTCGAGCAATAATGAATTTCTCATCAGCAAATTACATATGCTAAGTAACTAACTCAGTAACTAACTGGTCATCTGTTATAACTGCAATTTGTTTTAGCGTACCTTTATAGAGATTGCGTCGGGTGGGGGACGACTTATATTCGGGAAAACACGGCACCGCGATCGGCTCACGTAGTACGCTGACGAAGGGGAGGGCAAAGAGGGGTCCGAGACCCGAATTTACGTGGCCGTGAAATTGTTCGTTGTCGGCGGCGGCTGTGTTTGTTGTTCTTAGCGCAAGCATGATAAGAAAAAGAAAAAGGAAAAAAAGCCGCAACTGCAAAGCGGGCACCGGACGCACTGGCAGGGTTATGGCCCGGGCTCGCCGTGCGGGTTGTGTTGTCGTGTGTCTGCGCGGTGTTCCGTGTTCGCTGAATGCTTTCTATGATCCTCGCCGATTTTTTTTTTTTAATTTTTTTTTATTTTACTGCATCATCGTCGTAGGAGGTACAAACTTTTCTGATTTCAAGCGGGACTGTCATTACGAAATTAACGGAAAAGG
Organism: Dermacentor silvarum; assembly: GCF_013339745.2. Lineage (NCBI taxonomy): Eukaryota > Metazoa > Arthropoda > Arachnida > Ixodida > Ixodidae > Dermacentor > Dermacentor silvarum. The sequence goes on from NC_051160.1 coordinate 33,892,422, forward strand.
ACTGTTCCGTTCTATCTGAAATTATTTGTTTTCTAACGTGGGACACGGACAATCGCAAAACGCGTATAGATTCCGGTTGTGGTAGAAAAGCTCAAAATACGTTGCTGTAGCGAGATTGTGGTAGAAACAACATCGACGACTGCTCCATTTCCCTCTATTTTTCAAAAATAAATAAATAAATAAAATGGAATGAAAATACAATGAAATAAAGTTCTTGGTGTCACCTTATCTATCACGGATCGCGGCATCTTTCGTTGGGGTTTATAGAAAGACTGATTCTTACGCTTGTGGCTGATAATTCAGTGTTGCGTATGTTTTGATTGTGTGATTTATTTGACAGAGAAGCACTTAGTGCGACTAAAAAAGCGGGCTCCAAAACGTTAGTATGGCTGTTCTACGCGGTTTCCTGAAAAAAAAAAAAAATATAACATGCACGACTTTTATATTTTGACGAAAGGAGAAAAATCTTAAGGGTGACATGCAGGCAATTTTTGAAGTGTTTTTTTTTCTTTTAATCAGGCATTGCATGAAAATTGATATACCCTCATTTTCGGCCTGTTTAGAGGCTTTATATGAAACGTTTACAAAGCTCGCTCGCTCCCCTGGAAGGACCAAGAACGGACAGCAATTTGATAATTAAAGAAAACTAGAGGCCATTCTACACGTGGACGACATGTACCGCAAGTTTTAAGTGTGTCACTTAAATATGCGCGTTTAAAATAATTATTCAATACTCGCTTTCGCCTAATGTTATACATAATACAAGGCGTGTAATTGGTATCCTCGGTGAACCATGCTAGGCACATTGTTTATATTTCGTTCAAGTGGGAAGCATGTTAAAAGTGATGAACGATAGATGTTAAATCTGCGTAAAGAAAATTACCTATCCATGCACTCCAGAGGCCACACTGCAGTTATCCGCAATGTTTTCCCAGAATACTAACATAATTGTACAAATAGACACCAAATTAAAGCTCAATGAGAATGGGGCGGTATGATAAGTTTAATGAGCGGCGAAACCATAATGTTCCTGGCCTAATTGGAAGCGTTGCGAATAATTACTGAAGCCTTGTTCTCTCACTACTTTTCATGCGCTTTTCGAGGTTCGTATCGTAAAAAAAAGCCCTATAGTGCCGTGAATTGGGTGCGCGTTAAACAACCCCCAGATGGTCAAAATTAATCCGGAGTCCCCCACTACGGTGGGCCTCATAATCATATGGCGGTTTCGGCACGTAAAACGCATGACTCATTTTTTTTATGCCACAAGAAAGCAAGGCGTAAGACCAATCTCTGACATTGACGAATCGAAGGCAATCCACTGGAGTAACATAAGGTTCGCTATCCAATCTCAAACGAAGGCGCGGGTTGTTCCGCAGCCCCAATTCCAGATGCGGGGCTCCGCTGTAGACTTAACTACTTCAGCTGGAGCTTATCACAGCGGCAGCCTTTGTGGGCGCGCCCTCTATACGACGTTTACAAACGCGCTAGGCAGGTTGGCGCGATAACACCCAAGGTCATCTATGCAACGCTTTTTTTTTTTTTTTTTTGGATGGCATGGCAGGACCTCCCCTAACCCCATCTCTTCGTCGCTTTGAAAACAAACCACGTCTTGATTGTGCCTGGCCACAGCAACAATGAGTGCCGCTCTATCTTCTCTATCTACAAGCACATAAGTCACGTGCCTGTACCACGTAGCCTACCATATTATGTCCATACGTCAGACGTAACATCGGACGTGGTAGCTGTATCTAGTTGTGCTGTTGACCGCGAGGTCTCTGGTTTGATTGTAGCGACTGGAGATGCCGCATGCCGACGCCAGGGGAATGCAAAAGCGCTCGCGTACTTTATTAGGTGCCCGTGTTGGAAATTTGTTCGGAGGCCCTCTCTTATATACGGCGTTTCTCGTAGACCATCTGTATAGCGTTGGGGCGTTCTAGCGCGCGATTTGATTTTGATCAGCCGTTTGATTCTGATCGGACGTGATTTGATTTTGATTCCCCCCCGTTTTGTATAGACCACCGCACCGTCCCAATCCTTCGCACAGCTGCCGTATATAGCCGAATGCGTATACGCTTTATCGACGGTCGAGCAGACCACCACCGCCGGCGCCTCTGAGCGCGCGCGCTCGGCTGCACCTCCAAACGGAAGAGGGGGCTTCCCTCGTCGGCGGCCAGCGTTTTGTCGGCCACCACACATTGGCAGCAGCGGGGAGTCAGTCGCGGCCGATACGCTTGAGAGGAGAGGCTCTCGCTTCGTCCCCCGCCAACAACCCCTTCCAGGGGGCGCCCGGTCTTGCGACCACATCCAGTTCACGTTCTTGTTTCACTGCCATTTTCCTGTTTCCAGCTCGCCGTTGCCGTTCCCTTTGATGCTTCGCTCATTTTTTTTCGATCTCCCGCGGAGAGTTCGCTTACGGGTATTCTTCATCGTTGTCTAACTAATTGAGTGCAGTGTTGAAGAACGCGTATCTCGTTTAAAGCTATAGCGCGTTTTCCGGCTACACTGGCAGCTCATAGCAGTCAATAGTTTTTAGACGCAAAGAAACGCACGACAGGAGAGAAGGCACGCAGGACACAGCGGTATACTAACAACTGATGATTTATTGCACTTGGTCCCAGTATATATACAGCGCCGTACAATTAAAAGACGCAAAGGGAGTGGAGCGTCACCACAGCGTCACAGATCGCTTAACAGCATAAGAGGCCACCCCTACCGTGACAAGAACAGTATCTCCCTTTTCTGACAACGCGATAGATGGGCTCGTGTCGTGCGTTTCTTGCGCTAAAAACTATTAACATGCTATCCCAACTAGCCCACCAGTCTGTTTTGCTGATCCTCACAGATGTTGAACGCAAGCATATCAGCGGCACGGTGCATTAGCGAGGAAGGACTCGCAGGAAGATGGAAGCTTGAAGCGATTAACAGTAATTGAACGGGGAATGTCGCTGCAGCAGCGTTCCTTCCTTGATCAGTCGCTGTTTATCATTGCAGACTAACTACTGTTTAATCTTTTGACGGAGGCACTTTAGAACTTTATCTACATCCGGAAGACTACCATCAGCGACCACCGACACTGCCCTGAGACGGTGTAAAACATCAAGCTGTGCGAAACCAAGTTACTTGAGCAGTGCGGCTTAGAAACTACTGTGGAAACAAACACACGTGCGCAGTTAGAGGCGCACAAGCGCCGAAAATGATAAATAAATAAATAAATAAATAAATAAATAAATAAATAAATAAATAAATAAATAAATAAATAAATAAATAAATAAATAAATAAATAACTGAGCCGGTTCCGCCACCGGAACGTCAGTAAGGCCCTGTCATTTTTCGTACGTCCTTCTATTCTTTGAACTATATATATACATACGAGTATATTCTTGATGAAGGCCGGACCCCGGCCGGAACGTTGAAATTGGATGTTTGTTTTTGCTTTGCTATGTGCGCCTGCACTTCTTTCCAAATATATATATATATATATATATATATATATATATATATATATATATATATATATAAGCTACAATTTATAACCTGCAATAATATGTGCCGCAAGGTACTTCAATAACATATCATTAGCGCGATTATGCTAACTAATTAATGAGGCATTTAGATTTCTCGTAGCAGTAATGGCCTCCTCATCGAGCAATTTAGGTGAAGTGTTAGAATTGCGCTATCTGCCAGAAGCAATTTTTAAAAATTTCGTACAGCAATAAAAAGAACACCCTATATACTGCGCGAGTTCGGTCGTACCACTTCGACAGTCAAACTGTCATCTTAGAGAAGGCTCTACACCGCACTGTCTCGCAACTGCGTGCAGCTGCGAGGCGGTACGCTACAATGCAGACCAGTAGGTGTAGCCGCGAGGTGCTGGACCCTCCATTGCCGACACGTGTAAAAGAAACAAGCGTGTGTTTTGGCAAAGCTCCTGCCCCGTTGCACAATCTGTCAAACGGCAATCCAGATGAATCCGCTAGCACTGAACGCCGTGCACCACCTTATCACGCACCCAGACCTCTTGCGCAAACACTTCGCGCTTTCCATTATTCACTTTTATCTGCCTGGCACTGCGTATAAATGACCCACTGTGGCATTTGTGCAAATGTGATCGCGGACAGTGTGACACGTCGAGGAACCCCGATATTGCTGACCTCCGGCTGCCGACCTTCGACTGTATTTCCCCGGCATGATTCCTTTTTTTTATTCTTTATTTTTGTACACGTGTTCGTTCTTACTCTTTGTGTTTGTGTGTTTTGGTATGCTTGTATACACGATTCTATTTTACTGCTGTAAATAAACAATCCTAATCAACGCGCAGTGTCATCTGAGAGAGGCCCACTCCTAGAAGCCAGCCTTTTCGGGTGCTTTACAAAGCGGCTTATGGAGGTTCGACTTGAGTGACGGCCGGCCGCGCTGTTTGTTAGCGTTTGCAAACAAGATGACGGATGACAGCTATTCCGGTCACGGTCTATACCGCGCCGGGAAAATAGCGAAGGCGGCAAATGATCCTCCGCCTTTCCGGTACCTCCTGCGAACTTGTTCTTAAATACAACGCACGGGAGACAAAAGGATGGCCGTTCTATAATCGCTACCCTTCACGGAAAAGCAAAGAGGGCCCCCCGGCCGCTACCATTGTGTGCAGACGACCTTTCGGGAACGCACAAACAAACGGTTGGGTGGTCGTGTCCGGGCAGATTGCATACGAGAACTCATGGAGTGGTGGTAACGCCTTAAGCGTGGAGGCCCAGACGCTATGTAAGGAAAGGCATCGAAGCAGTTTGCCGTCGTCGTTGTTGTCATCGTCGTCGCCGTTGTTGCTTCCTACTAATTGTATACAGTCAAACCTCGTTATAACGAAACGGGACATAACGAAATAATGAATATAGCGAAGTAAGTGAGAGTCCCGTTGAAATTCCCACAAAGATTAATAGTGCAGTGAACGCAATACGCTTGAAAGCCATTATTGGTCGCCGTGGATATATACAGATATATATAGCGTTTTCATTGTGTAGTGAACAGAGCCGGCCACTGGGACATCTCAATTGAATTCTGGGGTTTTATGTGGCAAACCCACGACTTGATTATGAGGCACTCCGTAGTGGGGCACTCCGGATTAATTCTGACTACCAGGGCATCTTTAACGTGCCCCCAATGCACAGGACACGGGCGTTTTTGCAGTTCGCCCCCATCGAAATGCGACCGCCGCGGCCGGGATTCGGTACCGCAACCTCGTGCTTAGCAGCGCGACACCCCAGCCGCTAAAACTACCACGGCGGGTACTGGGACATCTGTAGGGGTAATACAGATGGCTATGCGGGCAAGTCGACTCGTTATAAGAGTAATGTTTCTGTGTGGGAGCTATCCGGCGAGACAGCAACATCAGTCTCGTTCAGCAAATTCAGGGAGGGTCCACTAAGAAGGCTATTTGACTTCTGAATAAATCTAGATGACCGCAGAAGCTAACGCTGGTGAAAGGTACGCAGGACCAGTGCATTCGGTCACAAAAAGAAGTGCGCAAGATAGCACGCGATCTACGATGACCTCCGCAACTGGCGCAGTCGCAGATGTCCTTCCTCGTTTCGAAGGCCTTAGCAGACTGTCCAAATGACGCTCTTCTCCGGCAATGCCACTTTAATCGGGCCGTTGTTGTGGCAGGTCGGGTAGCTAGCCTCAGCTGGCGTTGGCCGCAAGCCCCCTTGATGATTTGCAAAGAAGGCCGTAGGAACGTTGTCCGGCAGAAGTATTTGAGTGACATGTTTCCCCGCTGACAGTTCCTCCTGATCACCACCTAGAAAAGCCGAATCTCTCCGATCGTAAGGCTGCGTTTATAGTCACTCACATCTATGTGTGTGGTACAGCCAGCGATTGTAACAGCGACAACAATAAAGTGTTACTTAACCCTCCGCGGTGGCTCAGTCAGCTAAGGCGTTGCGCTGCTGAGCACGAGATCGCGGGATCGAATCCCGGCCGCGGCGGCCGCATTTCGATGGAGGAGAAATGCAAAAACGCCCGTGTGCTTGCGTTGTAGTGCACGTTAAAGAACCCCGGGTGGTCGTAATTCATCCGGAGCCCTCCAGTACGGCGTACCTCATAATCAGAACTGGTTTTGGCATGTAAAACCCCAGAAAGAAGAAGAAGTAAGCGTTGCTCCTGCCATTTTCCCGGCATCCATCTCGGGAATGAACCATTATCATGATCATCTATGTCATTAATTGTAAGATTTCCACGGAAGTAAGTTTGCCAGAAAACAAAAATCGATTTTCTCCCAATGCGAGATGACGCTCAAGAATGTACGAGCTACTGTACCGGTTACGAAACTGTCGTCTTGCCATCGCCACCACCACATCATCGTCGTTTACGTCGTTACCTCAGTCGTCGTGGAACCATCGTCGTTTTTTGTAGCGCAGTCAGCAACGGCTGTTTTGGGTAGAACTTGCGGCTTTCTTTTGAGTGACGTTGTAGACTTTGTTTCATTTTCTCAAAAAGTTTAATTTCGAATGCCACCCCTCCTTAATATATTTTCCATTTCAATAAAGTTTCTATTAATTTCGAATATAGTTCTCAAAAGCGAAACGAAAAAATGTCACAGTTTCGCCCTAAGGGCGAAGCAATGAATGCGATAGCAACACAGCAATGTCATACGAAGTAAGGTGAGCGGCTTTGGTAGCAATATGAATTGTAGTAAACATGAGCTGATTAAGTAAGCAGGTGTGCTGCGGCGTAAGTAGACCGACATGAAGAGAGACTCGATGACCACGAGAAGGCGCGTGTGAAACGGTGGTGTTGATGAGAAGCGCTGCCCGTGGGCAGCGCATTCGAAGAGACACACCTGTAGCGCTGCACTGCCGATCCGGGCATCATTGCATGTCTAGCGTGCGTTGGAAAATGTGGCCCGACTATTACTAACTGTGGTGTGAGCGCGCACAAACAAACATGAATAGATCACACTGAATGACTGCAGACAACGACTGTCAAAACGCCGGCAGCAAGCGCAGATACGCCGCAGCGGGCGAAGGTACGTGCGGTCCATCGCTTCAACGGAAACTGAGCGGCGAATGCACAGCGCATAAAGGTCAGAGCCGTGGGGAGATAAGAGACGGTGCGAGCGAGCGACGAGCGCGGTTGTTGGCAGAGTAGAAATGCGCCCCCCCCCCCGCCCCCCGCTCCCTCCGGCGCTTGCTTCCCGCTTCCTTGCTTGCGCGTGGGAGATTGAGTGCGTTCGCTCTCTGTGACAGCGTGCGTACCCGCACGCTTCCGCTCGGGCATACGGCGCGCGGCGAAGATTTTATCTATACGGAACCTCACGGCGACGGCGACGGCAGAAATCCGGTGGAAGTGTCCATATAATTGCTATCGCAATAAAACAAACAAACCATTTGAACTCTGCACATGATTGTGCTGCTGGCGCAGTATTTGAATCTTTCTTTCTTTCTTTCTTTCTTTCTTTCATAATAAGAAGAGTGAACTGAGCAAGTTGGTATAGATTCATGTCGAAATTTTAGTGCTAGAACCAGACTAGATGAAGGGAGTAATGATGATGATGACGACCTTATAAGAGGCCTCATACCAACCCTGGGGGATGGGCCAAGAAGTGGGCACGTGAACTTTTACATAATATTTCAAGAAACTGCAAGTAATGTGCAATTGAGCGATCAAAACAGCCCGATTAATTCTCCCTTCGTCTTCGTCTGGCTTTACCGCTAAAATTTCTACATTATTTTTTTCCTTTCAATAAATATGCCTCTCAATGTCTTCCTATGGCCTGTGTAGGCGCCTGCGGAGACTGCCACTCCAGAAGTCATTGCGTAACCTTCTCAGCCGTGTCCAAGCGCGTCCGCCCGCGGGTGTCAGTTTCGTCGAGGTGGGACCCGTCCTAATCGTCCTGCGGTCGTCGCCGGCTCAAATGACAAGCGCCGCTGGACTCGAGAACTACCGCAGGGGACAGCTGTCAACGTTCCTTGCAACGCCCCCCCCCCCCCCCCTTTTTTTTATTATACATATTCTTTTCTCTTCTTGTTTCTTCCTCCCCGTCTCCTTCTTCGTGTCCTTTTTTGTGTTTTCTTTCTTTACTGTCTTCATTGTCTTTCTCGTCCTGTTGTATACGCATGAGCGACTAACTGGGATCCGTGCGAACGGACCTGGACGCCAACAAAGTCGAGACATGTGTGACTAAACCTTAGCAGCCTAGGGAAGCAAGGGCCAACGTAGGCCCAAAGTCTAGAACAAACGGTGGCTTTTTTACATCGGAACAACGCCGGCCCGGCACTGTGGTCGCTTACAGTGCCACTTTATGATTTCTGTTTGTGACCTAGCTACGCTTACCACTGGATATATTCCGGTCCTACGCTTGGCCATTCGAGGAGCGCTCATGTTCCCGCGTCTGCAATGGACCCTCGTTTTGACACGTATTTATGTGTCTCTAAAGCACCCTTTTCTATATTTTTAGCGCGATGTAATTGGTGCCGGTTCCTTTGTTCTAGCGCCTGAAATTGTCCGTCCGTTTCGGGTACCAGTGCATATATTCGCGCACTTATGATTTATCCTCTTTACAACGCCAAATTACGAGTCATTATTTCGTCCTTGGGTGTTGCAATTCATATGTGTCCGTGGTCTTGTGTTCCCCGTGCCGACCTGTACGCATTCGTTTCATTTGTGCATTAAGTATTTACGTATATTTACGTACATTTACGCGACAACGTAGCTCCTTCACCAAACAAAATCGTCGCTTCGTCCTTATTCTTCCACTTTTTTTTTCTTTGCTGCAATCTCGGTAGGACCCCGTCGTTAGATCGTTAATCATAATAAGCGGCTTGAAGACGTTCTTTGCGTTCCGAGGTGATAATTGCGTAACTTGATTAGTGTGATCACAGTTATGAGGTTGTATTACCGAGTTTCCAGACGGGCTAATGCCGAGTCACAACGCCTCTCCACTCGGCCCTCTTCCCCGAATATTAATGGCGGAGCGAGCAAAGAATAAAGCGAGGCAGAAAAGAAACAGGCTTGGTATTATGTGGTTTTTGTTGTTGCTGTATTGGTTAAGAACTGCTTTCGGTGATAGAAAATCACGAATGCGTATCTGTTCTATGAGCATTACATTAAACCGCCTGGCCATCCTTCTTTGCCCTAATCTGAAGCCGACTTCGTTTCTACCTGCGTTCACTCTTTAATCTACAGAGCCGTCTTTCTATCTTCGAACGTTATAAGCCTGTCATTTCCAATGTGCCTATCATTACAGTTGCAAATAACCGGTCCTTGCTCGGTTCCTGGCATCCTTTAAAATTTTTGTCTTCATCCATTGAATTCCGGCATTACATACAGGTTAACGCTTACGGAAAGCAGGGGCTATGTAGTTTTTTTATTTCTTTTCTTTCAAAGATATCGGTTAGTTGCATATCTTTATTGGGAGTATCTACCAATGGCCTCCGCAGTTCATATTTTTTTAATTCAAAGTTTTCCTTGCTTATACTTCCGGGTTTGGTTTGAGGAGGTGGAGGTGCTAGCTATGTAATGAGGTAGTGTCAAGAATAGTATAATAAATAAGTCGCGAACATTCTTTGTTTGTTTGCTTACTTGCTTGCTTCTTCGTTCGTTCGATTTTGCGGTGTACTACTGTGATGGTAACCCTTAATTTATGCCTATAACTTCAGACTAGGTGCACCACGAACAAACGAAGGAACAAATAAGCAAGAAAAAGCAAGCACGCAAGCAAGCACGCACACAAGCATGCAAACGAAGGAACGAACGAACGAAACGAAACGGAAAGAACGAAACGAAACGGAACGAACGAACGAACGATAGGGGGCCGAGATGGCGAGAGCCGGGGACGAGGAAAGATCTCTGCAGATTATACTACTAGCCTTCGATGAATAGCTGTACGTTCGGAAACGGAGGGAATAAGACGAGAGCACGCCAGTTCGCACTTACGGCCGCGCGATGCGCCTCGCTGCATGCATGCGTGCGAGTTCTTGGAGCCCGCCAACCTATCTATATACACACAATACAGTGAGGTACGGTGTACTGCAATCAGGGCCGGACCGGCGCTCGGCTATACGCCTAACTATTCGGGCGTTGCTGACCATTCGGTCACGCTGTGAGCTCGGCGGGCGGCCGGCCGCAACGCTTGGTCGCGCGCTCGCTATGTGGCTTACACTTTCGCCTCGGTCACCTTCCTACGCCTATACGAGTGAGCTTCTCGAAGACCGGAAGACCGCTAACCGAAGGTCTCACCTATCTATGCTGCGCTACAGTTTCGCGGCTTAGGCCTATAAAGGCCAAACCACACGTACGCTTGCCGGCGCTTCTATATACGCATGCGCAGACGGTGCGAGACAGATCGCGCACGCGTCCGAGCGTGGCACGAGCACGAATATCTGTTCCAGATAGATATCGACCTCTCTCGCTGCCTCGCGTTTTCCACGCGCCTGGCTACGCAGCTACGGCGTGCGACAATCAACACTCTGCGAGGCAGATTTATGTCATGCGAGAATTAGCTTTTTTTTTGTTTCGTTACTTTTTGCATTGAACTAACGATTCTAAATATAAGGACGATTGCGGTAATCAATAATGCAGAATTTTGAAGCACTGTCGATAACAATATGTGAAACAATGTCTGTCAAAACGTCTATGAGTGAGCCAACGCTCGCGTGCGTCTCTTGCAGATGCTAACTGCCATTCCTCGCGAAGTGCGGCACACGCAAGGCGCACAGGCGCGACCTTAATTAAATTAAATAATGGGGTTTTACGTGCCAAAACCACGATCTGATTATGAGGCACGCCGTAGTGGGGGACTCCGGAAATTTGGACCACCTGGGGTTCTTTAACGTGCACCTAAATCTAAATACACGGGTGTTTTCGCATTTCGCCCCCATCGAAAAGGCCGACCTTGCGCGCTTCGGCAAGCGTACGTGCATGGAATCCGAGATTGGCGCGCGCCGGCTAAATTTCGGAGGCCATGGTACGTGTGGTCTAATCTTAAGGCAATCGTTGGCGGCGCAGAGTGCGAAGTGCAGTACGGGGCAAGTTTTCGATTCCTAGAAGGGTGACAACGCAACGAGTGAGTCACCGGGACGTCGCTCGGCGTCCCGTGGACATACCTGTTGCTTTTGTTGAAGGGTGCTTATTCTGCGCTAGAAATACATAGGTCCATGGCACGATGTCTGCTTGTTACCAAGCAATGCTCGAGACAACGCTGACGACAATACGAAGAGTGATGTCGCGCGGACTGGTTTTGCACCTTGTATGCCTTGTATGCCAGTGGACGCATTGTAAATATTCTGTAAATATAATTTAAACCTCTCTTTCCCCCGTAACAATATAGCCGAAGTACAGTTTATTCCGACACTCTGAATATCACCGAGACTAATTTATATGGGCGCCTGTGGATATTACTTATTTCAATCTGGCCCGGCGGACTTTTGCATCATCATTCTATATTTATGTCCAATGCAAGGCAAGTGCCTCTCCCTGCGATCTCCAATTACCCATGTCTTGGGCTAGCTGATTCCAACTTGCGCCTGCAAGTTTCCTAACTTCCTCACCCCACCTAGTTTTCTGCATCCTCGACTGCGCTTCCATTCATTACCCTGGCACCCATTCTATAACTCTAATTGTCCAGCGGTTATCCATCCTACGCATTACATGGCCTGCCCAGCTCCATCTGTTTTTTTTTTCTTAATGTCTATTAGAATACCGGCTATCCCCGTTTGCTCACTGATCCACACCGCTCTCTTCATGTCTCTTAACGTTCGCATTATACTTTCGCATTATAGAGCCATTTAAATGCATCGGAAGAGCTTGGGTCACAGTAAAAGGTAGCCCATAATAACCTAATAGCGTTTGGCGTAGTGATGAAGCATGACCGAAAACGGCGGATGACGTCGTCTGCATGCACAAATCCCTTGAAGCCGGCGAATTCCACGCACGGCGAGGTCAATCAACTAGCGCCTCCCCCAGTTCAGAGAGTGGCGTTACCCGAGCATGTATTTCGGAGGCCACATCAGGCAGCACATATAGCGGAAGAAGACAACGATGTGCGTATCGCAAAGTTCGAGAGCAAGCAATTGAGTTTGCCGGGCGAAACTTGCTGCCATCGGCAGCGATCGAACGTGTTCAGAGCTGGAGGAATCGCTAAGGCCAACTGACTTCGCCTGGCGCATGATATACAACGGCTTGGGTATGTGCCACTGCGCATGTGCCACTGCGCATGTGCCCATTCGAGCTTGGGTAATCCGAATGCCCACCCCCTTCCGGAGAGCAAACGGGGATAGCCGATATTCTAGCTGACATTAAGAGAAAGGAAATGGAGCTGAGCAGGCCATGTAATGCGTAGGATGGATAACCGGTGGACCATTAGAGTTACAGAATGGGTGCCGAGAGAAGGGAAGCGCAGTCGAGGACGGCAGAGAACTAGGTGGGGTGATGACGTTAGGATATTTGCAGGCGCAAGTTGGAATCAGCTAGCGCAAGACAGGGGTAATTGGAGATCGCAGGGAGAGGCCTTCGTCCTGCAGTGGACATAAAAATAGTCTGATGATGATGACATTCGTCGTCGTGCATTTGTTGTCATACCGTCGTAGTGATACCTTCGTTGTCGTTCAATATCACTTAGTTGTCAGACTCTCGCCATGACGTCTTCGTCACGCGATCGTCGTCACAGAGCCGTCGTCACACACAGTCTACAGGTGATTCACCTTATGCTTCTCACGAAAATGGGCCAAGCTGCTTTCGTGTTGGCGAAAAGATGCTCACTTCTACTGGGAAGCTTCCGTTTTCCCAAGATGGAGGTCACCATATGCGTCGGCTGCGTGATGCAGTGAATACGACGTTTATGCGAAACTATACTCCGAGGCAGGCAATCAGTCCGAGGACATCACCAACCACAAACGTTGCCTAACTTGTCCACCAACGTACATCGCTAACCCGTACTTGTGTCCTATATCTTGTGTTGTCTTTTTCTTTCTTTCTTTCTTTCTTTCTTTCTTTCTTTCTTTCTTTCTTTCTTTCTTTCTTTCTTTCTTTCTTTCTTTCTTTCTTTCTTTCTTTCTTTCTTTCTTTTGTTTATGTCTTTAGAACCTTGACTGTTTTTTTTTACCTTTCGTCCGTTCAGCGTATGTAAATGCGCGCGTGATTCAAACAAAGACTATAGTTGGAAGAAGCCAGCGCTGAATTAATTTGTCTTTCTTTCCAATCAGTGTCATTTTGATTACGGCCGTTTCTGCGCCGATTGCCTATCAGGAGGATTCGCTAGTATTCCGACTGTCCCGAATCAATACCGTGAAAATTAAGTTGCATTTTTCTCTCTCAGAAAAAACGCCCCGGTCTTCGTCCGTGTCTCTGCACACTGCATGTTTATGTAAGCCGTGCATGCCAGCATACATGTGCGCTCTCGCACGAACAAGCACACACAAACTCAAACACACACAGACACACACACACAGACACACACGTGCGCACAAACACGCTGCAGACATGCGCACGCACGTGTTCGTCGAAGACGCCTACTGACTGAACCGGTCGCAAGGTAAGTACATAACTTGAACGCCAGACAATATAGCACTAACAAGGGGACGAAGTCACGAGCAGACGAACGCAGCCAACGCGGGCCGAAGTCGATAGTAGACAAACATCAAACACGGCGCCGTGTTTGTCTACTCTTGACTTTCGTCCCGTCGATGGCGCTGTTTGGTGTTGCTCAGTGCTTTTAGTTCTTTTTATTGCGTTTCACACGCGTGCACCAGGGCGTGTGTACGGGCAGTATACTGCAATAATCACAAGCCCGCATATGTACAGGCGTGACACGAGTAAGCGGCTAGGAGCACGTACAGTTGGCCGCACGTCTACTGCACTCGGTGGGAAAGCGGCCGCAGAATCGCCGCCAGATAGCGCTTGCGTTCCTTTCCGTCTCTCCCCAAGCCCTACCCCGACGACCTCTCCCTTCGTACACGCGTACACGCGCAAACACATTACGCGTGCGAAGCCTCGTTTCGGCGGCTCGCATTTACCGCATTTGCTTTTGTAAGACCCGCCCTCGTGTGTTATCAGTACGCGGGGCGCTTTCAAGGTCGGAAATATGACGAAAAAAAAAAAAAGGAGGTTACACCAAGGACTATTTTGAATGCATGGCGTTCGTTATCAGTTATACCGTCGCTAAATGTTTTTAAAGTGTTGAAAGTAATGTTTGAAGTTCTTAGTGTTGCTGGATATTTAACAGCACGGACGGCAGCGATGATCTTTGGGAGTGTGGCGATGAGGTGAAGCACGCTCCGGTGACGACGGCAGGAACATTGACGAAAGCGAACTTGCGAGAGAAAGTGAACATGAGCATGGCCTCGGAGGCCGTGACATGATCCAGCGGTTCTGACCCCGTATTCACAAAAAAAAAAAGTTTTTACGCAAAAAACTCTTCGCAAGAGAAAATGCCAGCCAATTATGGCGCTGTACCTACTAGTAGTGAAGGCGACCGGCCATTATGAGAAAGCATGCGCACTAATGAAAAGCTTCGTGAATACGGACCCTGAATTTTGAACTAAGTGTGTGCTTAGTGTGTAGCCAGCCAGCGATCGTACTTTTCTGTACATCAACAGTGATGCAACTTGGGCGCCGTTTTGTTCAACATTGCTTGGCGAAGAAGCCGCACGCTTTTGGACGAGTCAATTAAGATGATCACGAGACAGACACTAGCGCACGTTTCTGTCGTCTCTTCCTAATTGTCCCGTTTGAAGCGCTGTCTCATCGGCTCCACCCCCCCCCCCCCAAAAAAAAAATAAAAATTAAAAATTATGGCCATCATTCGCGATGTCATCCCTTGCTTTATCGGGTAGTACTGACTCGTGTAAAACTGAGCAGTGTACTCTTCTACTGACTCATCTAACGTACTGACTCGTGTAAGAGCAGTTCCCTGCCCAGATTTAAAAAAAAAGGAATGCGGCTTATACACGAGGAAATACGGTACATGGGGAAAAACAGAAGTACAATGGAAATCCGCGGCGGCTTCCTGGCGTTCAGTAGAGAAGTCAAACACGTCGTTGGGAAGCAGCACAGAGGAGACTGCTAGAATGAGGGCGTCTAGGTTAGGCAGGCCCCCCCCACCCCGCCCCACCCTGGGTGTGGGAAACAAAAAAAGCACGTTATGATGTGTTTGTTCTCTGTCGTCGATGTAGGTTCTTCAGTGTGAAGACAAGGCGTGCCGCCGTCGTCAGAGCGTTTGCCAGCGGCTTAGCAGTGTTTGCTCTCGTCCGTGTGTTGGCCTTTCTTCTGTACGTTGTAGAACCGATAAGCCGCTCTTAATGCGAGCGGGCAGTTAGGACGCCACGGTGTTTTTTGTTCTCGGACTGGGATGCAGGTGGCGTCTGAGAGGAGAGAATGAGGCGGGTGCTACCATGCAGGTTTCGATATGTTTGTTATTAGCGGTTTAAAAACGGTTTTTGTCCGCTTTAGACTAACCTTTTCGTTACCGTATAGAATTCATACGAGCTTATAAAAATACGAGCGCTAAGCAATGCGTTCTTTTTTTTTTCTGCAAAAAGTCTTTCTTGCGGCGTTTTCTTCGGCGTAGAAATCATCATGTAAACCTGACGGCGATAGGTTCGAGAGAAGCCACAAAGATTTGCTGAAGCTACCTTGGTATATGGTGATCGAACGCGTAATGCGAAGATTGTGGGTTTGGTCCCCACCGCCGACAAGTTATCTATTCGCCCGCTTTTATTTCCCCTTCATTATTTTCTGCATTTCAATTTAAACCACAGCTAACTACGCTTATCTTTCCTTGGCTTCACTGCCTGTGGCTTTATAATATGGTCGTGATTAACAAAAGTCCAACCCCTCAATTTCCTTTCTCCTCATTCATATATGCAGGGTGTCCCAACTATCATGCACCAAAATTTAAAAAAAATAGCAATTGCGTTATATATAAATAAAGACATATATTGCGATTTACGAATTGTATCCGGTGAGTTTGCAAGACGCATCCACTTGAAATGAATTTCCAGGATGACACCAGTTTCGAGATATTATTTCCCAAAGTGCGGGACAAAATACATGGGCGTTTCAGTTACTTTTTGTGCTTTAATGTATAAAACAGCATTTTGGTGAAAAAAATTAAGTGGAACAACAGTGCATTTTTACGGCGAGTTTGATGGCGCATGTCTCCAAACTGGTGTCATTCTGGAAACTCATTCCAAGTGGATACGCCTGACAAGATCACCGGCTACAATTCTTAAATTGCAATATGTGTCGTAAAGTGATTAACTAAGAAGTTAATTGGTGAATTCTGGTTAATTAGTTGAATACGTGTTTCAATTTCTCGTGCTACTGATGTACGCCTCATCGAAACACCCAGCTAAATGACAAGAATTATGCTACCTGCCGCCGCCGTTTTCTAAACATTCTGTGGAACTTAGAAATGAACACCCTGTATTTATTTTTGTGCGTGGGGCTGCCGCACTCAGAATTATTATTATTATTATTATTATTATTATTATTATTATTATTATTATTATTATTATTATTATTATTATTATTATTATTATGTCCAGAAAAAGTTTCTAAGCATATATAATCACCGCTTTGCAAACCTGGACATTGCACCCTGTACTAGCACTGTTGGGTTGTTGTCATTGCCCTCCCTTCGCGACCGACGTAATCGCGCTGACCTCCTGTTTCTCTTTAAACTCCTTCACGGTAACCTCACGTGTCCCGAACTTCTCGGCTGTGTCATGCTCCGTATCCCCCGAAAGATCACCAGAGAACATAGACCTTTCCATGTTCCTGCCTGTCATCACGAAAACTCAACTGTCCACAGAGTACAGAATCTTTATAACGCTTACTTTCGCGAACTTGATATCTTTCATAACTCCTTGTCATCGTTCTTTTCCGAGCTTTGCCTTGTGTTATAATTTCATGCATTGTTCAAGTGCCCTTCTCCTTTTTCTTTTGTGAACCCGCCGTGGTTGCTCAGTGGCTATGGTGTTGAGCTACTGAGCACGAGGTCGCGGGATCGAATCCCGGCCACGGCGGCCGCATTTCGATGGGGGCGAAATGCGAAAACACCCGTGTTTAGATTTAGGTGCACGTTAAAGAACCCCAGGTGGTCCAAATTTCCGGAGTCCCCCACTACGGCGTGCCTCATAATCAGAACTGGTTTTGGCACGTAAAACCCCATAATTTAATTTTCAATTTTTTTTCTTTTGTATTTACTTTACGCTTTCTTGTCGGTACTCTCTTGTTTTCACAATTTTTATTTTTATTCATTTATTTTTTAATGATTTTTCCCCGAGTGTTTTGTTTTTGGTTTGTAATGTATGCGTGCGCCAGCACTCAGACCTTAGGGTTGTTCCTGGGCACGTTAAATAAACATGATTATTATTATTATTATTATTATTATTATTATTATTATTATTATTATTATTATTATTATTATTATTATTATTATTATTATTATTATTATTATTATTATTATTATTATATTATTATTATTATTATTATGCGTGCGCCAGCACTCAGACCTTAGGGTTGTTCCTGGGCTCGTTAAATAAACATGATTGATTGATTGATTGATTATCATCATCATCACTATCATCATTCGGTGAACTTGCCGCACGGCATACGTGCCAAAACGTTTAGCAAGAGGCGTCGAACGCAAACCTCTTTGATACAGGTACTGCAGCAAGGAATCCGGGCACTCGCCCAACTTGCAACGAAGTCGATAAATGTACGCGTTGCAATAAACAACTCAAGTTTCACAAGCATAAACAAAAATCAAATTCGGCTGTTTCACGTGCCAAAACCACGATCTGATTGGGAGGCGCGCCGTAGTGAGGGACTCCGGGATAATTTGGAGCACCTGGGGTACTTTAACGCTCACCTAAATTTAAGTACACAAGCGGTTTTTTTTTCAATTTTTTTGCGTTTTGACCCTATAGGAGTGCTGACGTAGCCGCTGAAGTTAAACCCGCGACCTTGAGATGGATACCCTATAGCCACTGGGATATACCGCGGCCTGTCCAATTTACAGTTGCAACGAATTTTGTTTAGAGCCGATAGCTCTACTACTCCAGATACAAACCCAGAAAGCGCCTGGTTCCGTAAATCTGACCTTCAAGCTCAGCCAAGGTCAAACTGGGATTTAGCCTGCCTAATGCGTTTTGGACATGCGCGCGCCTCAGGGCCACAGCAAACAATTAATAAAATAATAAACAAAAGGTCCTAGGGCCTTCGTGTTTTTGATATACGACGGCTTATATTGCCCCTGGAAAAATGTCTTCCCAGCAATACATCTGCGTTTAAAGGTGAAGCCGACTTTAAGGGATCGGTGTAAGCTTGGTCTTTGCAAGCTGGCTTTCCCATATTCTGTCTTGCAGTGAAGTCTGCTCAAAAAAAAGTTGCCGTGGCTTAGCTCGGCTATGCCAGGATATATGTAGCGTTAGCAAAGGTTCAGCTGATTATTCTTAGCTTTCCTGGTTGTCAAGATTGTCAAGGATTAGCTTGATTGTCATGCTTACTGCTGCTCCAATGACACACACGCGGTATACGTATTATGTGGTACATGTATTCATTCCTCCTACGCTCAACCGCTAATTGCCAGGCAACTACTTCGGGATCCGATGAGTCAAGCTTCTCCATTCTTCTGCGCTGTTGAGCAGCATTTGCGCTCTCCTTCTCCATGGCTATACCACACTGGCAAACGCCAGTCAGAAGCGCAGCGGCTCCAGCGCAGTGTCAGACGGCGACTGCACAGCGAGCGCGCGCCGGCGCCAGTGCATCTACCACGGCTAGACGTCACTCCTCTGGAATGCGCAGACCGGCGGCGGCGGAGTGCGCGAGAGGTGCCGGCTCCGGTGGCTCCGGTGCGCAAGCCGTGTGACATCACTGACCCTTGCGCATGCGCAGCACGGCTCTTGATGTGCCGCGCGAAACGGGCTTGGCTAGGCCAGTGTAGCTAACGCTACAAAAAGAAACATGCGATGTGAACGGGGCCAGATAAAAAGTTATCGCGCTGCACTCTTAACGGCGAAGCTTAAGCGTCCTCTTTTTTTTTTTTTTTTTTTTGAGCGCCGAGGTTATATACAGTGGAGTTGCGAACGCAGTCGCTATAGAAATTGCCGTACAAGCAAGACGATAGCGACGACTCTATAAGGCGACTGGTTGCTGCGCGATCGTTAATGCAGATAACGCCAGCGTAAAAAGCCAGACCAGCTACGCATCGCGCGTCGCTACATCTACTGCGTCACACAGCGTGCCTCCACGCGGTTTTTCTTTATTCCCCCCTTTTTTTTTCTTCGCGGTGTCTGCCTTGTCTCGTTTTTATGCGTTACAGACGGAAGACGTGAACTTGAAATGAACGCACCGCCGTGCGGATAGCTGCCACCACCTCTTAAGAAATTGCGCGCGGCCCGGTGATGTTACGTGACTTGGATGACGCAATAGGCGCGCGCGCGCGCGCGCGCGCCCGCTTTTCATTGTTTTCTTTTCTTCTTCTCCTTCACTTCGTTCGTTCGTTCATTGCGCCGCTCCGCGCCGTTTCTCACGCAGCATCGGGGGCGCCTCCTGTCGGCAGGCGCAACAGGTGTCACTAGCCGGAAACCCCTTTTGGTTATTCCTTTTGTCTTTATTACTTTTTTCCCCCGCTTATGTTTATTACAGTGCACACTGGCGTACTACGAGGAAGGAAAAAAAAGAATACGACAAGGGGGAGGGGGGAGGGGGGGGGGAGTTGTTGAGAGGTAGCGTGATGTTAGGGAAACATAAAGAATATACCGCCGGACATCGTTGACCCCTTGTTCTGGTTCTGGCCTTTCCCGTTCTCTAATCTTTCTGCGTGTCTTTTGACCCTCTTCACTCGGAGAATTATCGTCGGCTGCTCATCAGTACCTCCTTTTCTTTCTTTTTCTTTCTTTTTTTGAACGCGCGGAGTGGTTGCGGTGAGTAGTCAGAGAAGAGACTTATTTTCAGCTCTTTTTTTTTTTTTCTTTTTCGTGGCTGTGTTGCAACCGGTCATGTCGTGATGACCTTTGCTTCGCTCCTTTTTCTCGATGTACGCACCTTGCTGGCGGGTTAGGAGGTAACGGTTTTTTTCTGAGCCCGACGCGCGGTGTGGTCATATAGGGAGCGCGAGAGATACAAAGTGCGCACGCTTTGAGCGCACTTGTTTCACGTGTTAACAAGGTGCTGTAATTTACGCCTCGGCCTTTTCAAAGTCTCTCCACTGCGCATCCCCCGAATTCGCAGCAATCTAGAACACGCCGCAGCGGCGTGGGATCCCAGCTCTGAGAATCTAATTCATACCCTCCCGAGCTAATCCAAAATAATTCTGTTGGATTCGTTCTTCGTAACTATACAGCCGCCAAGCTAGCATAAACGCCATGAAAGACTCGTTCGAGCTGCCACCTCTTGCTTCTCGTCTTAAGTTTTTTTTCCGACCTGTGCTTATTTAGTAAAATCTATTATGGCTTTCCTACTCTTCGTGACGCGCGGTTATTCCTCCTCTTTCATACGTATCGGCAAGGATTGATCATTCAAATAAAGTTGGTGTTACGTCATGTCTAACCAAAACACCCGGTGAATCTCTTCATCTCAAGAACATAGCTTGACTGGAACCATCTTGCCGGATCTGCAGCTGGTCATCACCGATCATCAGCACTTTCGTTGCGCACCAACTATCATTGTATGATGAAGTAATCCAACGTATTGTTCGTATAGATAGATCCTCATCTTTTTTTTAGTATTGTATTAACTAACATTGCGTATATGTTATTAAAGTGACGCAACCACTCGCCTCCACAATGCCTTTGTCCCGTAGGGCATTATTAAAATAAATAATTAATAAATAACAATGGCTTTATACTAGTGTCGCATAGTAGCATTAAATGAACATTAAAGAGAAATACTAAATTAAGTTTAATCTTATCAAACATTGCTTCAAAACAATCATTTTGCTGATTTCTCCGTAAGAGGTTGATTAATAGATGAGAAAAAGGCATAGCGTATGCAGTTTTCCTTTCGAACAGTGACCAGGTGCGTAGCACCTACTGATGATTTCAAGAGTTTGAGGATTCCCTACGCCTTTAGTCGGTTGAGCTCCGAAGAGCTAGCGGCACTTAACGCCATTTTGGAAACTTTCGCGTAGCCTCCGGTTGCAAGTCATTGTGTAATGGCTCACCCATATGCCCGTCCAGCTGTTCGTTGAACACGTCGCTGTATCGATCAAGAAGTTCGAGCAGTTTTGATGTGGTCAAGGCGTTGATTCCGGCGATTCCACTGTCAAAAGCTTGGGACCATTCTCATCCGAGGAGGCTATATAGTTACTATGCTCTTTACGACGTGCAGGTAGAGTTGTGTGGTTTTGTGATTCAACAACGCTTCCACAGAACAGCGTCCTAACGGCTTCATTTTTATGTCCCGACCATACGTGCGGAGTATGGTCGGGAAATATACATGCAGAGTAGAGCCTGGGACATCAGTTGGTGACTCCCGTGTCGCTGAGGTGCTGTGGATGCGTGCGTTTGCTGTTGCGGAGTTGTCGACCTCATATACTTCTTCCTACGGAAGGAAGCTATACGTTGACGTGGCCCTTTTCGGAGCAATACGCGCACTTAGGTGATTTTTCCTTGCATTCATCCGACGAATGCATACTGGTGCATCGGAATCACGGTTTGTTGCTCACATTTGGCTCGCGCGGAGTTACAAATCTGGTGTGCTTTGTACTGTGCCTTCTCGCTAGCAGGCTTTTGGCGCTGCATCTGTTGTTGTGCCGCTGATTCTGCTGACAAGGCGAGGGTGAAAGCACGATCGAATGTGATGTCACATTCAGCCAGCAGGCATTGTTGGAGGTGACTATCTCGTACTCCGCACATGAAGCGATCTCGGAGCATGATGTCCAGATGCAGTGTAGAGCACCTCCCACTAGGTGTAGCTGCTGTCGCTGACGTGGACATGCCGAGCGCTGCGGCCGTGCCGACTGCAGCTGCTGAATGCGTGGAAGCTGGCAGCGTCCATGTCGGGCTTGTTCCGACGTAGCAGTCGCGTGCGATGCTGAGTAGTGCAGCAAGATATTCGGCAATCGATTCTGTCGGTGCCTGGTTTCTTTCATGGAAACAACTCAGCATGCTCGTTGGGTTTCGGGTCAAAGTGCTTGTTGAGATCGACCTCCGAAGGCAGCTGTGTTGCGAGCACGGCTCTTATGATGTCAAATGTTGACTCACCGTAGGACGTGAGGAGTAGAGCGCGCTTCTTCTTGGGGCAAGTTATGTCGTGAGCTTCGAATAAAAATATCCAGGAGTTCCCACCATGTGTTCCAGTTTCCTCCGTTGCAGAACCTCCGGTATGCGGTCCAAGTTTCCGTGGTCCATCTTGTAGGTTCTCCAACTCCTCATCGCCACTTTAACGCATGTTCTCAAGGAAACAACTGTTTATTAGGAGCTGCGCAAAAAAAGTTGGTAGTCACTTAAGTATCCCCACGCGATTTGAATGCGAAAGCACTATGGCTTCTCCAAGTTATCACCTTAAATTAAAACTCTACCTTAACCCACCTTGCTCGAATTTGTACCAACCTTAATCCACTTTAATCCACCCTAATGCACTTTACTTCCCAATGGGATTTGGCAATGCGAGTCGCAGCAGGTCCAGCGCCGGGAACGTGACGTCATCACTGGGTCACTTTGGTACCATTGCATGACAACGCTGGACGCCAGATTTTTCGATTCATGGGGCATATAAATGTTTTTAAAACGTGATATTTGCCGATCGCCACTGAACCACTCAAGTACACAGCTATATCAATATGACATGCTGTATATGTGGGTTATATTGCCACACTGCTCTACCACCAAAGTTGCTCAAACCAGGCCTTACGTTCTTGAGAAAATTATTCCTCAGAATTTTGAGAATGGCAGCCCACAATCAAATGTCATCAAAGATACCACTGACAGCGCATGCCTCTTATCTTAAATCTTCTCATAATATTAAATATTCAAAGTGAAATACAATATCAGAGCTTAAACCTGAAAGCGATGTAATTTTATTGTTTAAATGCTTTTATTACACAGTGGACGTGAACTTTTTTTCTCAATACAGGCACATATCCGCGCGATCACTTCCCCTGCAGTGGCACGAGCACCGAGTGACACTCTTTGTTTCTTGCCCAGCGACTTCCGTTTGGCGACCGACTTCCAGTTTGTCACAGAGGTGGGATGAAATTAAAAATAAATCATAGAAAAATAAAAACGGGTAGATATCGATGGTTAAGAGGTAAGCTAAATTTATGTAATCCTTTCTTTGGGCGCATGCAGACAAACGACGACGGTTTTCCTTCAATCTCACCTCGCGAACCATCGAGGTGCAACACCGGCAATGCGCTGGAACGCTTCTCATGACGTCAGCGTTCTGAGACGCCTTCCGCGCAACGCTAAACCTTATCTTTTTCAGTACTTCGCCTTCGGACGAAACTCACTAATCCTTTTTAACGAGAAAGCATTATACGCCCCATTACGCGAAAATCTGTCGTAATCGGCGGCGTGACCAAATGATGGCACCAAAAATGGCCAACGGCGCAATTAATAAAAGCAGGTCAAAAAATGCTCGCATTCACGTCACATTTCTCAGGGAGGTTCCTGTAAACAAAGTAAATTGATGGCTTTGAAAAGAAAACTTTGTACATTTCGGTTTGGGCGGGAATCAAACCCGGGCCTCGGTGCGAGACGAGCACGCTATCCTGACGCCACGGCGGCTCCACGGTTCTGGCTTACTAAAGGTGTGCCTAGTGCGTGCGTCACTGCACACGTGACGTCATAAATGGTATAATGCCTTCGCATTATACCATTTACGTGTGGGAACTGCTTACCAGTGTGGGAATGCTTTCGCACTCCCACACGTAAGCAGTTTTAAGTGTCTCTGCCGAATGTAGTTTTGTCTTGTTTACAGTTACGTTTTTCGTAGACACTACGTTTGCGCGTTTATGATAAATGTGTCTACGTATTACTGATGGAGCAATGGGCAGTTACAATATCTGAGCTCTGTATTGGAGTATCCGGCTCTATTATATAGCCTACTTTCTCACTTGTATGCACGTATTAAGCAGCAACAACAGCCTGCTGGCTGAATTGCCATACCTGCAGCTTCCGTATACACCCTAGAGCCAGCGTTCTGTTTAGTCATTCTTCTAGGAAACTGTACGGTGGCCTTCACCTCCGGCCGCGTCGCGCGATTCGTCGTCGTGCAATCTTGTGCTTAGTAGGGAGCCTACATGCAACGCCCAGTGCTTAGGCATCTAGGCAGTGCGTTCCCCCACAAAAACCCTTCTTTTTTTGTTGTTATTTCCTTCTTTATTGCCGTTCCCGCGAGACGGGGGCTGCTCACGCATCTTCAAACGCCTTGTCCGTGCGCTGCAGCCCACAATGGAGTCGCTATGCCTCGCCTCGCTGCATTTGCATTGCACGCGGCGCGTTCCCTCGGAAATAACGGCTGCAGGAGAATATTTCTCTTTGCACAGACGACAGAAAAAGAAAGAAAGAAAAAAAGAAACGCAAGAAGCGGCAATCGGGATTGCCGGCGGACGGAAACAAACATAAACCACAAAAATGCAAGAAGCAACAATGGCGGCGACAGGCGCCCACTAGGGCAGTGTGTCCCGCTGTGCCGTCGAGTAGTGTATTGTGGCGCCCTCTGGGGAGGGTGCTTCATCTTGGCTACTTCCTCCCTCTCTGTTCTCCTGTCATCTGTCTACTGTACTACTCCTGGAAGTGGGGCAATGAAATGCTAACTGCGTTACGCCACCACTGGACCGTTGAACTGTGAATGTCGTCTCTCATGTCGCTTGCCTTCAGCAGAAAAGCCGGAGCGCGATTCCTCTTCGCGTTTACTCGCTTTCGCGGCATAACGGCATAATGAGTGACTCATGCGTGATGAGGAATAGACGAGGAATATCCGGAATGTCGCCGCCTACATTCTGTTTATACTAGCGCCAAAAAATAATGATGATCATTGGCTAATTTCAGTAAAACGTGCTTTAGCATGCCCGTGGGAAAGGAATATTTCGCGCCACGAAGAAGGCGGCGGACTGTATGTCCGGTTCAGGCGGACGGTATGTCTGTTTCAAGCAGACGGCGTGAATCTTTCGGACAGACGGCATAGCTCTTTTTTCCAGCAGACGGCATGGCCCTTTCGGGCAGACGGCGGACTACATTGATTGTCGATGTCCACGCATGACGTCACTAGATGCGTCACCGATGGCTTCTGTAGAGTTTCCAGCGACCCCCTGCGGATTTCACAGCCACCGTGTGCAGAGC
Organism: Dermacentor silvarum; assembly: GCF_013339745.2. NCBI lineage: Eukaryota > Metazoa > Arthropoda > Arachnida > Ixodida > Ixodidae > Dermacentor > Dermacentor silvarum. Next base: position 33,917,699 of record NC_051160.1, read on the forward strand.
GAGAGAGAGAAGGACGGAAAGGTAAGGAGGTTAACAACACTCTGCCCAGTTTGCTACCCTACGCATTCTGAGGGGGAGAAAAAGAAAGAGACAAAAGTTCCACTCAGTCACACGCACCTGACAAAGCGCAGCTTTGCTCCAACCGACTCCGTGACCGACGCTCAAGTCTGTCGCCTTCGAATACAGTAGAATTGCTAAAGTGTTCTCGGTGTTCTTACAAGTGTTTTGAAACTACTTTGACGAGAAAAAGCATATACAGCAGATGGAACTCTTTTTCTAAACGCATTCTTGGTAATGAACAAGACCTTCGACTTCTAGGACGACGAGTGGTGACGACTGCAGTAGGCTATACTGTCATGCACGGATAGCGAACAAACGATGAGATAGCAGGACACACTTACGTGCTAACTCACGACAGTTTACTTCGAACCTGGGGACCTTCTTTGTACCAGACAAATGGGTTCACTGCGCGTGCCAAGCAATAACAGCAACAACAACAAAAAACTTAGACAAATACGTCAGCGCAGACTGATTATAACACTCATAATTCCGAATCTCATCTCGAACGTCCGTTACTACCTAGAAATTCTCATTCTTTGGCAGACAAGTACACAGATGCAGCGTCGGTGCAAATGACCTCTCAGCTTAATGCGTGGGTTCGTCTCCCACCGGCGACAAGTTACCGTTTCGTCCACTTTCATTTCCCCTTCTCTTCATTATTTTCTACATTGTCAATTTTAAGCACAGCTAATTACCCCTATGCTTTCCACATGGTCTGGATTAACAAAAATCGGACCCCTCTGCTTCCATTCTTCTCGCTGTTAATGTATATAAACTCCCGCGCTAAATATGCGGTATCACGTTTCCTCGAGCTTTCTGGGTACAACAGCGGGTCGCCGTTTTGGATGTCACGCAAAGCGGTCGTATACTTGCAGAGCTTCGACGAAGCGTCAAGAAGGTGCACAAAGCTCTGAGAGAGCAGAAGGCCTCTGCGTCGCATCTCGACATATACAGGCGCGGACAAAAGTAACTGGAACACGGGAGCCACGGCCGAACTACATCCCAGTGCCCTCTAGCGGGCATGGGAGGAAACGGAAAGATTGTGTCACGTATGCTGAGAAGAGCGACAAATAAGAGAGGGAAAGACAGGGAGGTTATAACCAATGTAAGTACCGGCTGGCTACCCTGTGCTGGAGAAGGGGGTAAAGGGAATGAAAGGTGATCGAAGGATTAAAAATAAAGAGAGAGAAAAAAATGAACACAATAACGCGATGCAACGCGATACAACTTTCAAAAGTCGTTCGGCTGAGAGCCAGTTCACACCTCTCAATCTCTTTCTCTATCTGTGTATATAGGAATGTCACTCGCACCTTCTCCTGCTAAACATTCGCTAGCGTAAAGGCGCTGATAGACACGTCACTATAGACACGAGAGGCCCACGTGACACATACGAGTGTATCTATGCTGTGAGCGCCTTTGTGCTAGCAGAATGTGCGATCGACGCTCCGATCCACAGGTAAAGAAACAGATTGTGAGGTGTGAACTGGATCTCAGCACCGGTCTGCGCGCGCTTTACACACTTGTCTTTCCTTCCACCCCCCCCCCCCCCCCCGGGACCGCTGAAGGGCAATGGGATAGCAGTTGGGCCGTAGTTCCCGTGTTCTAAGTACTTTTGTCCGCACCTGTGCGTATCAACATGGTCGAGTGCGCCAGAGGGTTGATCGAAGCGTCCAATATGAGCCGTGGTGGCTCACTGGGTATATATGGCCCGAATTCTTTGATTTCTGCTGCCGAGCGTGAGGCCGGGGGTTAGGTTCCTGGCCACGGCGGCCGCACTTAGTAGGGGCTCGAATTCCAACACCACCTGTTTGCTGAGTTTACCTGCCTGTTGAAGAATCCAGGAAGGTCAAAATTAAGCCGGACCCACGCACTACGACGTCGCCCATAGGCCTAGTGTTACTGAGAGAAGTTATCCCAATAAATAAATAAATAAATAAATAAATAAATAAATAAATAAATAAATAAATAAATAAATAAATAAATAAATAAATAAATAAATAAATCTATCAGTCGACGTGTCTATCAGTCAGTCAAGCCAGCCTATGCATCTATCAAGCAATCAAAGTATCCGATATTTGTTTTCCTTCATTTTCGCACCAGAAATCTGCATCACGTCAGGTACACGTAAGCCGATTGGTTGATGCTTGGATACCATCTATTGCGTCACCGGTTAGCGCGCGCTCGGTCACGTGGCCTCCCTGTATACGAAGTCGGAGCCGTGGTATTATTTCCTTCGCGGTCACAAACTGTGACAGAGCGTTGACGAAAGCGTGAAAAAATGTACTCGGGCTATATTAAAAAAAAACTGGCCAACGTGACCATTACGAGCGATGGCTCAGGAAAAACGCGTCCCGCAAATATTTGTTGCAGTATCAACATAAAACGGGCAAGTGCTTCTACTAAAATTAGATACGCTCTTCAAGGTGCGCCGCGAACTGTGGGTACCCTGTTAGATTTGTTCACTCCGTAGAACAGCGCGCACGCAACAGCGCTCGTCGCGCACGGTGCAGCTCCATGTGCCAGGGTCAGTGAGGCGTTGTCACGGGTTCTGCGGTCATTCGACGTTCACGTGGGGCATGTTCCCGCCCAATAAGCTGAAGCATGATCGGGTGCACGTGAAAGACCGGCTCAAGGAAGAAAAGTTTCCGGGCGTTGCTGGCGCAGACTGTGACTTTGTTTATATCGGCGAGAGGGCGAATTTTGAAAGACTGTGAACGCTGCTAAGTGTCTGAGACTCTCCAACATCTGTTTTGCGACTGCCCCCTCTACGCATCACAGCGGAAGATGCTGGCTTCGACCCTAGCAGGCATTGGCAGGCGAACATTGTACGAAAGTAACATTTGTCCGCAACGTGTGACCGTACAGTAACATGAATAGCTACAAGGGCTGCTCTGGACTACCTGAAGATCACCGGACTAGAAGCAAGACTTTAAGGAAACCACTGTGTTAGTGTATTATATATGCATCCCTTCTTCCTGTCCTCATCATCATCATCATCATCTTTTATCTCTCTTTTTTGTGCCCTTTCCTTTTCCCCCTGTGCAGAGTAGCAGGCCAGAGTATGCTCGCTCAGGCGGACCTATCTGCTTTTCTAATAACTTCTATCTCCTCCTCCTTGAACGACGGCTGGAAGAACCCATGAATGACGTCAGAGAGAAGAACGTTGTCTCCAATGCACTTGCGGAACACGCGGCAACCTCTAATCATGAGGTTGACTGGGCGAAGGCAAGCATCATCGCGAAGGAAAGAAACTGGTGTTCCCGTCAGTATCTGGCATCGCTTCTCATCCCCCCAGACTACGAAAAAAAAAAAAAAGACGCTAAACAGGAATGATGGCAATCATCCACCTGCGTACGCTAGGTGCCTCGGTCATACACTAAAACGGACATAAGACCGCCTCGTCAAGCCACTTCTTTTGTGTGTGTGAACAAGGATTCCTTCCGTACGGAAGCCGAAATGTCTTGAAGTTTTTTAAACCTTTTCATTTTTTTGTCGGCGTTTCACTGTATCCTTTCATTATGCCTCCTCCCGACCAGACGAATTATCGTCGAACCAATCGATTTCGTACTTGTAATCTGAGTTCCGCATTATGCTGCGTCGCAACCCATGCGAATAAAAAAGAGAAGAACCACAAGTCAAGTCGTGGACGGCGTGGACTATTCGTCATAGCTGAGTCATGAAAGACAGGAACTCAACCAGGTCCAAGAAGCCATAGAGTTTCCTACAACAGCTACTAGAGGGAACCCTGGCGCTGCAATCGTTCAGCCACCATGGGAATGATGGGAAGTACATGGATTTGTCTGATCTTCGTGCTTGTAGATTCAGACGCTCCTGTGACTTCGTTTATTATACGCTTTATCTAGGCCTAAATTGGGCTCATTAAGCAATTTATACTTATCTGAATGCAGAAGACAATAAAACTCTGCAAGCACGCAGAATCGCCGCTAATTGCAGTGGTTCCACTTGTCCACGCGTCCATGGCGTAGTGGTTTCAGCATCGAGCTTGTGTGCTAGCGGTCCTGTGTTCGAATCCTGCCGTCGGACAATTTTTAGTAAGTCTAATTAGTTATTCATAGCGCAGTACTTGTTTAAATCCGATCAATCTGCAAAGCGACGAAGCCATTTAAAGCCAGAAGGGCGATATTTGGGCAAATCCATGTGCTACTCATAATTCCCATGCTGGCATGTATGTACTGCCCTGCTTTTGCAGCTCCGCAAGACAATACCGACACAGTTCCCTCTAGTAATTGTATGAAACTCTATGCAAGAAGCCTTCAACTGGGACTAGTTCGTAGGATATGATTCGATTTACTGCGGTGGTTGCGCACAAAAGACAACCAATCAACTACAAGTACTTCATTCAGAAAAGATGCAAACGGCGAAATAATTCTGAAACTTCATTCCAAGTGGATACGCCTTAAAATCACCGGCTACAATTCGTAAATTGCAATATGTGCCGTAAAGTAATTAATTCAAAGGGTAATTAGTAGATTTCTGCTAATTTGTTGAATACGTGTTTCGAGTTCTCGGGCTAGCTTATATCCGCCTCTCTGAATGGTCCAGCTGAAGGACTAGAATTATGTTATCCGCCCAACATACTTTTTTTTTTAATTCCACGAAACTTGGAAATGATCGCCCTCTATACTGAATTCACGGTAAATAAATGTTTTCTTTTCAGAATGTGATTAGCCTGCTCTATGATCGGTACAGTGCGCGACCTTTACAACGAAGTAACCTGTATAACGAAGAATTTTGGAGGGCCCTACACTTCGTTATAAAGCGTTATAAAGGTGGATAAACAATTCTGACCCCTTCGGCTTTCGTTCGCCCACGAAAGTTCGCTTTTCGAGAATATTGAAACGATCATTGGCGTTCACAAACGCTATAATGCGTCAGAACATTTTCACGCACATTTCTTGACTCCTAAACGCCGCCCCGTATTCATATAAATTTCCTCACCGTGGCGATTACGCCTCACCATATACCACACAACGTAAGAATGAGGCCACACCCTAAAGGTAGCCTCAGAGATCACCTAGTATGGTTCAGAAATCCAACAGCCCTATATTTTTAACGCGATAACATTCTACGCGGACCTCGCACACTTTGTAGGTATCTGTCTGACGAAAACGTCACACAGGCACTTAAGTCTCCTTACGTGCATTGAATGCGAAAGCATTGTTACTCTTTAGCGCGGTGCTTTTCCCTTGGTCATGTTCTCGAATTGGGCAAACTCAATTTCTGAGGGTGGGCCAAGTCAATTTGGGGAGTGGGCCAGGTCAGTTTTGAACGTGGGTCAACTCAATTTTCGAATTGGGCAAAGTCAACATTTTGGGGTGTGGGCGACGGCGTCCGTCCGATGCCGTGGATGTTCGCCGTGGGATTTCGCAGTGCGAGCCGCAGAAGGTCCAGCGCCGGGAACGTGACGTCATCACTTGGTCACGTGGGTTTTCTTGCCACCGGATGTTAACGCCGGACGCTTGCCGGATCTTTCGCTTCACGGGGCAGATAAGCCTTTCGCCTTAAAAACGGGGCCCATCCCGAAGGAAAGTGCAGCCTAACACGGCGTCTCGAAGCGCTATAGGTGCCACGAGAGAAGACTGCGAGGAACCCGAACGCCCAACAGTGGGAGGCGTCGCTTTCCAGTGTCGAAGGGAGTAAGCGCGCGCGTACAGGACCGGCCGTAGTACACCAATAAAGTTTATCTCGCTCTCTCACGAGGGAATAATGAGGGAAACTCATTATTCCACGCTCTGTGAAACGTATCTCACGCTCTGTGAAACGTACGCGCCAGACGTTTCACAGAGAGACTCTGACACGATAGCAGCATGCGAGCGATCGTGGCCTAATCGTTAGAGGATGGCCTTGCTATGCTGAAAGACAAAAGGATTGGTTCCCCAGTTCCCCACCACTGGCGGCGCATTTCTTTACTGCTTTATAGGCAGATTTTATAGACTAGGCCACTAACCAAAATTGGAACAGATGTGCTATCGCATACTTAGAGAGCTAGCGGACCAAATTTCTGGCCTCGTTTTTCCTTCCTTCAATCATCCGTACTTGCACATAATCAACAACATGATGACGTTAAGCAATTTCTCCGAAAACTGCATGCCTCCTGAGGGTTCCGAACAAAATCTTTTCTTTTAGATGCGAGGCATCTTATGGTCGGGGCTATGTCACTCCCTCCCTCCCTCCATCCATCCACCGTACGGCGTCTACACCCCTACTGAGCATGCGCATCCTCCTTCACCTTCTCTCCTCCCCGGATGGCGCAACGAATGGCAACACCTGCTGCTCCGCGCGCGATAATGCGAAGCAGCTTAGGTTAGAGGCGCGACGGTAGGCGCCCCAGAGGCACCGGCAACAGTCACCAACGCCGCGCGCGTTCGGTGCGAACGCGGGCAAAACGCCGACGGCGTCGACAACAGTTCTGCGCGTTGCTGGTGCTGCTGCATGTCCAAGTTTATACAGCTGATAAAACTACCTTGAGTCGACCCCATGGCTGCTTCGCATACTACTCAGGGTTCCCCTACGGGAAGATGGTGTAATTTTTTGCACTTATAAGACCGATTGCGTTGAAGATGGTATTTAAAAGACACACGCAGTTAGCGGCACGTTTTATTGGTGATGTTTGTGCGTTACAGTTGTCGCAAGATTTAAATGAAGATTAAGGGAAATGCCCGCTGCAAACTTGGGCAACTACGGTGGCAACACGTGGTGTGATGCAGATAGTAGCACCGTAAAGATCTTTGTTGCGCCTTACATTTGATACCCCATTCTTTTGCGCGCTTAATCAGCTCTGAAGCAATCTTTTTTTTTTTTCTAAACAACGTTTGCGACTACAGTGCACCGGACGCGCCCCTTTCAGGTCATAACACGCCGTTTATATTTTCGTCGCAGTGTTAATTGTCAGCAGTCTCAAGAAACAAATCGCATCACGGCTCGCGGTAGCCTTTCAAGGAGTGACGACATCACTCGAAAGAGATGGGAAAGTTCCTTTCAAAACCGGCAGGACTTTTGATGACAGCTCTTTGCGCGGGCTAGTTATAGTCACTTCTAATGACGGTTAGGAAGAATGATGACGTAATGTTAAAGAATTGTGGGAATTATGGGCACGCCTTAGTGGAGGACTCCGGAATAATTTGGACCACCTGGGGTTCTTTAACGTGCACCTCAATCTAAGTACACGGGTGTTTTCGCATTTCGCCCCCATCGAAATGTGGCCGCCGTGGCCGGAATTTGATCCCGCGACCTCGTGCTTAACAGCCCAACACTATAGCCGCTAAGCAACCACGGATGACGAAATGTTGCCACGGCTACGGATTTATCAGTCAAGTCTACAGATGTTGTAGGATTTTTGATCCCTCAGTGATAAAGCTTTCTAATCTACTGATTTGTAGCGTCTTCCAGAAAAACGACAGCGAAATCTACCTCTTTTTTTTTAATTTAACACTCGTTCTGCAACTTTGTTATACAAATTTCTCAGTAGATAACTGCTAAAGCGCAATCAACTTTAACTGCGCACGATCAACGCGCGATGTATGTTTGCTTCTTTTTTTCTTTTTACATTCTTGAACTTAAGCATAGTATTCAACAGACTGAGCTCTTCAGATACCAGATGTTATGTGAGGCCCTTCAAAAACTAGTCTGAAAGTTGGAAATAAGCATCTTTTCAATGATTACGGTGTTCCAGATTCCCTGTGCACCATTTGGCTTTTCAAACCACGCACCGAACCAAGAATTTCGGAGGTCATCGTATTTGTATTACTGCTCCGCAGGTGGCAAATTGCAGAGGTAACAATTAACACTGCACCATGAATCCGTGACAGCAAAAACCGCTTAAATCACCTCTTTCCCTAGCCATAAAGAATCTACTGATTTCCGCTGATTTTTCAAGAAAAACATCTACTACTATTTTTTTTTTATGACCTGTGGCAAAAATGTGGCGACGCAGCGTAAACCGGAGTACGAAATGTGAACCGAGCGCTTTCACTGGAAAGGAGGGTTGAGTTTGTAGATGAAAAAGAATGGCTCACCTCACAGTGTTTAGTAGCTGGGTACGACTTTCGTTGGCACAGGATGGTCGTGCTGAACCCTGTCGCTCAAGAAACGACCGTGGCACTTTCCTCGGACACTCTGACGGAGGCCATGACGGCGCACGGTTGCGTCACAGTAACGTCGCGTGTGTCGTCAAGGTAGATCGCGATCCAGTTACCAATGGTTGCCACTTGGGGGACAGACACACTGCACCTCTAAAACAATCAGATGCCGGACTCGGGTGTCGCTTGAGGTTGGTGTCGGGATTTCCTTCACAGTTCAATTTTCTGAAGACCCTCCAGGCTGGGCTATGTTCAACTTCAGTGATTTCGCCAACCTAAGAAGCACGCCAGTGTGCTTCGTGAACTGCTTGCCTTCTCGCTTCTTGACGCACGAATCTTCTCAAGGAAGATGTCTGATTGTTCTCTTCAAGTCTTCGCAAGGCTCCGTCGACGGCGCATGGACGGCTTCGCAAAGTAATACGAAACGTTGTATAGCTGTAACACCTTTAGATGTTTCGGTTTAGAAGTTTACAGAACGTCTGCGATTTCCCGCTCTGATTTTTTTTCGGCGCTATAAGATTCACTAGGTGCGAGCGAGGTACAAGTTTGCTTTTTCTTCGAGGCGGGAAATCTTACGCTCCGCACGCGATTCTCTGCTCCAGTTGATTCTTCTTCACCTGGCGGAACTGACAAGCTCCTATTCACTTCTACCTGCTGCCCTCCAACCTCGTACAGAAGCAAGATATGCAGAGAGCTGCGCGAGCTCTTTTCCTCCGGTGTAGTTTACTGACAGGGCCCTCCGTTTTCTTCTTTCTTTCCTACTGGGCTTGGCTTCTATGCGGGCGAAGCGCGACTAATTGCTTTCGCGCTCATTTTACGCAACCTCGAACACGCAGTCCTAGATCTCAGCTCGTTCACTGCGGGCGCTCATACTTCGCTCGGGTACCCGCGTTGGTGCGAAGGTCAAGGTCAGCTTTCGTCCTTCTCTGACGGTCCTGTCGGCGTCGGTGTGTAGGGCGGCGTGCCTCGCGTAACGCTGGATGGTGCCGGTAGATCGCCGTACGACTCACCGCAACGTCCCGAACTGATCGACGATCCGGGAATGATAGAACCGGAGCCTCAAACACA